>NC_045030.1:75930054-75933457 GCF_008632895.1 Mastomys coucha | reverse complement strand
TTTGGAGTTTATAGGGTTTTGTTTTGAGACAGGTTTTCTTTGTGTAGCTCTGGCTAACCTTGAACTTGTTCTGTTTTGATGTTCATTGGTTTTACTGTGTTGATGCTGTGTGTAATTCTACTCATTTTCTTTTTTTAAAATATGTTTTTTAAAGATTTATTTATTATTTATTTATTATAAGTACACTGTAGCTGTCTTCTGGTATCAGAAGATGGCGTCAGATCTCATTACAGGTGGTTGTGAGCCACCATAAGGTTGCTGGGATTTGAACTTAGGACCTTTGGAAGAGCAATTGGTGCTCTTATCTGCTGAGCCATCTCACCAGCCCCAATTTTACTCATTTTCAACTATTCTTTTTAAATGTTCTTTGGGTCAAAAGTCATTCAGATGCATTCAAACTTCACACATTTTATATAATTTAAAGGTTAACAAGTTTAGAGGAGATACTTCCGCACCAGGAAAACTTTAATCTTAAAAAACAAAAACAAAAAATCTTTGGGTTGCGAGCCTAGCCTTTAACAGCTGAGCCATCTCTCCAGGCCTTAGTGGGAGGGAATGCACTTGGTCCTGTGGAGGCTTGATGCCCCAGGGAAGGGGAATGCATCTCTGAATCCTGTTTTTATTCTTGTTCTTTTATTGTTTTCTCCTACTGTATATGACCTTTACATGTGGGAATTCCTCAGTCAGCCAAGTTCTGCAGCTTATTCTGCCTCAAGTTGTTGGTTGTGGATTTCACAAAGAAAGCACAGTAGGCACCAGCTGGTGACTGGAACATCTAAGACTGTTATGGGGGAGGAGGGAGAATGGAGGATGTTGAATTGATTAATATGATGCCAGTTGACATGGAACTCCTTCTGGGGTACGTAGAGTTAGCAACAGTCTGGTACAAAGGTCAAGGATCCCATTAGGCACTTTAGACTCTCAGGCCCGGTGACCTTTACCTCTACTCTATTCCAGTCAACTAGTTGTCCCATAGTCATAGCAGAAACTTTGCCAGTCCTCCATGACATTACTTATCCCTGGCATCTTTAAGCTCTGACTTCTCTTGTTATTATCCTTGCCCAAACTCCTAGAGATTCTCATTCTTCTGTTACCTGTTCCTTAGCCTTTATTAACCCACTGAGTTCTTTACCTTGCCACTTCATAGTTATGGTAATTTAGTAAGCTTTTTATCATTTAATATTATTTATTATTATTATTCTCAACCTTTAAAGTACAAATTGATTCAATGGCTTGTCCAACCAGGTGCTAGAAATATTCTTAGGGTGAAATGATTTCAAAACAAGTCCTGAACCATTTTCTCCAAACCTACAAATTTATTTTTTATATATATTTTTCTTATTTCTTAGAAAATTTCATGTACCATAATTATATTCATTCTTTATTATTCCCTAATATCTTCCTAGATGCATTCACTCTCCAAATCTTCTTCAACTTTTTCTTCCCCCTCCTCCTCTTCCTTCTCCTCCTCCTCTTCCTCCCTCTCCTCCTCCTCTCCTCCTCCTCTTCCTCCTCTTCCTCCTCTTCCTCCTTCTCTTCTTCCTTCTCCCCTTTTTGGAAGATTATTTTGAAGCACTCATCTTAGTCCTCAGACTCTTGCAATCTTTCTGCCTCTTCCACCATGTTCCCTGGGCCTTAAGTGTAGGGGTTGTATTGCAAATGTATTGGTTGGGGACAGGCACCCACAGTCAGTAATCTCTGCATTTTGACCAATTGTGATTTTCTCTAATGATGCAAATCTACTTAAAAAAAAAGAAGCTTTATTAGTGAAGTATGAGAACTAGATTTTATTTTCTATTTTATATGTTTTGGTGTTTTGCCTGCATGAGTTTTTTGTGCGCCATGTGAGTGGAATCTTCAGAGAGGTGTCAGATCCCCTGGATTTGGAATTACAGACAGTTGTGTACCATGTGGATTCTGGGAATTGAACATAAGTCCTCTAGAAGAGAAGTAAGAATAGAATCTCTCTGACCATGGGGTAACAACAGCAGTATCTGCTTTCCAAGCCTGTTAGGCTCCTTAGAGATTTTTGTTTTTGTTTTTTGTTTTTGTTTTTTGTTTTTGTTTGTTTGTTTTTTCCGAGACAGGGTTTCTCTGTGTAGCCCTGGCTGTCCCGGAACTCACTCTGTAGACCAGGCTGGCCTCGAACTCAGAAATCTGCCTGCCTCTGCCTCCCAAGTGCTGGGATTAAAGACGTGTGCCACCACCGCCAGGCAAGATTTGTTTGTTTTGAGATAGTCCTCATTATGTGCCCAGGCTGTCTTCTAATTTATTATCTTCTTGTCTTGGTCTCTGGTGTATTGGAATCAGAGGTGTGTGACACCACATGGGCTTTTTGGTGGGATATTAGGCATACAGTATCTTTCATATAACTGCCATCCCACATGCTTTATTGGATTCTATCGGTCCAGATAGACTTCTGATGAGTTGTTTTCATCCATCCTCATGACTCCCTGGCTACTCACTCCACCTCAGTTTTCAGTTTTTCAGCCTCCCCTCTGCTCTTTCCCTATAATCACCTGCCTCAACCTCCTAATTTGTATTCTTCTTACTCTATCAGCACTATCTCCATTGCCTGTTATATCTGATGCTTGTTATCTTTATACCTTCTTCAAATACTTTCTACTTTGGACTCTAGGTGGTTCAACTATCATGGGAATTCTCCTGTTTTACATGCTCCCCCTTTTTATTTTAATCCCCATGGATTTATTTTGTACCTTGGTTTGGCGTGACACAGTAACTACCATGTCTGTTCTACATGACCCCTTCTGTATCTAGCTCTCAGTCTTGGACTTCAGTTCCAAGATGAAAGCCATTGGATTCTAATTGAGGATGCCAATAGTTATGTCTCAGAAATGGCCAATTACCTTTGAAAGAAATTACTTATGTTAGACAGGGTAAAGCTTGTTTTGCTTTGTTTTGTTTTGTTTTGTTTGTGATACTAGAGATTGAATCCAGGGCCTATCATGTGTGACTCTCCTACCTGACTGTGGTGGCAACCCTGCCTTTCTATGTGCTTCATGGAGGAGTCACCAATTCTAACTCAGGTCAGACCTACTTCTGCTCTGGCTGGAATGAGAGGTTCAGAGAGTCCTCTGTGGTAGCCTGGCTTTTATTCTCTGGCTTATTCTTCATGGGGACTAGATGAGGGACTTCAAAAAAGCTTTTCTGTTGTAAATCAAATCTTAACACTTGCCACACATTTTCTTCAAATCATTTTTTTTGTTGTTGTTTTTCGAGACAGGGTTTCTCTGTGTAGTCCTGGCTGTTCCAGGACAGCCTGCCTCTGTAGACCAGGCTGGCCTCGAACTCAGAAATCCGACTGCCTCTGCCTCCCAAGTGCTAGGATTAAAGGCGTGCGCCACCACCGCCTGGCAAATCATTTTTTTTTAAAGAAATAAAA
>NC_045030.1:75924106-75929604 GCF_008632895.1 Mastomys coucha | reverse complement strand
GGGTTGAGATTTAATTTACATGTCATGAAATACGCCATTTTAATTGCATTGCCATGATTTTCATTAAATTTACTGAGTTGTGATGCCATTAATGCAACCCAATGTTTGCTTTTCTTTAAATAACTTTATTGAGTTATAATTCACATCCCATTCATTTTACTCATTTAAAGAATACAGTCCATCTTGGTCTAGTGGCACATGCCTGCAATCCCAGCACTCAGGAGGTAGAAGCAGGAGGATCACAAGTTCAAGGATAGCTTGGGCTACACTGTGAGATTCTATCTTCCCACCAAAGCATACAATTTTAGTGGGGTCTTAGTATATTCAGAGTTAATCTATTATCCAATCTTACCCTACTAGTAGTCATTCCTTGTCACTCCTGATTCCCAGTTCCTGGCATCCACTCATATGACTCATGTTTATAGTTTGCATACAAATGGAACTTTACACAATGTGGTCTTATAATAAAGATTCATTTATGAAGTAACTACTGCATCTTCAACACTGTTCCTGGGAGCATTTGAGCGATTTGATAGCATATACAGATAGCTTAAAATTTGATTTCTACACTTCCTAGTCTATTGTACACTTAGTAAAATAGTTAGTAGAGAATAATTGTTAATAAGATCTATTAGTGTTAAGTAGTGTAAATATTCCCAGGCAGAGATAGAGGATCCAGCCCCTTTGACAGAATCCTAGGTATGTGTGTGTGTGTGTGTCTGTGTGTTTTGTGTAGGGGTGGTTCTTTTTTTTTTTAGTAAATCCTGCTTTAGGGTACTCACTGCCAGCGTGAGCTCTGAGTAAGGGTACAAAGGGAGTGTTACTTTCTCTCTTGCATCCTAGACAATCACTGATGGAAGAACAGGTGAATAATCACTTGCAGAGATACCTGGATGAGATTTGCAACTTCAAACAGCATCTGGCATGCACTGAAGAGAAAATGGCCTATTTGTCCTATGAAAGAACCAAGGAAATATGGGTGAGGGAATTGGGGAGAAAGGACTAGTGAGAAGGATATGGGAATGAATAGATCTATTTGGATGTGCCCAAGCCAAGGCAAAAGAAAATATAGAGCTGTGTCCGGCCTGATGGTACAATAGTAACTTGCACCTTTGCTTTAGAGCCAGCAGTGTCCACCCTGCATGTCTGTGTGAACTCCACTCCTTACCATGTAGCCAAGGTGCTTTGGAGACTTTGGGCAGTGGTTCATATCTTGTTGGGTCAATCACTGAGTCATACCCTGGAGTCTGTGACCTATAAATCAGGGGTGATACCTTACAAGCCCAAGGGATGCTGGGGTGTTTGCATTGCTAGTAGAGAGGAAGTCTTTGGGAATCTCTTCTTGGGGTCTAGCTTTTTGCCCCTCAGTTCTTTCCACACTCATAGTTCCTACTCCTGTTCCTGGTTAGACCTTTTTCACCTAGGTCCTCAGTCTCAGCAGTAGATAGTTCTCACCAGGACCCACCAGCCCAGCATTCCACAGCAACTGTTTGTCTCTGCTGTGTATATCCAAGATATTCTTCCCATCTCTCCTAAAAGATCCAACTCATCAGGTATGATGGCACATGCCTTTAATCCCAGGACTTGGGAGGCAGAGGCAGACAGATCTCTGAGTTTGAGAACAGCCTGGTCTATCTAACAAGTTTCAGGCCAGCTGGAACTATACGGAGAGATCTTGTCTCAAATAAATAAATAAACAAGAAAGGAAAAAAACCAGAAAAATATCTTAACAGTACTTCTTGAAAACCCCTAAACAAATAAATTACTAGATTAGATAAGCACATTTCTGTCTGGCTTCTGGTAAGTATATGTGTGTATGTTCCCTGCAGGATGTAATGGAGACTTTCAAGAGCAGAATAACCAAGCTAGAAACTCTACAGCAAGCTACCCAACTGGAGATGATGGCTAGCCTCAGAACTCGTCCCAAGGACTTTTTGTTCAAATTCATAAGCCTGCTTCTCACTCTGACCACTATCATCTTGGTTGTGGTCTGTACATTGTGTTCTTGCCCCTTGCCCTTGCTCAATTCACGCCTGCGCATCTTCATTGTATTTATGATCATTGGGCTTGGGACCTTGGCCTGGCAGAAGCGGCATGTCATATCTATTATTGACTGGCAGGCCTGGGTCCCCTTTAAGTGGAGACCAGAATTAAAGGATGCTAAGCCTCCATCAGATGGACACTGAGGGGCAAGAAGTGCCATTCACCTGAATTTCTTCCTTTCAGTTGTTGAAGGTACCCAGTAAGACCTCTTTAGAAAGCTACTTTGTTGCTCTCATTTTTTTAATTCTGTAACTGCAAGCCCAGTGAGATACATGCAGATGCCAACTTGCCTTCTCCTTCCAGTTTTCCATGCTCTTTTCATAATATCTACAGACTGGATTAAACGTGGAAAAAAAAAACCACATATGTTCTGGTCTCTTTGCCTATTTTGTATTCCCTCTAGGTCTGGTGCCTGAACACCCAGCAGCTTAGATAACCTCAAATTATAGACATCTCTGGGACTTTGTTGGTTTGAGCAAGGAGAAATTATGTTTACTTCACAAGGATAGATGAGAAAGGAGGTAAGACATGGCCAAAGCTTTCATGGACGGGACAGGTTGGAGGCAGAATTTATGCAGGTGACACTGAAGAGACAGATGAGACTTCTGTCTTGGAGGTGCTGGAAAGTTCAGAGCTATCATCAACCTTCTTTCCAAAGAGCTGTAAGATGCAGTTTCGAAACTAGAAGGACAAAAAACATTATTCAGCAAAGCAGAAAGAGCTAGTGCACTGTGCTAAAGGTCACTTTATGAATGTATACCTTCCCTTCTTCCACTAAGAATATTATGAGTGGGATGGGGTAAGCTCAACTCATTCTTTACACATATGAATGGAGGAGGTCTGAATTATCCAGTTCAGCAGTTAATGGTGATTGTAGTTGAATCGTGACCTCTCCTAAAAAATATGGCAAATTCTAATTACTGGAACCTGTGACTGACTGTTTTGGAATGGGAGTCTTTGCACATGTATGTTACAATGAGGGCATACTAGATTAGCATTATTACTAGTCCAGTGACCAGTGTTCTCATGAGAAAAAGATTTAGACCTACTTTGAATAATAACCATCCATTAAAGAGATTAAAAAAGGTGCTTCCACAGAGAATGTTAAATAGTCCAACTTTATGTCAGTATTTTGTGCAACAACCATTGGAAATAATTCACAAGCAATTCCTTCTATCTATTATTTATCATTATATAGATGACATTCTGTTGCCTGATTCTGACAAAGATGTTTTAAATAATATGTTTAAGGTAACACAAAGAATTCTGCCATGCCAGGAGCTATAGGTTGCTCCAGAAGAAATACAAAGAGGAGATTCACTTAGTTATTTGGGTTATAAAACCAGTCAACAAAAAATTCAACCACAAAAGGTACAGATCCGTGGGGACCAATTACAAACTCTTAACGATTTTCAAAAATTAATTGGAGATATTAACTAGTTGAGGTCTACAACTGGATTAAGTACATTATGAGTTAAGTAATTTGTTTCAAACATTACAAGGAGATTCAAATGTAAACAAACAGTCCAAGATGTCTAACAGCTGAAGCAGTAAAAGAGTTAACTCTTGTAGAACAAAGACTGCAAGAGGCATTTGTGGATCAAATCAATCCTAAACTTGATTGTAATTCATTTTACCTTCAACTCATTCTCCTACTGGTCTCATTGAGCAAAGGGAAGATAGTATTATGGAATGGACTTTCTTAGCTCATAAACACAGTTAAAAAGTGAAGACATTTATAGAAAAGATTTCTGTGCATGCCTTTAATCCCAGCACTTGTGAGGCAGAGGCAGGCGGATTTCTGAGTTCGACGCCAACCTAGTCTACAGAGTGAGTTCCAGGACAGCCAAGGCTACACAGAGAAACCCTGTCTCGAAAAAACAAAAAAACAAAAAACAAAACAAAAAAAAATAAAAGATTTCTGAATTAATTATAAAAGGTAGAATAAGACTACATCAGTTGTTAGGAAAAAGATCCAGCCCAAATTGTAGTACCTCTTACAAATGCTGAGATTATGTTATTATGGATGATCAATGAAGATTGGCAAAGAACTTGTAGTAACTATTTGGGTAAAATTAATAACAAATATCTGAAAAGCAAATATATACAGTTAATAAAAAGAGCTAATTGGATTCTTCCACATATAATAAAGAGAATAATGCCAGAGGCACCATTTTATACTGATTCAAACAAGATGTAGATGGCAGGTTATAAGTCAGATAAAATAAGCAAGGTGATCAAAAGTCCATATACATCAGTTCAAAAATCAGAATTGTATGCTATCCTTATGGTTTTATTAGATTATTGTGAATCTCTTAACATAATTACTGATTCTTTATATGCAGAAAGAGTTGTTTTGCACATAGAAACAGCTGAGGGTGGGAGAGCACCCTCATAGAGGCAGGTAAGGGGGATGGGATAAGGGGTTTCCAAAGGAGAGACCTAGAAAGGGGAAAACATTTGAAATGTAAATAAAGAAAATATCCAATAAAAAAGAAACAATTGAGTTTGTACCTGATAAATACTGATGAATTTGTATGTGATAACTCTGAATTAACTTCATTATTTATACAATTGCAACAAGCCATCAGAAGTAGAAACTATCTATTCTATATTACTCATGTTCGGTCTCATACAGGTTTGCACTGTCCATTAGCTCAAGGAAATGATGAAATTTGCCAATTACTAATAGGAAATGTGTTAGAAACCTTAATATTTCATGAGAAACATGTTAATGGGAAAGATTTAAAGACTAAAAATTTCTGTCACTTGGCAACAAAAGACATCACTTGTTGCCAAGTGTTCTACATGTTCTCTATACAACCAAACTCCATTATCTGCTGGTAGTAACCTGAGGGGTACCAAAAGAAATGACATTTGGGCTGGGCGGTGGTGGCGCACGCCTTTAATCCCAGCACTTGGGAGGCAGAGGCAGGAGGATTTCTGAGTTCGAGGCCAGCCTGGCCTACAGACTGAGTTCTAGGTCAGCCAGGGCTATACAGAGAAACCCTGTCTCGAAAAAACAAAACAAACAAACAAAAAAGAAATGACATTTGGCAGATAAATGTTTTTCATTTTTCAGAATTTGGAAAACAAAAGTATATATTCCATACCATTGACACATACTCAGGATTTCGATTAGCAACTGCTTTAACTTCTGAAAAGGCTGATTGTGTGATTACACATTCATTGGAAATAATGGCAATTATGGGGATACCTACACAAATTAAGACTGGCAATGTTCATATATATATATATGAACATTGATATATATATGAACATGTATATATATATATATCCAATAAGATGAAGCAATTCTTTGCATATTGTAATATAAAGCATGTTACTGGTATACCACATAATCACACAGGACAAGCAGTTATAGAAAGAGTCAATTGTACCATAAAAGAGTTGCTTATTAAACAAAAAGGGAGAAAGAACCGCACCCCCCCCCC
>NC_045030.1:75920807-75924053 GCF_008632895.1 Mastomys coucha | reverse complement strand
CCCCCCCCCCAGGGACAGACTAAATAATGCTTTGTTAACTCAATTTTCTTTTTTCTTTTTTCTTTTCAAGACAGGGTTTCTCTGTGTAGACCTATCTGTCCTGGAACTCACTCTGTAGACCAGGCTGGCCTCGAACTCAGAAATCCACCTGCCTTTGCCTCCCAAGTGCTTGGGATTAACTCCCAAGTAGGGAGTTAGCCACCACTGCTCAGCTAACTCAGTTTTCTTAATGTTGGTGAAAAAGGAGCAACAACAGCTGAGAGAAACTGCGTTATCGAAAAAAAAAAAAACAAAAAACAAAAATTGAGGAACTAGGCCAACCAATATACTATAAGGATGTGTTAACATTAGAATGAAAACCTGCAATAGTTTTAAGATGAAGATGTGGTTATGCTAATGTATCTACAGGAAATGAAAAAAAACATGATTACCAACAAAACTTATAAAAATTAGATCTGACCCGGGAAAACCTCTTGTCAGCTGAGACATGAATGCCTTCACAGAGCAAGCAGTCCAGGTGACTCACTCCCACAGACTGTCTCAGTTACTGATTTCTCCAAAATATGCATACAAATAAACTTCAAAAGGGCTAGTCCAAGTGATTGATCACACAAAGGCTTGACAGACAATACATAGACTGGACAGACAACACAGAGACTGGATTGGACAAACAACACATAGATCTGACAGACAACATTAAGACTGGATAATGCAGAAACTGGGCAAAAATGCTACAGCTTGCTTTCAATAACTATTGGTAGGATGGCCATTTTTACTATGCTAATTCTGCCAATCCATGAGCAACAGGAGATCTCTCCATTTTCTGAGATCTTCTTTGATTTCTTTCTTGAGATACTTGAAGTTATTATCATACAAGTCTTTCACTTGTTTGGTTAGAGTTATCCCAAGATATTTTATATTATTTGTGGCCATTGTGAAGGGAATTGTTTCCATAATTTCTTTCTCATCCTGTTTAACATTTATATAAAGGAAGACTACTGATTTATTTGAGTTAATTTTATATCTGGCCACTTTGCTGAAGTTGTTTACCAGCTGGAGAAGTTCCCTGGTAGAATTTTTGGAGTCAATTATGTATACTATCTTATCATCTGCAAATAGTGATACCTTTATTTTTTATTTGCCAATTTGTATCCCCTTGATCTCTTTTTGTTGTCTTATTGTTCTAGCTAGCACTTCAAATACTATATTGAATAGATATGGGGAGAGTGGATATCCTTATCTTATCCCCAATTTCAGTGGGATTGCTTCCAATATGTCTCCATTTGGGCGAGGGAAAAGGACTGAAGCCCCGAGGGCCAGCAGAAAGAATGGAAACAGGCAACCTTGGGAGGTAGGAGGTTGGGGGGACCCTCCAGAATGCACCAGAGACCTGGGAGGTAAGAGACTCTCAGGACTCAGGAAGAGAGACCTTAGATGGAATGCCCAACAGTAGGGAGAGGGAACTTATAGAGCCCATCTCCAGCAGGAAGACAGGGCATCAAATGAGGTGGGGGGGATCCCACAGTCACAACTCTGACCCATAATTGTTCTTGTCTGAAAGAATTACAGGGATGGAAATGGAGAGGAGCCTGAGGAAAAGAAGGTCCAGCAACAGGCCCAAAGGGGAATCCAGCTCAAGGGGAGGTCCTAAGGTCTGACACTATTACTGAGGTTATGGAGTGCTTACAAAAAGGGACCTAGCATGACCACCCTCTGGAAGACCCAACAGGCAGCTGAGTCAGATGCAGATCTTTGCACCCAACCAATGGACAGAAGCTGCTGACCCCTGTGGTTGAATTAGGGAGAGGCTGAAAGAAGCTGAGGAGGAGGGTGATACTGTAGGAGGACCAGCAGTCTCAATTAATCTGGACCCCTGAGATCTCTCAAACACTGGACCACCAAACAGGCAGCATACAGCAGCTGATATGAGACCCCTAACACACATACAATAGAGGACTGCCGGGTCTGTGTTCATTCAGAGATGATGCACCTAACCCTGAAGAGAGAGGAAGCCTCAGGGAGTTTAGAGGTCAGGTGGAGTGGGGGTGGGGACATCCATGTGGAGACAGGTGGGAGGGGAGGAGGTATGGGATGTGGAAGACTTGGAGGGTGGCCGGGGGCGGGAATAAAATAGGGAGTGTAAAAATTTTTTTTTTAAAGTGAAAAAAAAATAAGACTCAGTAGATATTAAAGCATACTTTAAAGCATCAGTAATTGAAATTTGTGGCACTGGTACAAGAGTGAGCAGAAAACAAATGGAACAGAATGAAAAGTCCAGAAAAGGACCTGAAAACACATATGACTTATATGACTTCTGTATGTATAACATACTGAGTTTTACACATCTAGAAAAAAAAGCATGCTGTTTCCATACCTTGTGCATTGTATTTGGGTGCATATTAAGCAATAAAAAAAAATCTTAAAAAAAAAAACCTAACCATTTTTTTCCCTTGGGTCCCAAACAGGAATTCTGTACCCCAGTTAAGCAAGAAGCAATCATAAGAAGTTTGTCTTCCTAATCTCTTAAGTTGGGGTGAATAGTTTTCATCATTTTATGAATTATATATTTGTTGTCATTTTAAGGGGTCATTTACAAATAATTATAGTTTTGGACAGGGAGGAAACTAAAAGAAATCTTAGACTCAGGGATTTCTATCTATCTCACCTTTCCTCTTCTCTATCATGTCTTTTTTAGGTAAAGAGCAGGGGGGTTGAATAGAAAAAAAGGGGAATATAGTAATATTATAACAAATTAGATAAACATGGATAGATCAGTAAATTTACTGTTAAAGCATCTTATAGCCATAATTGGTAGAAATCTCTATATTCTGATGCAGAATTGGAGTTATATCTCCCTACATTGGCAAAGAAATTGTATATTGATACAGTTTAAGGTTTTCTTTGGTATAAATCTTTGTATGATGACATGACATTTAAAATTAATTTTGTTACTCTTAGATAAGCATTGTACCTATGCAATTCATTTAAGAATACAAGACACAATCCTTTTAATAGTTTCTATTACAAACTGTTTAGAATAATTAAGTAGGAACAAATATGGAGATAAAGTGTAGAGCAGAGACTGCTGGAAAGGCCACCCAGAGACTGTCCCACCTGAGGATTCGGCCCATATACAGTCAACAATCCCAGATACTATTGTGGATTCAAGAAGTACATGCTGATTGGTGTAAGGTAGAATCTCAGGGTTGTTTTGATTTGCATTTCTCTGATCACTAAGGACTTTGA
>NC_045030.1:75920217-75920686 GCF_008632895.1 Mastomys coucha | reverse complement strand
ACTTCTTGAGTTCTTTATATATTTTGGATATTAGCCCTCTATCGGATGTGGGGTTAGTGAAGATCAAAACCCCAGGTGACAACACATGTTGGAGAGGATGTGGAGAAAGAGGAACACTCCTCCATTGCTGATGGGATTGCAAACTAGTCAACCACTTTGGAAATCAATCTGGAGGTTCCTCATAAAATTGGAAATAGATCTACTTGAAGACCCAGCTATACCACTCTTGGGAATATACCCAAAAGATACCCCACCATGCCACAGGAGCACATGTTCCACTATGTTCATAGCAGCCTTATTTGTGATATCCAGAGTTAGAAACAACTAGATATCCCATGACAGAAGAATGGATACAGAAAATGTGGTTCATTTACCCAATGGAAAACTACTCAGCTATTAAAAACGAGGACATCCTGAGTTTTGCAGGCAAATGGATGGAACTAGAAAATATCATCCTGAGTGAGGTAAC
>NC_045030.1:75905268-75918145 GCF_008632895.1 Mastomys coucha | reverse complement strand
CCAATGGAAGGAGAGGTCCTTGGGCCTATGAAGGCTCGATAGATGCCCCAGTGTAGGGGAATCAAGGGTGGGGAGGTGGGAGTGGGTAGGTGGGTGGAGGAACACCCTCATAGAAGCAGGAGGAGGGAGGATGTGATAGGGTGTTTCCGGAAGTGAGGGAAACAGGGAAAGGGGATAACATTGAAATGTAAATAAAGAAAATATCCAATAAAAAAGAACAATTAGGTAGTGCAAGTTAAGAGTCAGATAGACCATGAGTGCATGGTCTAACTTAGTTAATTACAATAAAAGGTTTTCAAGGTTATTCAAATAGTAAATAGATAAAAGTAATCAATGTTTAGCTCAAATAACTCAAAAGCATCAGGGATCCATAGAATATGGCATTTAATGTTTCACTATTAAAAGATCTTTTAAGTATGAGGCATGTCTACTCCTGACAATACCCCCATTCCACTTTAAAGAAGGTGGTGAGCATCAATACCTCCATGTGGAGTTGCTTCAATTGTGGCAAGCTAGACACTGGGCATGAAATGACCTAATTTTATCTACAAACAGAATGCTGTCCACAAAGGTCAAATGGACACGGGGTAGTCAACTGCTAAGTTATGCCAAGACAGGCTAAGCTAGTTCCTGCTTCGCTTAATGTCTGTCAGATGTTCTGGGCCAGAAGACTGAAAATAGATGCTCCAATGTTATAAGGAATATTGAGGACTAACCAGGTAGTCAGCTGACTCTGCCAATTGTTTAAATGTGGAAGCTACATTCCTGCATACTCAAATATATATTCCTTCTTAAATCTTTGACGGGGTTGAAGACTAGTTATAGTCTCACAATTGAACTTAAGTTGTTTAGCATTAAAGAAGGTGTTCTAGATGTAAAAGGATGGTTTTCAGATAGTAATACAAGTTAAAATCACACATGATTGAGGTATAGGATTTTAAACTCATTAAGTTAGGATAGATGATAAAATACTTTATCTAAATTACCGAATATAATGGACTGGATATTACATGTATACCCATATCTTATAATTTTTATAATTTTATTCAATTTGTATCTGAGAGAAAAGAGCCTTTTATTAGACTAAAAGGGGAAACCTTGTTAAGGTCTGGTCTTTTGCTATCTATTGTAATGCTAAGTTCAGGCCCCCAAGACCTGGTTTTCACAGAGATGAGAGTCAGAATGTACACCTTGGCCCCAAGTTATTTCTGATTGGTAAATAAATATGCCAACAGCCAATAGCCGACATAGGTGTGATTTAGGTTTCCCAGGCTTGGGATTCGGAGAGGGACCAAGAGGAAAAAGAAAGTGCAGGAGGAGAAAGGAGAGGCCGCTATGGATTAGGAGTCAAGAAAACATGGCCCTGAGGTCTGGTCAATTGGAATTAAGAGCAACCCAGATGAAATATAATAAGTAGTAAGTAATAATCTGGGGTTATCTGTAGGATAGTTGATTCTAATATCAAAAAGAGGCTAGGTATTTGTCCAGCTCTTGTACTGTCTAAGACTTACTGTAAATATAAAGGTTGTGTGTAATTTTTATTTGGGAACTAAATGAGCAAAGGCAGGTAGAAACCTGGGTCAGGATTAAATAATTTCTACAACACTACACATACAGAAAAAGGGCTATGTGAAGCATAATATTGGGGCAGCATGCCTGTGAGTTGTAGAACAAGAGAAGTTAGGAGAGAGACATTAAATTTCTCACAGTTCCAGAGGCCAGATAAAACCTAAACCTCAGATTTCTGGCCTATAGAACTGTGAGAAACTTAATGTCTTCTCTTAGCTTCCTTTGTTCTACAACTCTATTTTCTTGTTTATTTGTTGTAGAAGTAGGAACTTAGCCTAGGACTTTGTGTATACTAGGCAAGTACTTTTACACTGAGCTATACAATTCTGTTGTTTTAAGCCATGAAGTTTGTGGAGTTTGTTGTGATAGCCTCGGTATATTTAGGCAGTGACAAAAAAACAATGCCATCTAAGGAGCTTAACTACAAAGCCTTGAGAATCCAAACTAAAAACATCCCCAAATTTCAGCTCTATTTTATTCCCTGTAACATTAAAACCCTCAAAATGAGAAGAATACTTAAGTGTTGACATTGAGAACATCAGAGATGGGCTGAATAACAACATGAATTTGGCTGAAAAGCTGGCTGATCTACCTAGTTTTCACTTTATGCCTGACTCTAACTTTATTCTGGAGGTATATAGCAGTGAACAAGAATGAAATCCCCTGCTCCAGTTTTCTTGGAATTTAGCAGAATGAATGAAAGCAAAATTTGTGCACCTGTCCAGAAGAATGTGTTTCAATTCTTACCCTTGTTTCCTGTCTTTCACAAGGATTTCTTTCTAGGACTGCTTTCAGTATTTTGGAAGAGGAGATCTGGGGTAGAGTACTTTCCTGGCATACTAGGGCCTGTGTCCATCCCAAGCACCAGAGGAAGAAAGATTAAAGAGGAAAGAAGAATCAATTGGAAGGATTCACTGAGTCTGATGAAATGAGAGGCTCCATTGAACACTTCTGATTACTAATAACTCACACAGTAGATGCTCCTTAATGAAGTGCATATGATGTATTCAAGAAAGAGGAATGCAAATGGCACTTAGAAGGTGATGATCCTCATAAGGTCCACTTATAACCTACCAGGTAGGTTATAAGAGCCACGAGCAACTTGTGCCAAAGCCCAATATGGCAGCTAAGGATGGTTGTCTTCAGACAAGTAAGGGTAAGGGTAAGGCTAGAGCATTCTCACTCTAAACTAATTTATGAGCTCATAAAAGCCCCTGAACTCTTATCTAGTGTAAGCAAGAAAAGCTAAACTTTTAAGGAGGCAAAAAACCAAAAGTCAAGGTTTGAAATAAAAAAAAAAATGTAGAGTTGAATCTGTAAAGACAAGAGGAGCAGAACTAGCTAGGATTATTGTGTGCTCAGTGAATGCTTGGTGCATCTGAACTCTAGCAACACCTTTAGAAGATAATTGTCCATAGTTGTGGGGTCATCAGAAGGGAAGAGCCTGCAGTGCACCACACTTTCTTAACTACCAGACTCAGGTGGAAATAATGCAAGGATATCAGAAGTCATTGTTGAGTTGAGGTCTGGCCAGGGTGGGTCACATGTAGAGCCTTTCCACACTTATTTACCTGGAGGATCATGATTAACCCCCCCCCCAGTCCCAGGTTCTCCATAAAGCTTTCTTATTGATGATTTGATTCCAGGTAAGAACCTTCTCTGAGTTCTGGGCCATTTTGAGTTTGCTCTACTCAGGCTCTTGCTTACCTGCCGGTTCATAAAGACATAGATAATGGGGTTGTAGATAGTGGCACTTTTGGCAAAATAGGATGGTAGAGAGGCCACAAGAGGGTGGAAGGCATAACCAGGGTGGGCAGTAGCAAAGCATGCAAAGAAAGTATAGGGCCCCCAGCAGAGACAGTATGCGAAGACCATCACCACCACCATGCGTGTCACCTCCTTCTCAGCCTTCTGGGTGGACTCGGATTCTTTCTGTTGCTTTGCCACCTAGAGAAGACAAGGACAGTGAATGGATTACTCAGATAGGCCTTTATATATGGAGGGACTATTGTTATTGTTCAGGTACCAAGTTAGGATACTAGCAAGAAGAGGGAAACCTAGGGATCTATGGGGAACAGGACATAGTTCACCTAGTATCCCAATCCTGCCTCCCACCCTAAGTCAGAGAATGACCTGACTTGGGAGCCAGAGTGGTCCTGGAGCTAGCTTTATGTAGGCCTTATGGGAACAAGTGGCTGGCCTGGCCAAGGACAACCCTCAGACCAGACCTTTGAAGCGGTTGTTTATAGTTTCACAGAAGCTTGTGAAGGACAACTAAGGAAACTGAATTTAGTCTGTATCTGAACCCTTCCAAGAAGATCTAGTCTTGTGCTCAGGTTTGAGACTAAAGTCCTGAATGGAGCCCTAGAAGTGAAGTTTGCTTTAACTAAACCAGGCCTGGAAATTTCCAGGTGCCCAGTGGCAATGCAAGATCCATATATACACTTCCCCCAGGTTTTCTAGAGGATAGAGGCCAGCCACTATCTTCCATGGAAGATTTACTGATGACACAGCTGTAAAAGGAATCAGGAAGGCTATAATACAGGAAAAGCTGAAACAGCAGTGATGGGCTCTGCTAGCCAAGAGCTAATACTGCTGACGATGGAGGGAAACACTGTGGGAACTAGATAAATTGATTCTGATATGGGACCACCAACACAGGAACCAATTTGCAGCCTTCATTATAAGACATGAAGGTGAATGGTGCCTCTGGAAGAGCTCATAGTCTTCTCTAGAAAGAGCTTCTAAATGCCTGCTCATGCAGGAGCAGAAAGCACCTTCAAAAAGGTAAAGCACCACTTTAAGGGACTTTCTGTCACCTGTGCTACACAGTACTGGGGCACTGAACAAAATGGTACACGAAGTAAATGGTAGGAGAGTTGTTTAACAAAGAGATAATTTATACTGGGGAGGGAAACCATTAGAGGAGCAAAGACCATTCAGCATACAGTACCTAGCTTACACATTCTCTTACTCTCATCTTTTGTAGGGGCTACCCAGTGATAGCCTGGCCTGGATAGAGATGTTGGTGAGTTATGGACTCCTGAGAGAATAGACTTTCTAAGATGGAGCAACAGACACAGGACAGTGTTGAACAGGTCTAGAGGCAAAAGGCATTCTGGAGTTCACTTCTTGATCTTCCCCAAGAGCTTCATTGTGGTGGTTTGAATGAGAATGTCCCCCATAGGCTCATGTATTTGAATATCTGGTCTTTAGTTGATAAAATTGTTTTGGAAGATTAGGTGGTATGGCCTTCTTGGAGGAGATGCATTATGAGGGGTGAGCTTTGATGTTTTAAAAGCCCATGCCAGGGTCAGTCTGTCTTTCACTGCCTTCAACTTACAGATCAGGATTAAGCTGTCAGCTAGTGCTCCAGTGCCATGCCTGACTGTCTGGTGCCGTGCTCCTCACTACCCTCTGAAATTGTAAGCACCCCCTAATTAAACGCTTTTTTAAAAAAAAATAAAGTTGCTTTGGTCATGGTGTCTTTTCACAGCAATAGAACAACAGTAACTAAGACCCATGCGAAGGTTATGCAGGTGTTCTGTAGGTTATGCTCCATGGTAGGGCTGTACTGGGCCAGGGGGAAGGCACAGACAGCTCTGTTCCCTTTCTGAGTCCTTTAGGAATGGGCAGACAGTCACTTTCCATCTCATTGGGGGTGAGAACAAGGAAGCCAGGTTTTGAGACTACAAGGACTTCATTTATGTGTATATCAGTCCTGTTGTGTCTGGATGACAGTTTCATTGGAACTATTCATCACCTCTACATCTTACAATGTTTCAAACTCCCTTTCTGCATTAAGGGCTGTAACAGGACACAGAAAACATGTAAAGTTCAAACCATACAAAATTTCAGCACAAGAAGAAGTTCCATCCCTAACTAAGAAGCTATTTGCAACTGATACCTGCTGAGAAAGGGGAAATTAGTTTTCTCTAACAGAATGTCATTAGGTATATCTGCCACACTCCAGGGTAAGCCCTTGGCCCAGGAGTAGCTGTCTAACACAAAATGGACTCCATGATTGGTTTGTTATTTGTTTGTTTGATTGGTGTTTTTTTTTTGTGAACTTTTTGTTTGGGTAATTTTTGTCTTAATAAATTTTGCTTGTTAATTTGTTTTGACCTTTGTTTTGTGTTTTTTTTTTCCTGAGGGAGAGAGAGGGAGAGAAGGGGCAGAGATTGTGAGAGAACATGAAGTTGGGTGGGGAGGATCTGAGAGGAGTTGGGAGAGGGGAAAGAATATGATAAAAAAAATATTGTACATATTTTTTAGATAATAAAAATGCCTAAAATTTATCCCCCAAAGGAACTCCCTGCATCTCCTTACTCAATGTAAACATCAAGCTGGCCTTGAATTTACTATATAGCAGAGGATAACCTTGAACTTTTTTGATCCTCCTGCCTTCACTGCCTAAGAGCCACCACTCACAGTTTATTTGGTGCTTAGTATGGAACCCAGGGCTTCAATACATGCTAGGCAAATATTCTACCACTGAGCTACACCACCTGTCCCATACCATTGGCTCTTAATATTTTCTTATAGGGATGGGATCTGCTTATATGGTGTAGTGGTTTGAATAAGAATGCCCCCCATAGGTGTTTGAATGCTTAGTCATCAGGAAGTGGCACTATAAGAGAGGTGACCTTGTTGGAGTAGGTTTGGCCATGTTAGAGGAAGTATGTCACTGGAGGTGAGGTTTCAAAAGCCTACAACAGGCCAGCATTCCTTTCTTTGCCTTCGGATCAGGGTGTAGCTCTCAGCTACTGCTCCAGCACCATGCCTGTCCCATTCCCACAATGATCATAATGGACCAAGCCTCTGAAACTATAAGCAAGCCCCCAATTAAATGCTTTTTTATGAGTTGCCTTGGTCATGGTGTCTCTTAACAGCAATTGAACAGTGACTAAGACTCACAGGGATAAAAAAGTTTAAGCCAGTCATGGTGGTACACACTCAAGAGGCAGAGGCAACTGGATTTCTGTAAATTTGAATCTAACCCAATCCACATAGCAAATTTCAGGCCAGCCAGGACTCTATACTGAGTCTTCATCTCCAAAAATAAAAGGGGATGCATTTAAGATACTCTGGTGGACTGATTGATTTGGGATCAGAGCAATGTGGAGGCAGGAGAGTTACCAGTTGTGGCTCTGAGTTGCCTACACATCTTGCAAGTTTGGTATGAGGACAGGAGGGTAAAGGGCTTACTGCTCGGATGGCCAGCCACAGTTGGAGGTAGCAGAGCACGATGATGCTGAGTGGGAAGATGCAGCACGTGACCATGAGGACCATCATATAAGACTGAACCCCGGGGTACGAGGTACCGCTGAACACGTCTGGGCCACAGGATGTCTTCAGGCCGTAAGGCCAGTACCTAAAGAGAAGGGCCAGCAGCCCATCCTAATTCAAGCTGGGGCAACCTAGAACCTCCCCAACCAGCCAGGGCACACACCTGACTTGAGTTAGAGGGTTTTTAAATTGAGAAGAAATTAACCAATTAGAAGTAAACAAGTCAATAGCATTTCATATCTACACACTGTTGTACTTCTAGAATATTATGATCATCTTAAAACTCTCTAGTAGGATTTTGGTAAATCCTTGTCCATTTATATACTTCATATCATCTTTTCTCTTTGTGGCAAAATATGCATAATATAAAATTTGCCATTATGACATTCAAGACTTTCCCAAGGTTATGCAATTATCACTACTTGGTTCTAGAATATTTTCATAAGGAGGTTAAGAGGCTTCCTCTTTCTCTTCCTTTTTAGAAACATCTAAGAATATGTGAATTTTTTATGAGGCCAGTTTATGCCATGGCTATAAAGAAGGGGCATGCTCACTGGGTAACCATGGAAGTGAAATGAAATAATCCACTCTAAGCTTCCACCAGCACTAGCACTAGGACATTCTTAATTACTGGAAGTCATTGTGGTTCCAGGGAAAGACAAGGTGTTTACAAGGCTTAATTCACAGAATAATGGAAGCTTCCCAAAGAAAGAACATTCTTGTCCAAATACCACAGGAACACACACTCAAGATTGTCATGACAATCAGTTGTTCATATCTCATTCCTCCCTGCCAAACATCTAAGTCATTGCCTCATCAGTTTTGATTATTTCCTCCAAAGAAT
The DNA here is from genome assembly GCF_008632895.1 of Mastomys coucha. Lineage (NCBI taxonomy): Eukaryota > Metazoa > Chordata > Mammalia > Rodentia > Muridae > Mastomys > Mastomys coucha. The sequence goes on along the minus strand of NC_045030.1, from coordinate 75,910,443 downwards.
GAGTCTGGCAAGGATATATATATGGCTTCCATGACCTTCTATACCATCTAAGAAACCTCAGAAGGTGGTGGGGTGAAATGTATGAGAAGTGCCTGGCACAGAGCTTTTAAGAGGGCCCTGAAATCTAAATGTACCTAGTGTTCACTTACATCATAGCCCTAGGATGGGCATTTTGAATATTCCTAATCTTCTTGTGGGCTTCTTATACTTGAGATAAACATTTTCATAGACTGGGGAGTGAGCCTCAGGGCCTCTTTTAATGTTATAGGGAAATACAGTCATACATTTATGTGCATGCCTCACTGAGAAACTAAGGAGGGTTTCCTCCTCTTTTCTTGTAATCAAGGAGCCACACAGACCCAGAAACCAGAAGTAATTTTCCCAAAGATCACAGTCTGACCTTCCACACTTGGTCCTACAGGAGCTACCTTTCTAGCATCATTACACCCTTACCTGCTCCAACCAAAGATTGGTGGGGCCGTCCATACAGCAGCCCAGACCCAGGAGAAGACAATTCCCACAGTGGCCAGCTTAGCATCAAATCTCACATTGCCAAAGGGCTTGCAGACCACCAGCCATCTTTCCCAGGAAATGATGGCCAGGGACCAGAGGCCTGTGATCCCTACAGGGAAGAAGAGATAGACCAGGCTTCAAGATATACAAAGGAATAGTCATACTACTTTTAGATCCAGAGTTCCATGGACTTCTTGGTGAATGGATATTTTTTCAATCCATTTTTATGACATGTGTGTCTTACCTTCTTTCCCCATCTCCTTTAGGGTTGTCTTCTTTGCTTCCAAACTAAATCCAGCAACTTGCTTTCTCTGTCTTTCTACTCTCTAACCTTCCTTCTAACCATAGTTGCTTGTGCTCTGGAGCAGGATGTCCTAGTTCTCAGTTTAGTTACTGAATCATAGAATCCCTAGACTGGTAACTTAGAACTCTCATAGCTCTCTCTCCTCAAATTCAGCCTGCACACCTCGTCACCAAAAAGAAGGCAAGAAAGGGCTATGGTAGCTGGCTGACTTGTCCACAGGGACCCTGCAAACCCTTTTTGTCCCCTTGGCCTTTGAGACTGTCTTCCTCTGATGTCATTGATGAAATTCCTGGAAACGCATGTCCATACTGGCATAGCCACACTGAGGTGTTATTGTTCCAAAAAAAAAAAAAAATAGAACATGCTTATTTGCTCTTTCTTTAAGTGTTTGGGAACAGCTCAGATTCTCTCTAATTGAAGGGTGGCACAGGTTCCCATTCCATCTTGTCAAAAGTTGTGTACACAGGCCTCAGGGACCCACAAACCAGGGTGGGGAAAAGCATCTTTCATTCACCTAACCTCTAAAGGACACTCTGTATTACCTTCCATTATGAACTTGGCAGTATTAGTAATACCCCTGACTCAGTCAGCTAGATAGAAAAGTGACAGATATTCTCATATCACCTTACATTATTACTCATTGTCACTTGACTGAATTTTCATTAGTAGTCAGATCAGATCCTTGTTGAAATACTTTAGTATAGAACACTGTTGCTAATGTTTTAGTGAAGAATTTTAAATAAGTACTTTATTAATTTTGAGTATATGGGTGTTTCACCTACATATATGCCTGTCTATGCCTAGTGCATGTATGCCTATTGCCCATGGAAGTCAGAAGAGGGTGATATATCCCTTGGAACTAGAGTTTAAAGTGGTTGTGAGCCTTTATATGGTTGCTACATAATTGAACCCAAGTCCTCTGGAAGAGCAACTGATACTCTTAAGCACTAAGACATCTCTCCAGCTCCATTTTAGTCCACAGTTTAGAATGTTTCAGCTTTGCGTTTTTTTGTTTTTTGTTTTTTGTTTTGACAGGATCTCACTATGTAGCTCTGGCTGTCCTGGAATTCACTTTGTAGACCAGACTGGCCTTTAACTCAGAGATCTGCCTGCCTCTGTCTCCTGAGTGCTGGGATTAAAAGTGTGTGCCACCTCTCCATTGGTCAGTTGCTGGCCGGACCTACCAAGGAACCACCACACTAGGTTCCTTTCAGCAAGGGCTTCTTGACCACCGCAACACTGTTGAGTTTGGTGCCTGCAGACAGGATTCATCTCCAGGTAGGGCAACTGACCAATGCTTGGAACCAACCATCAAACTGAGTTCAGTGAACCTGGTGGGGGAGCTGGTGGAAGGACTGGAGGAGCAGAGGGGAATTGCAACCCCATTGGAAGAACAACATAGACTGGCATGACCACCCTGTTCTCCCAGAGTCCAGACCACCAACCAAGGAGTGTACCTGGAGGGATCCATGGCTTCAGATACATATGTAGCAGAGGATGGCCTTCCTAACAGCAATGGGAGCTCCCCTCCTATTGGTCCTTGGTCCTGAGGAGGTGTTATGTCCCAGTGTGGGGGGATGTTGGAACAGTGGGGTGGAAAAGTGTGGATGGGTGGGGAAGCACCCTCATACAGGCAAAGGGGAGGAGGGAGGGCAAATATGGGATGGGGGGTTGGTGGAGGGGGCAACCGGGAAGTGGTATATCATTTGAGATGTAAATGAGTGGAATGATTGATATAAAAATAAAATAATAAAATAATAAAGAAATTAAATGTTCATATATGTTGCTCCAGGAAGACCCCTGAAAAGAGCATGCAAAGTGAAAACATCAGTCTTGGAAGGAAAAAACATAGCGTATCATAAAATGCATGAAATGTCTGGAATGTATGGTTAGAGGCAGCCTAGGACAGAAACTGGGGAAACACCAAGTGGCTGCTAACAGAGACGATTCTTCTTTCAAGACTATTAAAATATTCTAAAATTGATTATAATGATTGTTGAACAACTCTGGATATAATAAACTCACTAAATTACAAAAAAATAAATAGTGTGCCACCATTGCCCAACAATACTTATATTTTTTATGAAAGACTATGTCACTAATAGCTAAAACTTTAATAACTATTTTTCAATGTAACTGATAACTTTGCAATGTTGTGGATTTAATTTTATGCATTTATAAACATTCCTAAGGGTGAAGGCATCTGTGACACCACAATATGCTGGCTACTGGACATCTGAGTGAACCAAGAATACATTGTGAGTAGGACAAAGGTAAGCCTAGCAGAAGCAGAGCCAGACATGAGGATGCCACTTAGGACCAAGTAACCACCAAGGCACACATCTTTAACTGAAAGCATTTGGACCTAGGAGATAAATTTTGTTTACTTCATCTTTCCTGATTATTCTACCCCTATACTTTTGGGATGCAGCCCCATACTCCCTCTGGTCTGAACTTTATCTGCCAAATAGATGAAGGGCAAGGAGAGACAATAGTGAGGGAACCAAAAGCAGGGGCAGCTACTGATAGATGTCTACTAGGTATACAGCTAGGTAAGTGGGGTTCCAACCATGTCCATTTGTGGGTCTTCTAACCCCAGTCTGGACCTCTCAACGTGTCTACTTATAAGCATGACATTCAAACCCTCCCTTTTCATATATGCTCAACAAAGCTTGTCTTCCAGATTGGCTACTACTCCTGGACTCTGCTTGCTCATTTAGAGATAAGGTAAGAGAGGGGGTAACAGAGGCATTGTTTGTCCCCATATGGTTACTGGGCCCTCTCTAGCATAGAACATAGCACACTGGTACTTCTTAGCCACTACTTTTTAGTGTTTGTATGTGTGTATAGCCATGGTGTATATATGGATATTAGAGGAGTTGGTTCTCTTCTTCTAACATGTGGGTCCTAGAAATGAAACACAGCTCATCAGGTTTGGCAGCAAGCTTCTTTACCCACTGCACCATCTCATCAGCCCTTAGTTACCTAACCTACGCAAATCAGACAACCAGTCTTAGTGATGGTTGTAAAGAAAAGTGTCTAGAATCTGGTCAATCTCCCTCCCACCCCCCTCTCTCTGATTTTTCAAGACAGGGTTTCTCTGTGTATCCCTGGCTGTCTTGGAACTCAGTCTGTAGACCAGGCTGGCCTCGAACTCAGAAATTCACCTGCCTCTGCCTCCCAAGTACTGGGATTAAAGGCGTGTGCCACCACTGCCCGGCTGGTCAATATCTCAAAAAGCTCTGGGAACTGTCTTTCTCTGAGAACAGTTTATCCAGTGCCATTAACCCAGCCTGAGAGATAGGATGAAAACACATATATCCTGAATTAGGAAGGGGTCTATCCAAGGTGCCCAGAGCCTGTCTTTCATATGTTTCTGGAATTCTCTGGCTCAATATCTATCTCTTTCCACATGAGCCGCACAGCCCCAAACTGGGTACATACAATCAGAGTCTGTCTTGATGTTGAACTCAAGCAAACTGAGTTGAAAATGTGTGCTTAGATGGAAGTCTTCAGAATCCTGTAAACCTGTCCTCCAACCCTTGTGCTGACTGTGATCCAGCTTCTATATATAAACAGCTGACTGTGATCCAGCCTCATATATGAATACCATTTGTGAACCCCAGGGTTTGCAATATGGTTTCCTTTAGGCATACAATGTTGTGTTTCTTTCAGCTTACCACACAATGAGACAACGTAGCCTTCTATGACACACAGAGGGTGGCCCAGCACAAAGTAGCCATAGATTTGGTTCACAACACTGATAGTGCTGGCAATAATGGTCTCTGCTAGATCAGCAACTGCCAAGTTCACCAGAATCCAATTCAGAGGATGGCGCAGCTTCTTGAACCTCATGGTGGCTGCCAGCACAAGTCCATTAGTGAAGATAGATGCAATGACCACAAGAATCATCCAGGTGCTGGTGAGGTGGTACACCCACCTGGGAGCAATGTGATAATTGGGACCTTCAAAGGGACCTGGAGGCAAGAGGTACAAAATACAGGAGGAGTTGCACAAAACTTTATGGAGCTGTACCAACATCTTTTTTTTCAAAGATTTATTTAATATTATATGTAAGTACACTGTAGCTGACTTCAGACACCCCAGAAGAGGGTGTCAGATCTCATTACAGATCGTTGTGAGCCACCATGTGGTTGCTGGGATTTGAACACAGGACCTTCCGAAGAGCAGTCAGTGCTCTTAACTGCTGAGCCATCTCTCCAGCCCTGCACCAGCATCTTGACCCCACTTTTCCTTGCTCTAAGTGAGCCCTGTACATAAGGCAATTAGGGTGATCCCTAATCCAGTAGGATGGGTATCCTTATAAAAGGGGGGCATTTGCCATTGCTGCCTTTTGC
>NC_045030.1:75902965-75905019 GCF_008632895.1 Mastomys coucha | reverse complement strand
CAAAAAAAAAACAAAAAAAAACAAACCAAACTCCCTAAAACAAAATAGCTCAAGAAAAACAGGGCTGCTCTGGGTGTGCTAGGAGAGACAGGTAAATCTCACCCCTAGCACAATTGCATCCTGTAATACCTCTGCTTCACTCTGTGTAAAGGCCTTATATGTTTCTAAAAGGAAACCCTGCACAACTTTCCAGGAACCCCCAATATGAGATGTAAGAACAGGCCACTCATAACCCCAGATTCATAGACTCTTAGTCTCTATGTAGAAGGTAATAGTATGAAACATTAGGGATTTTAATAGACCTGAGAACAGAGAACCCTCAGACTGTAATGTATCTCCCCTGAGAAAGCACTATAGATTAACTGGAGCACAGAAAGGAGAACTGGGTGGTATTTGGAACCTCTAGTTTACAGACAAGCAAAGAGCAATTGAATGTCACAGATTCTAAACCAGAGCCCCTTCTAGATGATAGATTTCAAACCAGGCAGAGCACTGACAAAGACAAGTAAGTGTCCAAGCCCAGGCAGCAATGACACAAGAGCAGCCTGTCCCTCCTGCCTGAACAAGATTCATAAAGAAATAAGCATGAAAAAGGTATCAAAAGTCACTCCCACATAAAAAAGTTGTAAGGAATTCAAAAAAGGAAACAATTGGGTAATAGAAGCTGGACTTCTTCAAATCTATCTTGTGTTCTAGATTGTTTTGGAACACTTCTTCTTCTTCTTCTTCTTCTTCTTCTTATTATTATTATTATTATTAAAATTTAAATTTAATATTTCCTCCTTTAAGTTTTGGATAAGTTATCTCTACTGAGCCCTGGATGTGCTGGAACTTGCTAGGTAGATCAGGCTGGCCTCAAAACCACAAAGATCTGTCTGCTTCTGTCTCCTGATTGTTGGGATTAAATGTATGAACCACTAGGCTTGCCTCCTTTGGAACCTTATAACTAACATATTACATAATTATAAAACGTATTTTGAACAGGGTTTAGATATATATACCTGGCTGGTCTAAAATTTGCTATGTAGACCATGCTGGCCTTGAACTTATCCTACCTCTGCATTTAAGTACTAGGATTACAAGCAAAGTGGCTTATGCGTGACCTAAAATTTAAACTTAAAATGTAATATCTGATTTCCAGGTGTGCTGGTGCATGTAAATCTTTTTAAAAAGTAATTCCTGGTTAACAAAAGACAAAAAACAAAAACAAAAATAAAAAACAAATGAGCCTAAATGCACATCCAACCAATAGCATTACTCCAAGACAGGGATTGAAAGCACAGTGTCTCAACTACACAACTTAAGGACATACATCCTCAGTGTGAAAAGACATGTACAAATGTTAGGTCTTTAACAATCCTACATAAAAAATTTTTAAATATTTTATTTATGTGTGTAGGCATTGTGCATCAGCAACTTGTGATTTCCCAAGAGATGCTTCTTTTTTAAGATTTATCCTCAGAAGATAGAGATGTCAGATTCCCTGGAGCTGGCTTATGGACTCCAGTTCTGAGACACCTGATGTGGGTTCTGGGGTTTGAATTTGGATCCTCTGGAAGAGCAGTAAGTGCTCTCATTCACTTCTTCAGCTCAAATATCACTAATTCTGAAGGTCATTTCCTACTAGTTTCAAAGCAGAGAACAATTCTGAGGTGTAGGTTGTAGTAATGGTTTCTTAAGTTACTGTGAAGCTTGCTTCTTCTCCTCCATCTGAAGAGCAGCCTGACCTCTTTTTCTATCAATACTGAGTACTTTCTGCTCAAGTTGAGAGTGTTCTGCTTGAGTTGATATACCAATAAAGATTTGCTCAGAAGTTGCTGCTGACCCAGAACTTGCTCTTATTTCTATTACTTCTGCCAAAATATGCCTCTTGTACCAGTCAGACTTTCAGATCAGCTGTTAATTTACAGAAAAAAGGTGATAATTAATACAACTCAGAGGGACAGGTTAAATTACATCATAGGCTAGTCACCAGCAATGTTTGAAGAGAGGGGAAGCCCAAAGAAAAGGAGTTATTTCTCTTTTTTAAATAAAAGTGCAAGGAAAATGAAAGG
>NC_045030.1:75901200-75902869 GCF_008632895.1 Mastomys coucha | reverse complement strand
AGTATAAAACACTTTTTCTGGTCATAGTAGAACATGCCTATAATCCAGAACTCTGAGGCTGAGGCAGGAGATCATGACTTCAAGGCCACCCTGGGCTTCAGAACCATAAGAAAACTCTGATTCAAAACAGAAACGAAAACAAAAACAAAACAAATGAACAAACAAATATGAGACTGTCAATAGAACTCAGTGGCAATCTGAGTTTGGTCCATGGAACACACATGCTGGAAGATAACTCACTACTCTCACAACTTCTGACCTCTATGTGGTGTATACACTATCCAATAAATAAATAACTAAATTTGAATATAAAACAAAAACAAAACATGATTTTTTGACACAAAGTCTGGAGAGCTATGTAGCCAGGAACTTGAGCTATGTAGCCAAGAACTTGAGCTATGTAGCTTTGGCTGGCCAAGAACTTGCTATGTGGAACAAATTGGCCTCAAACTCAAAGAGATCCACCTATCTCTGCCTCACAAGTGCTAGAACTAAAGGTATACACCATTGCTACTGGCTAATTTACCTTTTTTGACACTGGGTTTCATATATGACAGACTGGCCTCAAACTCCATATGTACCTTGAACTTCTGATCTTTCTGTTTCTATCTCCTAGGTGCTAGAAATACAAGCATCTGCTACCATGGCCAGTTGAAAGTAAGATCTTTCTAACATCAGCTAAGATGATGCATACTGTCTAGGAAACATTGTTGAACTTTTGGTATTAAGATGACATCATAATTGTGTTTTGTAGAACCCTAACATCTTAGAGGGAAGAGACTGGGAGGAGTGGAGAGAGGGGAATATATGAGTGAAGAATAAATAAAAAATAAATTTTAAATAAAGAATATAATGTGTTAGATTTGTGTCTAAGAATCAGGAGGAACCAGTGAGATGGCTTAGTAGGTAAAGGTGCTTGTTGCCAAGCTTGATGTTTGATCCTGGGTCCCACATAGTGGAAAGAGAGAATTGACTGCCCCAAGTTATACTCAGACCTCTACACATATGTTCCCAAGTTGTCCTCTGATGTCTATATGCAACTCTGTCTGTCTGCCTGTCTGTCTGTCTATCTCTAATCTATCTATCTATCTATCTATCTATCTATCTATCTATCTATCCATCCACATTCTCTCTTGCCTTTCGAAAGACCCAACAAGCAGCTGAAAGAGTCAGATACAGATATTTGCACTCAACCAATGGACAGAAGCAGCTAACTGCTGTTGTTGAATTAGGGAAAAGGCTGAAAGAAGCTGAGGAGAAGGGTGATCCTGTAGGAGGACCAGCACTCTAAACTGATCTGGACCCCTGAGATCTCTCAAACACTAGACCACCAAACAGACAGCATACAGCAGCTGATATGAGGCCCCCCAACACACATACAATAGAGGACTGCTGGGTCTGTGATCATTCAGAGATGATGCACCTAACCCTGAAGAGACTGAAGAGCCCAGGGATTTTAGAGGTCAGGTGGGTGGGGGTTGGGGGTATCCATGTGAAGACGGAGTAGGGAGGAAGTGTGAGATGTGGAACAGTTAGAGGATAGATTGGGGGTACAGGATAAAATATGGAGTGTAAATAATTAAAAGATTTTTAAAAACAACTTTGTTTTTGTTTTTGTTTTTTTGAGACAGGGTTTCTCTGTGTAGCCCTGGCTATCCTGGAACTCACT
>NC_045030.1:75897245-75901121 GCF_008632895.1 Mastomys coucha | reverse complement strand
GGCTTCGAACTCAAAAATCCACCTGCCTCTGCCTCCCAAGTGCTGGGATTAAAGGCGTGCGCCACCATGGCCCCGCGTAAAAACAACTTTTAAGATAAAAATAATCAGAAGGAAAGGGGTTAGAAGGGTCACAGATGAAATAAGATAAAACCTATGGAAGTTATGGTTTTATGATAAGGACCTGAGTTCATGATACTCTTCCATTACTTTGACATTTGAAGCTTTGCATAAAACAAACCCACTGGCATCAGAAAACAGAGGTGTTGTGTCTCATTGAAGCTACAGGTACCAAAACAATCCTGTGGAGGTGAAATACATAAAATTTGTGTTTTCTAGCTAGTTTGGCCTGAGGTCTCTGTTCCTACAGTGGCAGCTGAGGCAACACTAGGGAAGCTTTAAGGAGAGAACTGGCCTGCTGACTGAACCTCTAATGCACCTGTTGCTCACCTCTGGTGCTGTTGCTGTTGGTATAGGTGAAGATACTTGCATGGGTGCTATCCTCATAGTGGTCTGGTGTCCATTCACCTGTAAGCTTTTGGGCCATGGCTGTAGAAAACAGTGTCTCTGGAACCTGTCAGACTTGGCACATTGCCTATGGGGTTACAGGACTTTATATCAGCCTGCAGGATCAGCCCAGGCCTCCTTACCTTATGGGCCCCCAAACCCTTCACCATCTGATCTCTTAATTGGGCCCAGGACTTAGATCACCCCTCCTACCCTCACTTCCATGTTTCTGAGTCCAATCCACAGGGGTGGCTCAGGGTCATTTGCCTGCATTGAAACCTGAATAATGCACACACACCACCCTTCCCATTCCCAGCTTGCAGTAGAGCTTGTGGGAGCCACTGTAGCTCTTGCTTTTTTACAAGGGCTCATTTACAAGGGTTTGTCTTCCATCTCTTTCTACTACTATGGATCAGGAAAATGGGGTTTGTGGACCAGAGTGTGAGTAGGAAAGCAGCTCAGAGTTCCAGTCTACTTGCCTTCTCTGGCTCTGCTGAAAGCAGCTCCTGGAAACATTTCATACAGACATCTGGAACACGACTATGTTGCAGCTTGTCAGTGGGCCTGAGGGTACACTGTGTGCTAGCAGGATTCCTCCCATGCAAAAGGGGGTAGGAGCTGACTGTCTCTCTCAGCTTCAGCCCTCTTCATCCTCCACCTCTGACAGCTACCACTCTTATTGTCACTAGGAGCCCATGTAGGTCTTCCCAGAAGCATGGCACAGTACTTGAAGGTGTTCACATGTGCTTCCCTTTTGCCTGTTCAAGTACACAATATGTCTTTGGACTATAGCTAGCTGCTGCCTGCTTCTTGTCTAGACAGGGTGCCTCACTGTCCCCCTCTGCTCATAGCAGTGGCTGCTGCTAGCTTCACAATTAGTAGGAGACACTAATTCCTTGAACATGGCCACTTCTGAGCAAAGACTCCTGCTTTCTTGCTGTGACATCCTCAGGAAGCACATCTTCTCCTATGTTTTCCACTAGCTCCTCTCTATTTAGTCCTGGAATCCAGCTGCCTTGAGGAATCTCCTTTGAGTTAGCTCCTTGGGCTCAGTAAAGACCAGTGGGCTGATGGAATTAATATCTACTCCCTCCTCTGTGCTATCATTCTACAGTATCATTATACTCTTGACCCCACTCTTAACCTGGGAGCCAGGTATAACCTTTGTAGTTGCCCATTCCAAGAATAGCTCTTGGAATTAATTGATGTACCCATGTAAGAACCAAGCTTAGAGGCTTTGTGTGTAACTTAATCCTGGTCACAATCTCGCCCAGCAGCAGCCTGGGTGAGTTCTACACAGAACTCACACCAAAAACCACTTAGATATGATTCTATGATGTCAAGTATAAAAAGAAGGCAAATCCACTAAGACAGAAAGTAGATAAGTTATTGCTAGTACATTCGAGGAAGGGAGATGAGAATAACTTTTTTTGGTCATTTAATATTTATTTCTAAGTTCCTGGAGTGGGGCAAATTGATGATATCTTTTCAATTAAATGGCATTTGTGATACAGGATTTTGAAAAGTATTCATTTATATTATTGAAAAATTTATTTGGAAGCCCAGAATGTATGCACCGGAGTTCTAACCATTTAAGAGATGTATGGAAAGTTACCCTAAACACTGCTCTGCATGTTTTAATTTTGGTTACTCATGATAAATCTTTTGATTAAGACTTTAAAAACTATTTTAGTAGTGTGTATTGATTTATATATTAGAGTAATAAGGTATAATATTTCAACATGGACACTGCTGAAATCCAACCTTCTTTGTCTACCCATCTCCTTTCCCAATATCTTGAATATTTTAAAGACTTATTATTTTTATTTTTCCTCAATGTAATATTTTTATTAATTATTTGGGAATTTCATGCAATGAACCCTGATCACTTGATTCCCATTCCTCCCAGGTCTGCCTTTCCACCCTTGCACCTCCCCTAAAACCCTACTATGTCCAATTTGTGCTGACCATATACTCATTGGAGCATGGTCAAAAATCCCAGTGGCCAGCTTCTTAAAGAAAATACAGTCCTTCCTACTTACCACCATCACAAGAAGTCATCAAACTGTGAAGAATTACACTTCAGCGTCATTATCACAGTTTTTACAGACTATTCAATAGCTTTCTGTCTGGATTATTTCTCTTTGGGTGCACAAGAGGCGTTGTCACAGAAACCTTCAATGTCTCTGATTCTCAGTTATGAGTCTAGAGTCATTGAAACCACTGCAAAAGAAGTTTCCTTGTCTATAGCAGTCTGCAGCAGCATGGATCACAGAGTGTTACATGTTTTCTAGCAGCCGAATGGATCGCAAGATCCCAGGACTATGGAGCCAGGTTCCATTTCAAGCACATACAAAGTGGCTGGCACTTGTCTGTAACTCTAGTTCCAGGGTATTTAATGCCCTCTTCTACCCCTTTGGGCTCTGCATGCATGTGGCACACAGAAACTTGAGAGCAAAACACATATACACATAAAATAAAAATAAATATGAAGGGGCTGATGTCCTGAGCAGACCTTGGGCGCAAGCTCCCGAGCCAGTCCCACAACACCCAGAGGAAGCTCCAATCCCAGGCCCTCTGACACGTCCAGGACCAGAGGTGAGGAGGAACCAACATCTATCCCAACACTGGGAGTAACTGGGACCAGTGGGACCAGGCACACAGGAACTCTGCCAGCCCAGTAGCTCTCATTCCTTTCAGTCTGTCTGGGCTGGTGTCCTGAGAAAACTTTGGGCGCAAGCTCCACAGCCAGTCCCACAACACCCAGAGGAAGCTCTAGTCCCAGGTGCTCTAACAAGCCCAGGATCACAGGATCCCAGAATCACAGGATCACAGAGACAGCTTGACTCTGAGGAGTTCTGACACAACCAGGATCACAGGAAGGACAGACTCCAGACAGATTTAGCAAGGGCAGGTAGCATTAGAGATATCCAGATGGCAGGGGCAAGCATAAGAAAATAAACAACACAAACCAAGGTCACTTGGCAACATCAGAACCCAATTCTCCCAACATAGCAAGTCCTGGACACACCATTACACCAGAAAAGCAAGATTCAGATATAAAATCACTTCACATGGTGATGATACAGGACTTTAAGAAAGACATAAATATCACCCTCAAAGAAATACAGGAGAGCACAGGTAAACAGCTAGAAGCCCTTCAAGAGGAAATACAAAAATCCCTTAAAAAAAAAAAAAAACTACAGGAAAACACAATCAAACGGGCAAAGGAAATTAACAAAACCATCCAAGAATCTAAAAATAGAAATAGAAACAATAAAGAGATCACAAAGGGAGACAACCCTGGAGTTAGAAAACCTAGGAAAGAGGTCAGGAGTCATAGATGCAAGCATCACCAACAGAATACAAGAG
>NC_045030.1:75891811-75892232 GCF_008632895.1 Mastomys coucha | reverse complement strand
TTGAAGAAGAGGACTTTATAAGTTACTGTTGCTCTGAGATGAATGCTTTTCCAAATTATCACAGCTAACGAACCATATTCTTACCCTCACCTAATGTCTGTGCCACCGTTCAAGCAGAACCATTGTTCATTGAAATAGTTGGTGAATGACTTTATGGATAGACCATCTTAATATATACACAGTTTCTTAAATGAATGTAACCTGTTCTCTGTGGGCTGAGAATAAAGTCACTCACTCAAGTCAAATAGCTTTGACCATAGCAGGAAATCTGTATCCAAAGATCATGCCTACAATTCATTTCTTGGTGTAGCAGAACTATCAACCCTCACCTACGATGGAAGTAAAATCCTTTGGGTGATGTGAGGGTCATTGAAATACAGCCTTATTACAATGAACTCCAATGTCTAAAAATTGTTCTTAT
>NC_045030.1:75873642-75891765 GCF_008632895.1 Mastomys coucha | reverse complement strand
TAAATTGAAATCATGTAACTTTTCTCATCATAATGCAATAAAAGTTTAAAAAGAAAGAAAGAAAGAAAAAGACATGAGGTAAATTACCACAAAAAAATAAAATAAAATATATTTTTAAATGTTAACAAATTCAGATAAATTGAAATCATGTAACTTTTCTCATCATAATGCAATAAAATTTAAAAATATTAAAGAATGTTAAATTACATTCGTGTGTGTGTGTGTGTGTGTGTGTGTGTGTGTGTGTATGTAGGGACAGTACATGCTATGGCATGTGTGTGGAAGAAAGAGAACAACTTGTGGGAGTCAATTCTTTCCTTCTACCATGTGGGTATCAGGGATAGTGGTGTTTTTATCTGCTGAGACATCTTGCTAGCTGGAGCATGATTCTCTAATGGGTACTGGGAATCCCTTAAGGGTTAAGCAAGTTTTCTAGAACTAGATAGAGATGGTGAAACCACTGTGTAAAACAGTTTAGCAGCAAGAAATGTGGAGGTGGGATTTTTATGAGATGGTTTCAAATTTGCTATATAGCTGTGGATGACTTTGAACTCTGGATCCCCCTCTCTCTACCCATCAAGTGCAGGGATTATAATCACAATGCCTAGTTTCTGTGTCTCCCGAGGTTGAACCCAGGGCTTCATGCATGCCAAGCAAGTACCCTATTGAAAAATTTTAAACATGGCATTATCATGTGATACAAAAGACTTGAAAATAGGGTTTCAAAGAAAAACTTATACCACTATCTTGTCAGCAGTCATATTCCTTACGGAGATGAGGTGGGTGCCAGTCTATTGTGCAGCAACAGATGAATGACTAAACAAAATATGGCATATCCATTACTCAGCTTAAGGAAGGAAATTCTGATACATGCAACAACATGAATGACCATGAGGACATGAAGCCCCGTGAAATGAGCCAGGCATTAAAAGACAAATACTTGAGTTCTAGGAGGTCCTTAGAGTAGCCAGATTTGTAGCAGGTATGCTGGTGATTGGCAGGAGCTACGGGACAGGGCAGTTGGTGTTTCATGGGTAACACTTGTCCAAAATGAACAGACTCTGGAGTTGGAAGTACTGACAGCTGCCCAGCAAAAAGATCATGCTTAGTCCCACTGGACTGTCCATTTGAAAATGGCTAAGGTGGTAAACTTTTAAAATGTCAAAGGAAATTATCAAATGGTTCCTTGTTCTCTAGCAAAATTGGCCACTAGCTGTTGCTGATAAGTCCTTGACCTGGCAGATGAAGCTGGGAGCTGAATGAAGGTGACAGGAAGCTTCCAGAACTCCTAATAAGCAATCCTTTGTAGAGTCATTTAGAAATAGTCTGATTAGAGATAAGTGTGACATCTAATCTTCCAGGCTTCCAGGATACCAGCTGGTACAATGATGGCAAATGATGCTGGGATGAGGCACAGAAGAGGATGCTCTCTCCACCCTGACAATTGCCCTTGTTCCTCTAACACTCCCATTTTCTCTCCACCTTCACCCTTCACTTTCCTTTCCAAGGCCCCTCTCCTTCCACCCTCCCTTTTGTTGGAGCTCCAGGGAGCTGTCACTAGAGCTGGGGAGCTCACATGCCCTCACACATGTTTGGGTACTTTCTAAGGTAGTAATCCGCTTTAAGCTAAATCCAAAACTTGATCTTCTGTTAGCCCTAATCATCAATTAGCACCCAACAGTGCAGGAACTCCAAGACTTAGAACTCAATACCTTATTCTACCTACTCTTCCCCCCCCCTTCTAAACTCCTTCCCTAGGGTTTTGAGGCACTACAGTGAGATGTCATAAGCATAATATTGGACAAGGGCAGGCGGGACAAAACTGAGAGCTAGCTCTGGAGCTCAGGAGAGGTGGAAGTTCTTCCAGACACCAAACTCCTCTGCACATAGCTAGTGCTTCACCTTCACAAGGAGAGCTTATTAGGAATTCTGAGAGCTTCCTGACCTTTCTTTCATTCAGCTTTTAGTTTCATTTTATTAGGACTTTTATTATATAAGTCTTTTATTAGGACTTCTGGTAAATGCCTGTCTCCTCCATTCAACTCTCAATTCCATCAATAAGACCAACTAACTATAAGACAAGGAATCATTTGACTTTTTGCCTTTGACATCTCCAAAATAGTGATAAAACGCATAAAAAAATCTAGGAAGGAAAATAGAGGGAACAAAAAGAAGCCATTGCCTCCAATTTGTGCATGTTTAAAAAAATCATTTATTTTCATTTTCTGTTTGTGTTTGCCTACATATATGTATGTGTACCAAATGTATGTCTACTGCCTATGGAGGCCAGAAGAGAGCACCAGACCACCTGAAACTGGAGTTATAGGCGTTGTAAGCTATCTTGTGAATGCTGGGCACTGAACTAGGGTCCCCTGAAAGAGCAGCAAGTGCTCTTAAACACTGAGTCATCTCTCCAGCCCCCACTGTACACATTTTTCAAGGAGACTGTTATAAACAACTTTATTCCAGTCAAGTTGGATGGTAAAATAGACAAACTCTTAGAAAAACACAATTTACCAAAATCAGAAAAGCTCTATACTACCAGAAATATCTAATCCACAATTTCAACTTGCTCCTTCCCCACACAAAAGTCTCTGTTTACCTTTCCAACTCAGGCTGAAGTTGAAGTAGGTATTGAGGCTGTGGTGGAACTTATACATGCTAGGCAAGCATTCTTCTACAAAGCTACACCCTTAGACTCCATGACAAACTAATAGGGTTGGTTTTCTTTTTACACTTTTATGTGGGTTTCAGGGTTTGAACCCAGGTTGCCAGACTTGTATTTTTATTTGTTTGTTTGTTTGTTTGTTTGTTTTAGACAGTGTCTCACTATGTACCCCTGGCAGAACTGGAACTCACTGGGTGGACCAGGAAGGCCTCAAAGTCATACAGATCTGACTACCTCTGTCTCCTGAGTGCTGGGATAAAAGGCATGTGACCATTACAGAAAACCACAACCAATAAAAATGCAGAATTGTAGAACCCAGTATCACTGGATACATCTAAAAAACACTCCTGTATATAAGGCTCAGAAAGATTGTAATAGCCAGAGGACTGGGGAGTTTGCTGTGAGACTAGGTATCCTAGAGATGTCAGAAACTACACCAATAAAGTCTCACTGACATGACTGCCTAAACATGAACTGAACACGGACAACAATAAACAAGCTAATGTGAATGGGGTTAGGGAAGCCTAGAATGCTTCAACCCTACACAAAAAACTAAAGGACACTAAACAACATTGAGAGTAAGAGAAATAGTCTTTCCCAGCGAAGAACATACTAACTGGTTATCCTATACCAAATGTCCAGTCCAGTCATAAACATTATACAGACTGAGCAGGTTATATTTAGGAATATACATGTAACAAAAATTAATGAAAAAAAAAAGCCTCTGGATCCTCTGGCCTTTTCAGTGCTGGGCACCACCATGCCAGGCTTTTTACACTGGTGTTGGAGATTCAGTTTGAAACTCCAGGACTCAAACATAGTCTCCTAAACTGAGACTATAGTCACATGCCATCAAACCCAGTTTCTCAACATATTTTTTTGCTTGAAAAATGTGTCACATTTGAGTCATTGAGCAGGCCCTAGGCAGACGTGGAGCCTCTTATGTCCTGTTTCCTGTTCCCATTTTCTCTTCTGTGCGCTGGCAGAATGGCCCACAAGCAGATCTACTACTCAGACAAGTACTTCGACTGGCATGTCATGTTACCCAGAGAACTCTCTAAACAAGTACCCAAAATTCATCTGATGTCCGAAGAGGAGTAGAGGAGACTTGGCGTCCAACAGAGTCTAGGATGGATTCATTACATGATTCATGAGCCAGAACCACATATTCTTCTCTTTAGACGACGACCTCTTCCCAAAGAACAACAACAACAAAAAAAAAACTATAGCTGGAATCATCTAATCTTTTCAAATTTAAATTTAATATAAATGTATATATATAAGGTAACATTCAGTGAATACTTGAAAAAATGTACAAACCTTTCATCCATACCTGTGCATGAGCTGTATTTTTCACAGCAGCAGAGCTCAGTTAAATGCAACTGCAAGTAGGTTAGTTTAAGTTGTTAAAGATAAATTTTCTTGTAGTTCTTTCTTAATATAAATGCCTATTTTACTTTACCTGTTTTGTTAAATAAAGTTTGTATATTGCATTTAAAAAAAGAAAGAAAAAAGAAAAAGTGTCACATTCCAAACTAGTTTCATTTTTACAATCTAGTGCAGAATAAAGCCTTAGATTGTACATAATTCTCCCTTGATTACTATCTCCTGTTTAGTTTATAAGGATTTTTAAAAGGGGTATATTTTCCAAACTCAGTTACAATTAGATTCCATTTACTATGGAGTCCCTGGAGTAGCCAAAGTCATAAAAAGAAGGAAGGATGGATGCCAGGGCCCAGAGAAAACAGCATGGGATTAGTGGTTCACAGAACCAGAGTCTCATTTGGCAAGATGTTGAGGCTCTGGTGATAAATGGTTGTGATGTTTCATAACTATGTCCACATACGTGACACCACAGAACTATACAGTTAGAAATGTTTAATGTGGTGAAATTTTTGTTGTGTTCATTTGATCACAATTAAATATTAAAACATCTTTAAAGATAAGACTCTTCATTATACTGCCAACTGCATCTCAGCCTGTCCTAGTTAGCTTCTCTGTTGTGTCCTAAAATACTGAGCAAAAGTAACTTGGAGATGAAAGGGTTTATTTGGTTTATGCTTCCACATTACAGTCCATCACTGAGGGAAGCCATGGCAGGAACTTAAGTAGGAACCTGGAAGCAGGAACTGAAGCAGAGACCAAGGAAGAACACTGCTTACTGCCCTTGCTCCCCATAGCTTGTCTGCTTTCTTTAAATTATATTTTAGTATTTTTTTGTGTATGCAGAGGACAACCTGTGGGAGTCAGTTCTCTCCTTCTACCATGTAGCTCCTAGAGATTGTCAATCTTGGCAGCAGATGCTTCTACCTACTGAGTCATCTCCCTGGTCCCTCACCTTAATTTCTTTTTTTGTTTTGTTTTTCGAGACACGGTTTCTTTGTATAGCCCTAGCTCTCCTGGAACTCACTCTGTAGACCAGGCTGGCCTTGAACTCAGAAATTCGCCTGCTTCTGCCTCCCAAGTGCTGGGATTAAAGGCGTGCTCCACCACCGCCCGGCTCTTTTTTTTTTTTTTCTTCACGTTAATTTCTTATACCACTCAGAACCACCTGCCTAGAGTGGCATTTCTTAAACTGGGCTGGGCTCTCTGACATTAATAAATAATCAAGAAAATGCCCTCACAGACTAATGGAGGCATTTACTTGATTGAGGTTTCCTCTTCTCACATGACCCTAGCTTGTGTCAAATTGACAAAAACAAACAAACAAACAAACAAAAAATCCACTAAATCTCACACAGCCCATGGTAGATGTGAAAGAAGGTAAGGGGAAAGCTTGAAAAAAAAAAAAGTCATCAAACAGTTAGCACTAAAGCTTTTGCTAAGGATATGTTAGTGCTGCATAGCTGTTTCCTTCAGTATGGGCATGGCAATTGCAATATTGAATCAGAATAGCTATGAATGACCCCAAAACAATCCTCACTAATAAGGAGAGAAACAAGCAGAACATGGGTCTCACAGGGCCTGTGTGGGAGATGGAAGGTTGGTTGACTGGTGGAAGGGACTTTTCTCTGGTATAGCTTTTTGTGAATTGTGCATGCTGTGGGTGGTATTTTTAGTGCTATAGCTTCTTGTGAGTCACCACACTATTGGTGAGACTCTTTAGTGGTGTAACTGCCCACAATTGCCCAGGGGCTTCCCACTAGTGTAACTCTCTTTGAGTCACCCATATTCCTGGGAGTAGCCCAATGAACTCAGTGATTTCCCAAGATAAGACACTTTCTTTGGTCTGTCAGTGCCTTCTTTATCTGGAGTGAGTAGACATTTCTTTGTTTCCTTAGAAAAAAGTCACATGACAGAGCTTTATATTGATGTTACCTCCCCTTTTCTGAGGAGTAGAAAGGGTAGATTAGGGTGAGGGAAAGTGAGAGTGAGAGATTGGGAGGAGAGGATGGAGGGAAAGGTACAATCAGGATGGAAAATAAATAAATAACTTAATTAATAATAAAAATAAATCTTTAAATAAATAAATAGTAACCCATGAACGCAAGAAGAAAACAGTGAGTCACTGAGAACATTAAAAGCCATTGCTGCCAACCATTGGACTGAGCATGGGGTCCCCAACGGGGTCACCAAGAGAAGAGTTAGAGAAAGGACTGAAGGAGCTGAAAGGGTTTGCAACCCCATAGGAAGAACAACAATATCAACCAACCAGATGCCCCAGAGCTCCCAGGGACTAAACCACCAACCAAAGAGTACACGTGGAGGGACCCATGGCTCCAGCTGCATATGTAGCAGAGGATGGCCAAGTGGGACATTAATGAGTGGAGAGGCCCTTGGTCCTGTAAAGGCTAGATGCCTCAGTATAGGGTAATGCCAGGACAGGGAGGTGAGAGTGGGTGGGTCGGGAACACCCTCATAGAAGCAAGGAATGAGATAGTGGGTTTTGGGGGGTGGAATTGGGGAAGGGGATAACATTTGAAATGTAAATAAAGAAAATATCCAATAAAAAAAGGGAAACAAGGCATTGCTGGTGGCATTCTGATTGCTACTGCTTAGACTCTTTACTTTGTGGGCCTTTTTTTCCTCCTTTGTGCAAACGCAGTACTTTAACCTTTTTTTCTCTTGCTGTTGATATTTGAACACTATGGGTCTCCTAGATGCCAGCCTTCGCACAGGTACACCCTGGGGAACTCAAGAGATCTGCGGCTTCTTCGGTTCTCGGGCGCCCTCTCCTGGTCCCAGCACGTCTTTGGGCTTCCGTACCCATGGCCACCCATTTTCGCTTTTGCTCCCTGAGTTCATCTGCAAGCTGGTGTTTTCAAGCACAGTTGGGCAGTGTCCTGCTGTACTGGATCATAGTTAATACATTCTGGGGGTCGCTGAGAACTTTAGCACCTTCCCACTGCGTTGTCACACCCTGGTGGCATGAAGTGGTTTGTTTTTCTGGTTTCCTGAGCTCTGCATCCTGATCTGGAGTTTGCCAGTTGTCTGCATCCTGGGTTCTTGAAAATCGTAGATTATAAGGCACTCGCAGAGAGAGAATCACTTGTTTTCTCCTTGTATTTTTTACGCTATTAGAAGAATATGAGACGTTAAGATTTTTGTTGTGTTTCCTGAACCCAGAAATCTCATTGTCTTTTTTCTTTCTTTTTATCATTGCTTTTATTTTTTAAAAATAAAAGGAGTCTAGGTTCATCTTTAATCCCAGCATTCACAAGGCAGAAGCAGTTAGATCTCTGTGACTTTCAGGTCAGCCTGATCTGCACAGAGTTCTAGGATAGCCAGGGTTATGCAGTGAGACTTTATTATTATTATTATTATTATTATTAACTAAAAAGAATATGGGATGCTAGAGGGATGGGTCAGTGGGTAAACTGCTTGCTGTGTAAGTATGAGTCCCTGAGTTCACAGCATCCATCTGGAGTGGTGTCACATGCATGTAAAACTCCATATGAAAAGAGGTCTGTAGGTTCAGTGAGAGGCTCCTACCTTAAAAAAAATAAGATAAAGTGGCTGGAGAGATGGTTTTGTGGTTAAGAAAACTGCCTATTTTTCCATAAGACATGGGTTTGATTTCCAGCATCCACATGATGGATCACAACCACCTATAACTCGTTATTGCCCTCTTCTGGTCTCTGCTAAGCACACACATGGTTCACAGCCACTGTTGCTGAGCATGGTAGTGCACACATTTAATCCCATTACTACAGAGGCAGAAGCAAGCGGGTCTTTATGAGTTTCAGGTCAGCCTGGTTCACATAGCTAGTTTCAGGCCAGGCAAAGTGCTTGAGTGTGCTTAACAAGCAAAAGAATAAACATGTAAACATAGACGTGTAGGTATCTTTGCGATGTGCTGGGAAAGATTACATTGTGAGACTCCTCCATTGCCATAGTGACAGCCCTAAGTATTGGTATAGACACAAAGGAGTCCAGAACACCACAAAGATACCCACATGTCTGGAATGTCAACAGTGCTATTCATTTTTGTATTATTATTATGAGTATGATGTATGTGTGGATGCATACATGCCACAGTATGCAGGTGGCAGGGTCAGAGAGCATCTTTGGTTCTTGCCTTCCACCTTTTATGTCAATTCTGGAGAGCAAACTCATATTGTCAGGCTTTTATGTAAAGCACTTTATTTGTTTAGCCATCTTGCTGACCTATTATATTCATTTTGGCACTGCTTTTGAGGGGATCCAGTATCGGGAAATTGCCACAGGAAGCCAGTCAGGTATTTAATATCTCAATTTCCAGGTGCCTCAGAATATGAAAAAAATTACTGGTTCTGGCAGTATACAGACTCACAATATTTTATCACAACCCATAAGGACAGTAGGGTGATAATTAAGAATTAGATCCTCTAGAAAGTGAAACTTAAGCCTTTGTTTATAGTTTGATGCCCCCTTTCTTATAAGTAGCCACAGTTCATACATTTATACACACATATATATGGATATGTATAACATGTGTATGTATGTCCTAGTTTTTCAGGCATCTCTGTTGACAGAATGGAGGTGCTGTGAGTTCTTTGTGTAGTAAAAATAAAAACCTCTGGTTTGGGTAAATATCTGGTATTGAAAAGATATTGGGATGGAAGATATGGCTCAGTATTTATGGCTCAGAGCACTGTCTGCTCTCTACCCAAGTTCAATTTCCAGCACCCACATGGCAGATCACAACTGTCTGTAACTCCAGTTCCAGGAGATCCCACACCCTCACACAGACAACATAAATGAAGGCAAAACACTAGTGCACACAAAACAGTAAGTAAATAAATAATTAAAAAAACAAGAAAAAATGAAACAGAATTTTAAAAAGATGAAAATAAAAGATGTTGATCATTCACTCACTCATTTGATTCATTCATTTGCTGTTTTGAGATAGGATCTAGTGTAGTCTGAATTGGCCTCAAATTCCCCATGTAACCAACCTCTGATCCTGGGATTACAGGCATTTTACTATGATGCCCATGTTCAATAGTGGTTATTTAACTTTTTTTTTCCTTTCATTCTCATTTTATATGTATAGGTATTTGTTCTTCTATATGTGTGTGTATACCTCATGCACACAGTACCCAAGGATGTCAGAAGAGGGCATCAGATGTCTTAGAACTGGAGTTAAGATGGATGTGAACTACTATATGAATGATACAAATCAAACCCAGATCCTCTGGAATTAAGCCAATGAGTGCTCTTAAGTACTAAGTCATTCTTTAGCTCCTATATTAGTTATTTAAAAGGGCTCTGTTCATTCTGAACTCTATTATACAGAAGCTTTATAAACATTTTTAACTTAATACACAATTACATGTACTTATGTAAATATATACATATATAGTAATAGCTAAGGATGTGTGGATGGTACTAAGAATGCATAAGTGTAAAGTAACTGGGAGCTGAGATGTAGCTCAGGGGGGTTGAGTGCATGCTTACCACATATGAAGCAGTGTGCTTGATCCCCAGAACCACATAAACTAGGTGTGGTGGCACACACTTGTAATCCCAGCACTTGGGAACTGAAGGCTGGAGAAACAGAAGTGCAGGTTCATCCTGTCTATATGGTAAGTTCAAGACCAGCTTGTGATACATAACACCCTATCTCAAAAAAAAAGTATTTTTATTCTTTGGATATTATCCAAGTAAATATTTATTCATTGATTACTCAAAGTAACAAAGATAAAATAATGTTAAGGCAACGTGGAAGGATAATATGATCATAGATGGTGAATCCAAATTGGACAGAGAGGGACTGGAGAGATGGCTCAGGGGTTAAGAACATCTTTTAGATGACCCAGGTTCAGTTCCTACCACCCACATGAATGCTTACAATGGTCTAAAACTGCAATTCCAGATTTTCAATGCCTTTTTCTGGCTTTCAAGAGTGTTGCACACATGTGGTGCACATACATACAGGAAGACAAAACAGTTATATACATTTAAAAAATTACCATCTTAACAATTGACAAAAAGGAACAACAATATGAACTAATTAGTACCCTCAGAGCTCCCAGGGACTACACCAACAACCAAAGTGTACACATGGAGGGACTCATGGCTCCAGCAGCATATGTGGCAGAGGATGAACAAGTCTGTCATCAATGGGAGGAGAGGCCCTTGGTCCTGTGAAGGCTTCATGCCCCAGTGTAGGGGAATGCCAGGGCCAGGAAGCAGGAGAGAGTGGATTGGTGAGCAGGGGGAGGGGGGAGGGAATAGGGTTGGGGTTTTTTTTTTTGGTTTTTTTTGTTTGTTTGTTTGTTTTTTCCCAGAGGGGAAACTGGGAAAGGGGAGAACATTTGAAATGTAAATAATGAAAATATCTAATAAAAATAAATTTTTAAAAATTGACAAAGAAATAGGACATTTCAAACCTTTATTTGCTTTACAAAATGGTGTCACTTTGTGGGTCTACATAAGTTACTGCCATTGTTAGATGTTTAAAATGAGAATTTATTTTCAATAAAGACATCATTATAAGTCAATTTAGTTCAACTTCTGTATTAAATAATTTTGGCTATTTTGTGAAAGAAAAAATATAAGTTTACAAAGGCCCACTTAATGAAGACTTCTGTAAGAAATTAATAACAAATATATCTAAAGTTATGCAAAAAAATCCCCGAAACATATTGTTTGCACTGCATTTCAAACTGTAATAAAATTGGGAAGAAGATATCAAGCTATCTTTAAAATAGAAATTAAGAAAACAATTTAATTTATTTGCAGACTTTATTTTCAGCTATTAAGGATTGAATTTAGGGCCTCATTCATGCTAGGCAAGTGCTCTACCGTTGAGTTGCATCTCTAGTTTATTTCATCAGCTTTAAAAAAAAATCAATTCATTTGCCTGCATGTATGTCTGTGCACCACATGTGTGGCTGGTGCCCTCAGAAGCCAGAGGGAGCATTGGAACCTCTGAAACTGGAGTCATAGACAGTCATAAACTGCCATGTGAATACTGGAAGTTGAACTTATATTTCATGGAAGAGAAACCAGTCCTCTAAACCATTGACCCACCTCTCCAGTCCCTCATAGGCTTCCCTTACAAAGCAATATTGAAGAAACTTGGAATTTCTGACTATTTTCTTGGCTTTATTTTCCTAAGCAGAGTAAAACCATTGCCATAAGTTTGCAAAGGAAGTCTAGAACTTTATTTTTCTTTAAAAAGCTTATTAAGTCTTGGCTATATATAATTTTCTAAGTACACCAGACTGGCCTAAAACTTGCAATCATCCTCATGCTTCTGCCCCCCGAAGTGCTTGGATTACAGGCATGTTACCTGTATATTACCACCACACCAGCTCCAAACTTTTCTCTGTGTGTATGTGTATATGTATATGGTCGTGTGTGCACATGTTTAGATATTCATGCATGTGTATGTGCACATGCATGTGGAGGACAGAAAACAACCTTGGATGTCATTTCTTTAGAACTGTATACCTTTATTTTAGAGAGGGTCTCTCACTGGCCTGGCACTGGCCAAGTAGACTAGGTTGGCTGGCCAGCGAGCCACAAGAATCCCCTTCTCTTTGTCCAGCACTGAGAATACAAGCATGTGCCACCATGCTCAGTTTTTACATGTGTTTTAGGACTGAACTTAGATTATTCTGCTTACATGGAAGGCATTTTACTGAGTGAGCTAGCACTCCCAACCCCTAAAAATTTGACCCAAAAAATAAGTCTCTATCACTCAGAGATGGATACAGTAACGAAGGCTTTTGCAACGAATTCTTATCTTGAGTGTTGGTGAAATTATGAGAATGATGGAAAGTCATGAAATGCCTTGAATTGTCCATTCTTACAATTGTCCCAGTGGACTCATATGAATTGAGATGCTCAGAGTCAGTGAATTTCCTTCTTGGTTTTTCCACTTCCACATTTGTTTGTGTCCTGTTGTTAAAGCCTTTTCAATACTGGTAATAGAATCCAACATAATAGAAATTCCTGAAGCTTCTTCATCATAACTACTCAGTTTTGGCAACATGCATTTTCTTTGTTTCTTATTCTGTGACTTAGCAACCAGGACAATAGAGCAACTAAAATAAAAATACATTTTGTCCCATTTCTGATGGAAAAGCTGTACATAAGAAGGCCAGGAAGCAGGAGAGGGTGGGTTGATGAGCAGGTGGAGAGGGGAAGGAATAAGGTCTTTTTCTTCCAGAGGGGAAACTGGGAAAGTGGATATCATTTGAAATGTAAATAAAGAAAATATCTAATAAAAAAAATCAGAAAAAAAAAAGAAAAAAGAAAAAAAAAAGAAACTGGGCTACTGTTTGGACTTAACTATTAGTGTAGCTGGACATTTGTTTGCTGCTGTTGTCTCATTCTGTAGCCCAGGCTAGCCTAGAACTCATGACAATCCTCCAGTCTCAGTTGAATTATAGGTGTGAGCCACTATACCTGCCTTATAGTTGATTTTGTATGCTTGTTTATAAATATTTTAATTTTACTTATTAGAGTGTCACAACCAAAAATTCTATAACATGATAATTTTTCTCTTTTTGGAGCATTTAGAAGTTACTTTTGTGCACCAAAAATATTGTTTGTATCCCCAAAATTAACTTCTTTAACTTATTTACAATATCTAAGTTACCATGTACACAGGAAGGAAGATCCACACTTAGGAGCCAAAGTCTATACAGGTATATGTCCCTCTTCAGAAAAAAGGACACAACATTAATTGCAAATACATATGTTTACTTAAAATAAGAAAAGAAATCATGGGCTGGTGAGATGGCTCAGCGGGGAAGAGCACTGACTGCTCTTCTGAAGGTCATGAGTTCAAATTCCAGCAACCACATGGTGGCTCACAACCACCCGTAATGAGATCTGACGCCCTCTTCTGGTGCGTCTGACAGCTACAGTGTACTTACATATAATAAATAAATAAATCTAAAAAAAAAAAACTTTAAAAAAAAAAGAAAAGAAAAGAAATCACAACAAATTGCATGTGTTAGGAACTTGATGAGTACCACAAAAAATAGCAAAAGCCAACAAAATGCTATTGTTGTTATTAGATTTTCAACTTTTCTGTATCTTCATTTTCCCACTCTCCATTTTAGTTATATACTCCCTGATCATGTGTTCTAACAATGATTTTATAATGTAAGTTTCTCTGGAGGCATAGACAGATCAGCATTCTTTCTTCCACCCTGGCTGACATGTTTTCTTGTTGGTGGTTTGGCAGTCTCTTGTTTCATGGGTCTGATCAGTCAAACTACCCCAAGCATTGTCCCCAACAGAGAAAACAAAAATTCTCTCTCAGTTGAAGCATCTTCTCAAGCAACAGGTTTCAGGGAACAACCAAGGAGACATGTCCCAAGGTCAAAAATTCTTCCCCTAACACTGGGCCTAGATGGCTATCCTCTCGGTGCTGAGTTGGTCAGCTAACAGGTGGAAAAACTGTACCTTCTTCTACACACACATACACAAGTTTCTTTTACAACATCAACCCCATTTGTGCCCTTTTCCAGGATTCTTGGGTTCTTCTGAGTGAAAGAAAGAATGGCAAAATTGTCAGGACTGAAGTGGAAACTTTAAGGGTTCTTTGGAAATCCAGTTGTGTTGAATGGTGTTTTGCTGGGGCAAACACATGAAGGAGTGTTTTCCTGAAGTTGACACGGGTGAAAGGGTAAGGCAGACTCATGAAGGAACGTTTCACTGAAGCAGACACAGGAGGAATGATGTTATGCTAAAGCAAGCACATGAAAGGACACATAATGAACGATCATTTGCTAACAACACACATGTATTGGTCTGCTTTATATTGTGTAATTAAGCTCCATTTGTTGGAACTCCATAGAGAGAAACACGCCAAAAAAGCTTCTGGTGGTGTGCTGCAGTTTCTTGGCACTTTCTCGGACTTGGGATGATTGGCAGAGGGATGTCAGCTGAAACAGTGTTGAGACAAGACATGTCATGTCTTGAAACAGATGCATGTGCTGAGGCAAGAACCATGATGTGTGGAGAGTATAAAAAGGATTCGAAAGACAGTGACAGAGGCTGAGCTTGCCTTGTTTTAGAGCTAGCTGTGCTACACTTGTTGGTCTCACACCTTTGCTGATCTTTGCTTCCCTGAGAGAGGCACAGCCTAGAACTTATCCTGGCCCCCCTCCTGATCCCTCGTACTGAATCATGCCAAAGCTGAAGCCTGGCTATATGTGCTAGGTAGTACCACTACTGTTGATTCCTGTTTGTTATTCCAACTCTACCAAACTGGATTACTAGTGTATCTGTGAGATGTTTGCGAATGGATTGAGCTGCCACTGCTAACCTGTGAACTAAACTGCCAATTTCCAGACAACACAGATGGGATTTGCTCCAAAGAACCTTTCTTAACAGGTCCACGTCCCCTGTATCCTTTCTTCTCCACAACTTCTGGTGGGTGGTGGGCTAAAGGAGAGTTTAAAACATTTAAGAACCATCATTAAAAATAAGATTAGAAAAATTAAAGTTATAGACTTTGGGTGTTTTGCCTGTTTGTGTATGCCTGTGTACTGCTGAAATACCTGGTGCCTGTGGTCTAGAAGAATGTGTCAGATTCCCTGGAACTGCACTTACATGATTGTGAGCCACTTTGTAGGTTCTGGGAATCAAACTCAGGTCTCTAGAAGAGCAGCAGTGCTTTTTAACCACTGAGCCATCTCTTTTTTGAGAAAGGGTATCAGAATGAGACAGGGTCTCAGAATTACTTTTTAAAATATTTTATTACATTTATTTACTTGTTTATTTGTATGTGTGTATGCATACACATGCATGAGTACCATGGCCTATGAGTGGAGGTCAGAAGACAACTTACAGGAGTCAGTTCTCTCCATCCACTATGTAGATCCTAAGGATCAAGCTCAAGTCATCATGGTTGTCAGCAAGTGTCTTTACCTATTGAGCCATCTCACCAGCTTAGATATCCTGTTTTTAAACTGGGAACAAATGTCCTAAGAGATTGTGTCATGTTTATATGCTGGAACATAACCAAGATTCCCAGAAAGAAGACTTTGTGTGTGTCTAAATGTATGTGCATGTTCGTGTGTATAGGTGTGTTCATATGTGTGGAGATCAGAGGCTATGTTTTGGCCTGGAATTCTCCAAATACGTTAGACTGGCTGGCCAGTTTACTCCAGAGATCTGTTTGTCTTTCTCCCAAGCACTGAAATTTCAAAAACAAGCAGCCACACTTGGCTGTTATTAATTAGTTTCTGGGGATGAAGTTCTTCATTCTTTCAGAAGACCAGAAAGACTAGTGACACTTGACTTCTATAGACAAAGAACCTAGAAGTCAACTCAATGGATGAAACTAAGACCTTTTCCCACCTCTCCTGTATATCACCTCATTAGATGTTTTCCTAGAGAAGAGAGTGGAAGACTGTAACACCCATCCCACTGAGTGCATGGTAGGAACTTTCCATGCCAGTGCTCTGCTTAGATAGCACGTAGCCTGAGGCCAGTGACATTGGGGGAAACTTCCAACCTGTGTAGTCTGTAATCTCAGCCAAGGAGGGACTGAGCATATGTCCAAGTGCATTGAAACAGCCAGCCAGCAGAGGTATAGTTCCCAGGTTTCAAGATGAAAGGAGCATGTAGGTGGTTACTTTAATAGGCACGGCATGTTGGCTACTCAAGGGATAAAACTCTGCTACTTAGCCAGGTATGGTGACAACCACCTGTAGTCAGCTACTTGGGTAGCTGAGGCAGAGGATTGCTTGAGCCCAGCATTTCAAGATTATTGTGGCAACATACTGAGCCCTTATCTCAAAGCAACAAAAACCTATTCTGTATTTATGAGTTGTGTGGGTTAAATCTGAATCACACTGATACTTCTCTAAGAAATACCAGATATGGGACTCTTCCTTCTTTTCTCTATCATTTGTCTTTCTTCTGTTCTTTTTTCCTTCTTTTCCTCTCTTCCCTTCTTCTTTCCCTTCTTTTTATAGCTCAGGCTGGCCCAGAACTCTGCTTTTCCTGCTTTAGCAACCCAAATGTTGGGATTATAGGTGGGTGGCACCATGTCTAGAAGGTTATGGAAACTTAATCAGAAATAATGATTAACATGACTAAACATTTGTAAGAAATAACAGGAGCCAGATATTGTGGGTATATTATGATAATCAAGTGTTTTCTTATAATGAAGTACTGCTTCATTTTGGAGGAAATGTGTTTTGTCTTAAGTTAGTTCATGGAATCTTTGTATCATTCTTTCAATTTTTTGAGATTTTATTTTCATTTTTATGGGTGTTTTGCTTGCCTGTATGTATGTGTATCACAGGTATGAAGCACCAGCAAAGGTCAGAAGATGGTGTCAGACTCACCGGAACTGGAGTTACAGACAGATGTGAACTGTTATGAGGGTCCTAGGAATCAAACCCAGGTTCTCTGCAAGAATAGCCAGTGCTAGGTCAGAAGACGTCATCATATCTCCTAGAACTGTAGATCCCAACAGTTCTAAGTCACTATATGGGAGCTGGGCAGTGAATCCAGGTCCTCTGCAAGAAGAGCTATTGCCCTTGATGGATAAGCCATCATTCCAGCCCAAACTGGATTGTTTGTTTTTGTTATTAAGTTGTAAGAGTTCTTTATGGGGAGTAGATTCTCACTGTGTTGCCCTAGATGAACTGGACTTCTCTACATAGACCAGACTAACCTTGAATTCACTTGAGTGCTGCTATTAAAGATGTTGCTACTATACCTAGCCAGAGGATTTTTTTTAGTTTGAGGTCAGTTTGGGCTTCAAATTGAATTCAAGACCAGTATGTGCTACACAGTAAGAACCTATATCAAGAAAAAAGAGGGGAGTAACTGGGACCAGCAGGACCCAGGCAGGCAGGAACTCTGACAGCCCGATGACATGGGTTCCTTCCAGTCTGTCTGGGCCCGTGCCCCATGCAGACCTTGGGAGTAAACTCTGCAGCCAGTCCCATAATACCCAGAGGAAGCTCAACTCCCAGACATTCTAATGGGCCCCTTGTGGGTGGTGCCATCCCTGGGCTGGAAGTCTTGGGTTCTATAAGAGAGCAGGCTGAGCAAGCCAGGGGAAGCAAGCCAGTAAGTAACATCTCTCCATGGCCTCTGTGTCAGCTCCTACTTCCTGACCTGCTTGAGTTCCAGTCCTGACTTCCTTTGTGATAAACAGCAATGTGGAAGTAAGCTGAATAAACCCTTTCCTCCCCAACTTGCTTCTTGGTCATGATGTTTGTACAGGAATAGAAACCCTGACTAAGACAGGGGGCTATCTATCCCAGACTTTGTTGCCTGTTTGTAAAACCCGTTTCTCCTAACTAAGCTACCTTGTCTGGCCGCGGTGGGAAAAGATGTTCCTAGCCCTGCAATGACTTGATGTGCCAGGGTGGGCTGGTACCCAGGGTGGAGCTCCCCAGTCTCAGATGAGAAGGCAAGGGGGACTATGGGGGCTACAGGGAGGCTGCTATCAGGATGTAAAATGAATAAATGCATTAATTATCAGAGATAAAAAGAATCAATTGACCTGGACTCATAGGGGCTCACAGAGACTGAACAATCAGGGAGCCTGCATGGACTGACCTAGGCCCTCTGAATATACATTATAGTTATGTAGCTTGATGTGTTGTGGGATTCCTAACAGTCAGAGCAGGAGCTGTTTCTGACATATATTTGCCTGTTTTGGGGGCCCTTGTTCTCCTTCTGGGTTGCCTCATTCAGCCTTGATAGGAGAGTAGGTGTCTTATCTTACTGCAACTTGATATGCTATGTTTGGTTCATATCCATGGGAGGCCTGCCCTTTTCTGAAGGGAAATGGAGGAAGAGTAGATGGGGAGGGAAGAGGTAGTAGGAGAGAAAGGAGGGGGGACTACAGTCAGGATGTAATATGTGGCATAATAAATTAATTTTTAAAAAGAAGTCACTCTCCATTCCTGTCCTCTCTTCTTTTCTTCTCCCCAGCCTTTTCCCTCTTTCTTCCATTTTTCTTCACTTCTCTTTTTTTCTTATTTATTATTATTTGAAAATATTACATATGTATATAATATATTTGGGCCATTTTATGC
>NC_045030.1:75866583-75869366 GCF_008632895.1 Mastomys coucha | reverse complement strand
TGATCCTGGTTGTATCAGAACTCCTCAGAGTCAAGCTGTCTCTGTGATCCTGTGATTCTGGGATCCTGAGATCCTTGGCCTGTTAGATCATCTGGGAGTAGAGCTTCCTCTAGGTGTTGTGGGACTGGCTGCAAAATTTGCACCAAGATCTGCTTAGAGCACCAGTGCACATAGACTGGAAGGAACTCATGCCACTAGGCTGGTGGAGTTTCTGCATGCCTGGGTTCCAGTGGTCCCAGTTACTCCTGGTTTGGGGACAAATGTTATGTCCTCCTCACTTCTGATCCTCTGATCCTGGGCTGGATAGAGTGCCTGGGAGTGGAGCTTCCTCTTGGTGCTGTGTGGAATTTGTGCCCATGGTCTGCTCTGGGTACCGACTCAGACAGACCGGAAGGGACCTGTGCCCTAGCCTATGATTTTTAATTAGAAAATTGAGTCTATTGATATCAAGAAATATTAAAGACAATTGATTGTTTGTTACTATTACTTTTGTTGTTAGAGGTGGTATTATGTTTGTGTGATTCTCTTCTTTGGGTTTGTTGTGAGATGATTAATTTCTTATATTTTCTTAGATGTTGGAGTTTTCCTTCTAATATCCTCTGTTGGGCTGGATTAGTAGAAAGATATTGTTTAAATTTGGTTTTGTCATGGATTTTTTTGGTTTCTTCATCTATGGTGATTGAGAGTTTTGCTTGGTATTAATAGCCTGGGCTGGCATTTGTGTTCTCTTAGGGTCTACATGACATCTGTCCAGGATCTTCTGGCTTTGTTGAGAAGTCTGGTGTAATTCTGATAGGTCTGCCTTTATATGTTACTTGGCCTTTTTCCCTTACTGCTTTTAATATTCCTCCTTTGTTCTGTGCATTTTCTGTTTTGATTATTAGGTGACAGAAGGATTTTCTTTTCTGTTCCAATCTATTTGATTATCTGTAAGCTTCTCATACTTTAGTGGCCATCTCTTTTTTTAGGTTAGGGAAGTTTTCTTCTATGATTTTATTGGAGATGGTTTCTGGCCCTTTGAACTGGGAATCGTTGTTCTCTTCTCTTATTATTATTCTTAGGTTTGGTCTTTTCATTGTGTCCTGAATTTTCTGGATATTTTGGGGAGCTTTTTACACTTTGTATTTTCTTTGACTGATGTGTCAATGTTTTCTATGGTGTCTTGTAGCCTGAGACTCTCTCTTTTCTCTCTTGTATTCTGTTGGTGATGCTTGCATCTATGACTCCTGATCTCTTTACTAGGTTTTCCATCTCCAAGTTTGTCTCCCTTTCTGATTTCTTTATTGTTTCTATTTCTATTTTTAGGGCTTGGACTGTTTTGTTTGAGCCCTTCACCTGTTTGCCTATGTTTTCCTGTATTTCTTTAATAAATTTATCTTAAAAAATAAATAAAACCATAGCATCTGGGCTTAAAGGCATATATCCAGTCTGTCATTTGGGAGTCTGAGACAGGAGAGTCATGAGTTTGAGGCTATCTGGGGCTACATAGTAAGTTCTCAGACAAGCTGGATTGATATAAAGTGACTTTGTTTGAACAAAATAAAACCCCCAAAATACATTTCAAGAAAGGTGTCAAGTCTTCTCATGGCATTAACTCTACAAAGTATTAGCAAGTCAAACCAACAATCTAGAAACATAATTTTATGTTATGGTCATAGGAAAAGTCATAGTAGAAAGTTTTTTAGGTATACAACATGATTTTAATAGTTGAAAATTAATTGTTATAGAGTGAAGACAGAGCAACCTACTGAATGGGAGAAAATATCTGCCAACTGTATTAGTCAAGGTTCTCTAGAGTCATAGATGTCTCTATATATTAAGGGAATATATTGTATTGACTTACAGTCTGCAGTCCAACTAACCCAACAATGGGCAGCTGAGAATGGGAATTCCAAGAATCTAGTAGTTGCTCAGTCCCTTAAGGCCAATTGTTTCAGCTGGTCTTCTATATAACTTGGAATCCTGAAAAAGTTGGTTCTAATAGATGTGCTGGAAAATAAGTGAAAGCAAGCTAAGAATGAATCTTCCTTCTTCCAATGTCCTTATGTAGGCATCCAACAGAAGCTGTAGTCCTGATTAAAGGTGCATACTACTACACCTGGGTCTAGAACTTGCTTTCTCCCAGGCTGATCTTAAACTCAGAGATTTGGAAGTAGAAACTGCTAAGGCTACACAGAGAAACCCTATTTAAAAACAACAACAACAAAAATAAATGGTGGTAAGGATTTAGGGAATGAGTAAACCTTAAATACCACTGTTGGGAATGTAAACTGGTGCAACAAATATGAAAATCAGCAGAGGTCCCTAAAACACACACACATACACACACACACACACACACACACACACACACACGATTCAGTTAAACAAGACACACACACACACACACAATTCAGTTAAACAAGTCCTGGACATAATAGCCAAAGATCTCTAAGTTTTACCACAAAAGTAGTTGTACATGCATGTTTATCACTGCACTATTCAGAAACAGAATATATTCAGAAACAGAAACAACATAGATGTCACCAGCAGATGAATGGACAAAGAAAATGTGGTCCATATACATATTTGACTGTAAAGAAAAGTAAAATCAAGTACTTTGAGGAAAATGGATGGAACTCAAAATCAGACTAACAGAGACAAATACTGGCACAATGTGGTAGCACATGTCTTTAGTCCTAGCACTTTGGAGGGAGAGGCAGGTAGATCTATATGGGTTTGAGGCCAGCTTGGTCTACCCAGTGAGTTTCAGGATAGCCAGAGCTACATAGTGAGACTCTGTC
>NC_045030.1:75862446-75866295 GCF_008632895.1 Mastomys coucha | reverse complement strand
AGAAATCTGCCTGCCTCTGCCTCCCAAGTGCTGGGATTAAAGGTGTGTGCCACCACTGCCTGGCTTACAAAACAAACAAAAAGGTACAAATAAACTGTGTCTCATATGTAGAACCTAAATTTAAATTTGAACACACATATTCACACATACACACATGTGGAAGAGGAAACTAGAAAGGGGACATTGAGAGGAGAAGAAATCTTAAGTCAGGGGAGAGTAGGAATATGAAGCACTACCTAGTCACATCCATAGTCAAAATAGAACATATGTGTCCTGGTTTCATTTCTGTTGCTATAATAAAATATTTTGAGAAAAAGCAACTTAGGAGGAAAGGGTTTATTTGCTAACAATTCCAAGTTATAGTCCATTGTAGCAGTGAGTTTTAGCTACACCACTTTGGCTCCCAGCGGGTTGCAGAAGCACCTGCCCAGGAGCTATTTTTGGATCCGTGAATGAAAGGCATACACACATTAGCTTATTTTTAACATGCATTACTAGCTCAGTGGTTGGGCACTTCTAAACCTCCCTCGGCTAGCATGCCCTTCCCTCTGGCACTTCTAGCTAAACACCTTCTAAATCTACTTTTAACTTTGCTGCCCTGTTACCTTCTGTGAAAACCATTGGTCTTTGCTGCCCAAGACACTTGTGGGCAGCCCTTCCAGGGGCTGCTTTCCCTTTACTCCTACATTTCCTAGCTCTAAATCTGTTCCATCTCTCTTTCCCAGGTCAAGGCAATTCTCCTTTCTCCTCCTGTGTCTTAGCCCACACAACTCTAATGGTCCCACCCCATCTCCCTTTGCCCAGCCATTGGCTATACAGTAATTCTTTATTGCCAATCAAATCCAGCTGGGGGCAGGCTTTCTTTAGCCCACCTTCAGGACACTGCAAACAGGTTTTTTTGGTAACACAGTTAGCAAGAGAACACCAGCCACTACAGTCCATCATTACAGAGAAGTTAAGGTAGGGATATGAAACATCTACCTAGTCAAAATCAGGATACTGACCTCCAGGTTCCCTCAGCATCCCTCAAGCCCTACTTGGCATACCCTGCCCTCTGCTCTGAACTTTCCAGCCTAGGTGCTGGGCTTCTCCTCCCTAAGAGTCTCTTCCCTATATAATGCAGACATTTTGGTCTCTTTGTGCATTTTCTCTTTCTTTGTGTATGCAACTAGTTCCTTGGGACCAATGAAACTTCCCTAGAGCTACTTCCCAACAAACCCACCTTTATATACTCTGATCTGGCTTGAATTGGTTCATTTCACTGGCAAAGAATAACCTATCACTGATCTAGACAATTCTTCACTGAGATCTTCTTCCAAGGTGACTTAAATTGTTTTGAGTTAACATGTAAAAGTAACCAGGGTCAGGGCTGGAGAGATGGTGAAGTGGAAGCTTAAGGGTTCTTTGGAAAGTCTGTTGGATGGTGTTTTGTTGGGGCAAACAGATGGAGTGGTTTTCTGAAGTGGACACAGGTGAAAGGCTAAGGCAGACTCATGAAGGAATGTTTTGCTGAAGCAGACACAGGAGAGAGGATGTTCTGCTAAAGCAAACATGTGAGAGGACACATGATGAAGGATTCTTTGCTAACAACACGTATGTATTGGTCTGCCTTCCACTGTGTAGTTGAGCTGCATTTGTCAGGACTCCATAAAGAGAAATGCACCAAAAGACTTCTGGTGGTGCGCTACAGTTTCTTGTCACCTCTGCCAACTAGGGTTGATTAGCAGAGTGATATCCGGTGAGACAATGTTGAGACAAGACGTGTGCTGAGGCAAGACACATGGAGGACATGTGATGTTTTAGAGGATATAAAAAGGAATCGACAGACAGTGACTGAGGCTGAGCTTGGCAGATCTAGCTGGGCAATGCTTGTGTGTCTCCTGCCTTCCCTGATCTTCCCTTCCCTGAGAGAGGCACAGGCAAGAACTTTTCCTAGTATTCCTCCTGGTCCCTCCTGCTAACGCATGCCAAAGCTGAGGCCTGACTGTCTCTGCTAGTTCGTGTCATCGCTATTGCTAACAAAACTTTGATGAACTGGACTGCTGTTGTATTACTGTAGAGTTTACGAGTGGATTGAGTTGCCTCTGCCTGCTATCCTGTGAACTGAACTGCTGATTTCCAGACAACACAGACGGGAATTGCTCCAAGGAACCTTTCTAAACAGGTCCACTTCCCTGGTATCCTTTCTTTTCCACTACCTCTGGTGGGTGGTGGGCTACAAGGGAGGTTAAAGCATTTAAGAACCATCATTAAGGAATCCACTTCTCAGAAGCCTCCCTTTCCCCAAGCAGCTGCAGTCTTGTGCAGGCGCAGCCTGGGCCAAACTGACACGTCCGTCACGTGGGCAGGAGCCAGCCAATCCGGTTTGAATCTCATTTTTTCGTCTCGCCCCCCTTTCAGGAGCCATTGTGTGATGTGGAAACAGAAACCACCCCTACCACTAATCCCCCACCTTCCGAAGAGGAAAAAACAGAGTCTAATCAGGAGGTTGCTAACCCAGAGCACTATATTAAACACCCTCTGCAGAACAGGTGGGCACCCTTTTTTTTTTTTTTAAATGATAAAAGCAAAACTTGGCAAGCAAACCTTCAATTGATCTCTAAGTTTGATACTGTTGAAGACTTTTGGGCTCCATACAACCATATCCAGTTGTCTAGTAATTTAATGCTTGGCTGTGACTACTCACTTTTTAAGGATGGCATTGAGCCTGTGTGGGAAGATGAGAAAAACAAGCGAGGAGGACGGTGGCTGATTACACTGAACAAGCAGCAGAGACGAAGTGACCTCGATCGCTTCTGGCTAGAGACACTGCTGTGCCTTATTGGAGAATCTTTTGATGACTATAGTGATGATGTGTGTGGAGCTGTTGTTATTATTAGAGCTAAAGGTGATAAGATAGCAATATGAACTACTGAGTGTAAAAACAGATGCAGTCACACACATAGGGAGGGTATGCAAGGAAATGTTAGGATTTCCTGCGAAGATAGTGATTAGTTATCAGTCACATGCAGACACAGCTACAAACAGCGGCTCCACCACTAAAAATAGGTTTGTTGTTAAAGAAGACACCTTCTGAGTATTCTCACAGGAGACTGTATCACACAATCGAGATTGGGAGCTGTACCAAAGCCTCATCAAAACAGAGTGGACTACACTGATGTTGATTCCATCAAAGTGTTGCTAAGATATAAGAGAAGTCTCATTCGCCTTTGTCTTGTACTTCTGTGTTCATTCTCCTTCCCCACCCTCAATTTTTGCTAGTGTATCCACTATCTCAATCAAAGAATTACAGTATACATCACCCCAGAATCCACAGATGTGTTCCTGGCCTGCTCTGTAATAGCCGGTTAGAATTACCAGGACACACACACACATTGGCCTTTCCACAGTATTGGAACAAGAACTTGCATTTCTATTACCTTAGCAAGAAAGATCTGGTTTTGTTCCACTCCACTCAGGAGCGGACTTTGCTGATGTGAGAGTCTAAGTACAGCTTTCTAGCAACCTTCTGTTTCCCTTCACAGCATTATCCTTGCTGTTCTCTTGATGATGGCTGCTAGATTTAATTTATTTGCTTCTCTCCTTGATAGCATTAGTGATTCTGATTTCAGCTTTTCATTTGTTTCGCTTTTGTTTTTGTCCTCATGTAACATTGGTGAAGGATCCAGGAATATGACAGAAAGGTGGAATAAACATTAAATTTGTGTATTCTTTGGTTAAAAAAAAGAAGCATCATTAAAAATAAGATTAAAGCAGGGCGGAGGTGGCACACGCCTTTAATCCCAGCACTTGGGAGGCAGGGGCAGGTGGATTTCTGAGTTCGAGGCAAGCCTGGTCTACAGAGTGAGT
>NC_045030.1:75857107-75860439 GCF_008632895.1 Mastomys coucha | reverse complement strand
TCTTCCAGAGGTCCTGAGTTCAATTTCCAGCAACTACATGGTGGCTCACAACCATCTGTAATGGGATCTGATGCCTTCTTTTGGTGTGTCTGAAGACAGCTACAGTGTACTCACATTAAGTAAATAAATAAATAAGTAAATCTTTAATAAAAGCTAACCAGCATAACATGTGATATGACAATATAAAGAAAGGAACATTGAGGGTAGAAGGGACCAGCAAGAGGGAGAAAGTGGGCAGGGGAGAGCAGTAAGGGAAGAGGATAAATAAGAACAAACTATGTATGGAAATATCACTACAACCGGACAAAAGGATGAAGGTCTGCCATCTCCAAACATAGAGGTAAGGGCAAAAGGGTCAGGAGTTCAAGGTCATCATCACCTACCTAGCAAATTTGAGACTGATCTATGACACAAAATGAAGCCATGTATGTTAGCATACAACTATAATCCCAGTGGGAAGATCAAGAGTTCAAGGCCAGCCTAGGATACGCTGAATTCTTTCTTCTCTTTCTCTTTTTTAAAGAGAATGGAGCTGTACTCTGAAGGAAAAGGTACTTGTCTTGCATACCTGATGGCCTGAATTCAATCCTTAGCATCCGCAGAGTGGAACAAGAGAAACAATTACCACAAGTTTGTACTCTGACAGCCCCCTCTCTCACTCACTCACACACAGACACACACAGACACACAGACACACACACAGGCAATATATATAAAATATATATTTGTCCTAGTTAGGGTTACTATTGCTGTGGTGAAATGCCATGACCAAAAGCAACCTGGAGATGAAAAGGTTCATTCTACTCACAGTTTTATATAACAGATCATCATCAAAAGCAGAGTGAAGGCAGGAATTCAAGCAGGACAGCGTCCTGAGGCAGAAGCTGCAGAGGCCATGAAAGGGTGCTGCATACTGGCTTACTCCTCATGGCTTGCTCAACTTGCTTTCTTTTATTTTATTTTAAAAAGATATTTACTTATTTATTCACTTTATAACATAATAACATTCTCCTCCCAGTACTTCCTCACACAAGTCCTCCCCTCACTCTCCCTTCTCATTCTCTTTTGAGTATCAATTCCCCATCCCTGCTTGGATGCAGCCATGCTTCCTGCTATGATAATGGACTGAACCTCTAAACCTTTAAGCCAGCCCTGATTAAATGTCACTTTTCAGAGTTGTCTTGGTCATGATGTCTCTTCACAGCAATGGAAACCCTAACTAAGACAGAAGTTGGTGTCAGAAGTGGGTTATTGCTGTGATAGGCCTGACCATGCTTTTGTTTGGGAGATTGTGGTTTTGTGGATTTTAGACTTGGGAAGCCATGGAATGCTTTAAGTGGAGCTTAATGGGCTATCCTATCAAGAATATGGAAGATATTGGTGCTGAGGGTAATTTGAATTCTAGAGATAGAGTTCTGGAGATAATTCTTATGATGTTTTGGTGGAGAATGTTGCTGTTTTTTGCCCTTGTTAGAAGAGTCTGCCTGAGAAAGAGTCAAATTAATTGCACTGATAAAAGAGGTCTCAAAACAATCCAGTTTAGAATCTGTGCTATGGTTTAGTCTCATGAAGACCATTTTGATGAAACACAGCAAACTTAATAAGAGAAAATACAAAATGTGTGTTCCAGTAATAAAAGAGCAGCAGGAAGTACAATGGAGCTAAATTCTGTGTTCTAGGAGGTAAGCAAATTAAGTGAGTGACTTTGGGGAAAGATCCCACCCAGCTAAGCTTACTGTTTATAATTTACTGTTGAACAAGAAATATTTATATCTAGGCATTATTATTATCTGGATATTACTTTCATTTGGACTTTTAGTCTGGAATGACTTACAATCCAGAAATGCAGAGCACGACTGTAATCCAGATCTTGAGGAATAGTGGCCATGAGAAGCTTAAGTCCGGGCATAGTGGTACACACATTTAATCCCAGCATAACAGGAGACAGCCATGCAGATCTCTGAATTTATGGTCAA
This sequence comes from Mastomys coucha, assembly GCF_008632895.1. Taxonomy (NCBI): domain Eukaryota; kingdom Metazoa; phylum Chordata; class Mammalia; order Rodentia; family Muridae; genus Mastomys; species Mastomys coucha. Next base: position 75,858,463 of record NC_045030.1, on the reverse strand, counting down.
ACTACAGAGCAAGTCCCAGGATAGCCAAGAGTAGGCAGTAAAGGAGCTGGAAAACAGAAAGCTGGTGAGAATAAAATAGAACAAGGAGGTATGTTCCAGCTCCAGTAAGCAGCAGAATTCAGCACCTTCAGCCATGTGGCTCTGGCTTTAGAATCAAGAGTAGGAGACTACTGGGACAATTGATGATGCTGGTTAGCTAGAGCTAAGAAATTAGTGGTGATTAAGAAGACACCAGCATCACTGAGGTGACATCTTCTGGGAAGTGTTTTCTGAGTGCACAAGGAAGCTGTGTTCCAGAGATAGCCAGGATTGTACTTTATGCTGCAGTTGAACTTGGTAATGTTTAAGAATCACCTAAATGGTACTAGTTTTGAAGGCGTGAAAGGATCATGAAGAGCAACTGAGGCTTGGCACTGTGAGAGGCCAGGGAAAGCCACTTGTGAAGGTGCAGCCTCAGTGTCAGTTGGCAGCCCAGGACAGAAGGGGTCATGCAAAGAAGTTGAGGCATGGCACCATAAAGGGAGCCTATGAGAGATATTGATGAAACCTAGTTGCTTTGAGAAACCCCAGCGTGTTAGAGATGCCAGTACTATGGATGACCACCAAGAACAGCAGCAGCAGTGGAGTGAAGTCAACCAGACCCTGGAGTGCTACAGAGGGCATAGCTGGAAAAGTGGCTCAAACTCTTTGGAGGAGCCCAAATCATATGTGGAACCTAGAGGTTGGAAAAAGAACATGTAAAGTTGAAGTTGCCTTAGAGTTCCCAAGACAACAATCGATTGAGCAGTCTTATGTAGATGCTTGTCTACAGCAATACTGAAAATACATATTTTTTCTCAATCTAAATTTTAAATAACTCCAAACATATTAACTGTTTATTTTAAAATAATACAGCACTGCTAGTTTTTTTAAATGAACATAATAAATAGATAAAGTCTTTTTGTTTGTATGTTTGTTTTTGTTTGTGGTAGAGCTTAAAATCTTAGTTCTTACTGTGGTACAAACCCAAAATAAGAACAATTTTTAGACATTGGAGTTCATTGTAATAAGGCTGTACTTCAATGACCCTCACTTCACCAAAGGATTTTACCTCCATCATAGCTAAGCTGAGAGTTGACAGTTCTGCTTGGACAAGGAATGAATTGTAGGCATGATTGTTGGATACACATTTCCTGCTATGGTCAAAGCTATTTGACTTGAGTGATTGTCATCATTCTCAGCCCACAGAGAACAGATTACCTTCATTTAAGAAATGATGTGTAAGATGGTCTATCCATGAAGTCACTCACCAACTGTTTCAATGAAGAATGGTTCTGCTTCTAGGGCGGCACAAACATTAGGTGAGGGTAAGAATCT
>NC_045030.1:75854641-75857097 GCF_008632895.1 Mastomys coucha | reverse complement strand
CCCCTGAGATTCTCTCTTCTATCTCTTGTAATTTGTTGGTGATCTATGACTCCTGATCTCTTTCCTAGGTTTTCTAACTCCTGGGTGTCTCCCTTTGTGATTTCTTTGTTGTTTCTATTTCCATTTTTAAATCCTGGATGGTTTTGTTCATTTCCTTCACCTGTTTGATTGTGTTTTCCTGTAGTTCTTTAGGAGATTTTTGTGTTTCCTTTTTAAGGGCTTCTACCTGTTTACCTGTGTTCTCCTGTATTTCTTTAAGGGAGTTATTTATGTCCTTCTTAAAGTCCTGTATCATCATTGTGAGAAGTGATTTTAGATCTGAATCTTGCTTTTCCGGTGTGATGGTGTATCCTGGACTTGCTATGGTGGGAGAATTGGGTTCTGATGATGCCAAGTAACCTCAGTTTGTGTTGCTTATGTTCTTACGTTTGCCTCCCACCATCTGGTTATCTCTACTGTTACCTACCCGGCTAAATCAGATTGGGGCCTATCCTTCCTGTGATCCTGGTTATGCCAGAACTCCTTAGAGTCAAGCTGTCTCTCTGATCCTGTGATTCTGGGATCCTGGGATCCTGGGCCTGTTAGAGCTCCTGGGAGTAGAGCTTCCTCTGGGTATTATGGGATTCACTGCAGAGTTTGAGCCCAAAGTCTGCTCAGAGCACCTGCCCAAACAGACTGGAAGGAACCCGTGCCACTGGGCTTTCTGAGTTCCTGTGTGCCTGGGTCCCGCTGGTGTTGAGACAGATGTTGTGTCCTTCTCCCCTCTGATCCTCTGATCCTGGGCGTGTTAGCTTTAATTTCTTTCTTTATTTCTTACCTGACCCAGTGATCATTGAGTAGAGAGTTGTTTAGTTTCCACGAGTATGTAGGCTTTCTGTTGTTTTTGTTGTTGAAGTCTGGCTTTAATCCATGTTGATGTGAAAAGATTCGTGGGCTTATTTCAATCTTCTTATATCTGTCAAGTTTTGCTTTGTGACTGATTATATGATCAATTTTGGAGAAGGTTCTGTAAGGTGCTGAGAAGGTATATTCTTTTGTGTTTGGGTGAAATGTTCTGTAAGTATTTGTTAGATCCATTTGAATCATAACCTCTGTTAGTTTCATTATTTCTCTGTTTAGCTTCTATTCTCAGTGACCTATCCAGTGGTGAGAGTGTTGTATTGAGGTCTCCCACTATTAATGTGTGGAGTTCAATGTGTGTTTTAAGCTGTAGTAATGTTTATTTTACAAATGTGGGTGCCCTTGCATTGGGGGCATAGATGTTCACAATTGAGACATCCTCTTGGTAGATTTTTCCTTTGATGAGTATGAAATGTCCTTTCCCATCTCTTTTGATTACTTTTGTTGAAAGTCAATTTTATTAGATATTAGAATGGCTACTCCAGTTCTTTCTTAGGTCCATTTGCTTGGAAAACCTTTTTCTACTGAAATAATAATTATCTTTGTTGCTGAGATGCGTTTCTAGTATACAGCAGAATGATGAATTCTATTTACACATCCATTCTGTTAGCCTGTGTCTTTTTTTTTTAAAAGATTTATTTTATTTATTTTATGGCTATGAGTACACTGTAGCTGTACAGATGGCTGTGAGCTATCATGTGTGTGGCTGCTGGGAATTGAACTCGGGACCTCTGCTGGCTCGCTCCAGCCCCGCTCGCTCCGACCCAATTCACTGTAGCTGTCTTCAGATGCACCAGAAGAGGGCGTCAGATCGCACTACGGGTGGTTGTGAGCCACCATGTGGTTGCTGGGATCCGAACTCAGGACCTTCAGAAGAGCAATCAGTGCTCTTACCCACTGAGCCATCTCGCCAGCCCCATGCCTGTGTCTTTTTACTGGGGAATTGAGTCCATTGATGTTGAGAGATAGTAATAAGCAAAGATTGTTACTTCTTGTTATTTTGTGGGTGGTAGTGGTTGAATGTGTGTGTACATTTCTCTTCTATTGATTTTAATGGTGAAGTTATTTACTTCATGTGTTTTTTTATTATAGCTAGCATCATTGGGTTGGAGTTTTCCTTCTGGTATCCACTGTAGGATATGGTGATTAAAAGGTTTCCTAGGTATAGTAGTTTGGGCTGACATCTGTGGTCTCTTAGGGTCTACACCTCTGCCCAGGCCCTTCTAGCTTTTAGAGTCTCAAATGAGAAATCAGGTGTAATTCTGATAGTTCTGCCTTTTCCCCTTACAGCTTTTAAAATTCTTTCTTTGTTCTGTATATTAGTTTTTTGATTATTATATGGCAGAGAATATTTTGTCTGATCCAATCTCTTTTGTGTTCTGTAGGCTTCATGTACCTTTGTAAGCATGTCTTTCTTTAGGTTAGGGAAATTTTGTTCTCTGATTTTATTGAAGATGTTTTCTGGACCTTTGTACTGGAAATAATCTATTCTTCTTCTTCTTCTTCTCCTTCTTCTTCTTCTTCTCCTTCTCCTTCTCCTTCTCCTTCTCCTTCTC
>NC_045030.1:75846106-75854585 GCF_008632895.1 Mastomys coucha | reverse complement strand
TCCTTCTTCTTCCTCCTCCCCTTCTTCCTCCTCCCCCTCCTCCTATTATTATTATTATTAGGTTTGGTCTTTTATAGTGTCCCAAATTTCCTAGATGTTTTGTGTCATGACTTTGCATTTTCTTTGAGTGATATATTGATTTCTTCTTCTACATCTGAGATTCTCTCTTCCATCTCCTATATTCTGTTGGTAATACTTGCGTCTGTTGTTCCTGTTATCTTTCCATGTTTTCCACCTTCAGAATTGTCTCAGTTTGTGTTTTCTTTATTGCTTTTATTTCCTTTTTCAGGGTTTGGACAGTTTTATTCATGTCCTTCACCTGTTTGATTTTATTTTCCTATATTTCTTTATATTTATTTGCTTCCTTCTTTTTTAAAGATTTATTTATTTTATGTGAGTACACTGTTACTCTCTTCAGACACACCAGAAGAGGGCATCAGATCCCATTACAGATGGTTGTGAGCCACCACATGGTTACTGGAAATTGAACTCAGGACCTCTGGAAGAGCAGTCAGTGCTCTTAACCACTGAGCCATCTCTCAAACCCTGCTTCCTCTTTTTAAAAAGAGATTTATTTATTTTATTTATATGAATACACCGTAGCTGTCTTCAGGCACACCAGAAGAGGGCATTGGATCCCATTACCATGTGGTTGCTGGGAATTGGACTCAGGACCTTTGGAAGAGCAGTTAGTGCTCTTAACTGCTGAGCTATCTCTCCAGCCCCTTGCTTCCTCTTTTAATGCCTCTATCTGTTTGAATGTATTTTCCTGTGTTTCCTTAAGGGATTTATTTACGTCCTCTTTAAAGGCCTGTATCATCTTTATAAAATTGGATTTGAGATCCTCTTCCTGTGCTCCAGTTTCATTAGGATATCTAGGATTTGTTGTAGAGGATAGCTGGGCTCTGGTGGTGCCATATTGCCCTGGGTCTTGTTGATTGTGTTCTTACCCTCCCCTTTAGGTATCTGGTTTTCCCTGGTGTTGGCAGGATGGTCCTAATAGCAGCAGGACTTCATGGGAAGGTGGGAGGGAGCCATAGGCTAGAAAATGGAGGTCAGGGTAACCTACTCTGTTGGTTGTGTCTCAGGCAGACCCTACTCTGCAGGCTTTTTCTTGGGTGGGCACTACTCTACATGGTGTGTCCCAGTCAGACCCAGCTGGGGTGTCAGGCAACTCCAACTAGGATGGGTGGTCAGGCAGGGTTCCAAGCTGATTAGTTTTGGGGCCCCCAAAGGTTTCCACAGGAAGGCAGAATGCTCTTGGGGTCCTGCATGACTTCTCCAGACCAAGGAGCAAGGCCAGATCTAGACAGTGATGCTTAGGGGACAGTTCTCAGGCCAAGTTCCACTATTCAGATGCTTGCTCAAGAACTTCATTTTCACAGAGAGAGGTGTATGAAAGCAAATGATGTCTGATCTGGTCTGAAAGCATGGACTCAACTTGCTTTCTTATAGAACCCAGGATCACTAGTGCAGGGATGGCACCACCCACAATGGGCTGGGCCCTCCCACATCACTCAAAGTTACCCACAGCTGGATCCTTCCTCTTTGATGATTCTAGCTTGTGTCATGTTGACATAAGACTAACCAGCACACGCACACACACAAACAGTGCTCTGCAACAGATTCTAGATGATAATGATGTGTCAGTATAGATTCATTGAATATATAGAAGTCTCACTCTAATGGGTGTCAATAATGAGGGAACTGGGCATGTTGATGGGACAGAAGGTACTAGGTAACCTCTTCTCAATTTTCGTATCAACATTCTGCTATTCTGCCAAGCTGTGGAGGCGCATGCCTTTAATCCCAGCACTCAGGAGGCAGAGGCAGGCAGATTTCTGAGTTTGAGGCCAGCCTGGTCTACAGAGTGAGTTCCAGGACAGCCAGGGCTACACAGAGAAACCCGGTCTCAAAAAAACAAACCAAAACAAAACAAAGCAAAAACATTCTGCTATTCTAAAAACAAAATAAAAACAAAGCTAAGGATGACCTTGAGTTTCTAATCTTCATGCTTCCACTTCTGGAGAGCTGGAACCACAACTCCCTGTTTGTGTGGTGCTAGGGACCAAATCCAGGCCTTGTGCATGGTAAGCAAATAAAGACTCTAAAACTCATCCTTCACCTCTCTCATATCCTGCAGGGTGGCCCACACTAGATAGTAGATCTTGCTTAGCATAGTGGCAAGGGAGCTCATGGAAGAGCCAGAGACTAATATTAAGCCTCAAAAATGACCCTCAAGAAGTTTCAAAATTAGAAAAGAAACAATGAACAAAAAGGGGATCTACTAGTATTAGATTTAAATTTCAGTTGAAAACAATCAAAGTTTGAAAATTTGTAGAACACTGGAACTGAGAGAGCAGGGGAAGTACCAAGTCAATACACAGAGAGATGCAAAAAATAAATAAATTAATTAATACCAAACTTGGTTCTTTGAGTACACAGAACAAAGACATAAAGAGAAAATAGCAGTCAACCTAAGCAAGCAAGAAAACAAACAATAACCAGAGAAAGAAATATTTAAACCAAAGCTGGAAAATAACAGATATTGATGAAATATATAATCTCACAAGACCTCAAAAACCTGTTTGGCGGATGACTGATTTATGGCCAAACATCCTCTGCCTTCTCCTGGCTCACCCTGACCAGGAGGAGCAAAACAGCTGCAGCTTCCCAGAATTCCTCAGTCTACTCACCCTCACCTTTCATTGGCTAGAACTATGTCCTGGGCCACATTTCTGTGAATTAAGAAAATGAGTGGGTGAGGGAATAGAAGCAAGGCTGGCCAATAAGCTGCTGGGGTTGCTCACACTGTACTTGGCTCTCTTTAAGAATCCATGTGTTTTGGTTGGCTGTCTGTTTTGACAGAAAACCTGGATTTGTTTCATCTCTGTATTTCCATAGCATTAGTTGAAGGAAGGTTCCACTTCTTGACTGAACTTGTATGTGTTTACTGAAGAACCTTTAAATAGGGGATTCTTAGCTGAACTTTGTGTGTGTTTGCTTATTAAGTTCCATCACAACTCAGTAGGAAAAGTGGGTATCATTTATCAGGGTCTCTCGAACTCTAAGATCCTTTTATTCTACTTTCTTCTGTTCTTTTTTTGGTGACTACCTTTTCATATTTCTTACATATTAACCCCAGCAATGTAAAATTAAAGTCTAGCTGGTACAAAACTGTCAAATGTAATATTGATATTGAAAGTTATTGGCATAAGAAATTAAAGTGTGTTGTTTACATTTACCAACAACTAAAGATAACCAAATAAGGCTGGCCATGATGGTTGACACCTGTATTCTCAACACTTGGGAGGCTGAGGATAAAAGCATTGCTGTCAGTTTGAGACCACTCTGGGCTACAAACTGAGAGACCTCATCTCAAAACTAAAAGAAGGAGGAGGAAAGGGAGGAGAAGGAGGAGACATGTTGGAGTTGTATTGCATTTTCATGAGTCTAATTTGATGACCCCTGGACCACTTAAAAAGATAGCATTGTTCCATTATGCTATCTTTTCTTATGTGCTATCAATTAGAAAGCTATGATAAATTGTACTTTGCTAATGATATTGATCTTGGTATGTTCTAAGACTGAGAATGACCTTGTACTTCTGATTCTCCTAACTCCAAACCCTTAGTGCTGTACAGGCATGTACTATCACCCCCAGTTTATGTAGCACTGGGGATCAGTCCCAAGGTTTCTTGTATGTTAAGTAAGCAGTCTCCCAGCCAAACCATATCCTAAACCCATATCCAGCTTCTTCAAATTCTTAATCACACCTTTCTAATACATTGAATTCACAAACATATAGCTAATTTGTTTTTAATTCTTGGACACCTCTCTCTCTCCTCCTCTCTCTCTCTCTCTCTCTCTCTCTCTCTCTCTCTCTCTCTCTCTCTCTCTGACTTTGTTATTCTTCTGCCCAGTTGGCATCCCTGTAAACCCCTACCTTGTAGATCCCACTACTTCCTTCTTGGCTTATATCTTTGTTTTGCTTCAGAACATCCTCAAGTAGCTTCTTAAGGTAATGTATTTGAGAGAAATTTTATTAACTCATATCTCTACAACTCCTTATTTCATTGTTACATGTGATAGGTATTTTTGACTTGTACACGATTCTATTACTTACTAACAATCATTTTACTTTAGAATTTTTGGGGGATAACAAGCAAGGTTTTATTGAGAAATAAATAACCTCCTGAATCAGAAAGGGATCCCTAACAATGGATTGCCTCTCCTACAATTTTAAAAGCTTTGCCCTATTGTCTATGTTCTTGTTGCCCTGTTATCTTTTGTCTGATGCTAGTCTCATGACTGTTTCTTTTCCTCAGTTTTAATTTTTTCACTTGTTTTTTATTAATAATTTTATTTGTTTATATTTCAAATGATATCCCCTTTACTCCTCCACAACCCCCTATCCCATACCCCCTCTCCCCCCTCCCCTTTGCCTCTATGAGGGTACTCCTCCACCCACTCACCCACTCCCACCTCACCCCTCTAACATCCCCCTACCCTGCGGCATCAAGCCTCCCTACCTTCCCATTGATGTCAGACAAGGCCATCCTCTGCTATATATGCAGCTGGAGCCATGGGTCTCTCCATGTGTACTCTTTAGTTGGTGGTTTAGTCCCTGAGAGCTCTGGGTGGTCTGATTAGTTGATATTATTCTTTGTATGGATTTCTAATCCCCTTCAACTCCTTCAGTCCTTTCTCTAGCTCTTCCATTGGTTCCAGACTCAGCCCAATGGTTGGCTCTATCTGCATCTGTATTGGTCAGGTGCTAGTAGAGCCTTTCAGAGGACACCCATGCTAAGCTCCTGTCAGCAAGCACTTGTTGGCATCAGCAGTAGTGTGGGGGTTTGGTGTCTACAGATGGGATGGATCCCCAGATGGGGTGGTCTCTGGATGGCTTTTCCTTCAGTCTCTGTTCCATTTTTTGTCCCTGTCATTCCTTTGGACAGGAACATTTCTGGGTTAAAAGTTTTGAGAAGCATGAATGGCTCCACCTCCCAACTGGGGGCCATACCTATGTACTGGAGATGGACTCTACAGGTTGTATCTCCCCTCTGTTGGGTATTTCTGCTAAAGTCATCTCCATTGGGTTCTGGGAGCCTCTCGCATCCCTGGAGTCTGAGACTTTCTAGTTTTTTTTTTTCAGTTTTTGATTTTCAAATTCTTGTTAGGCACTGGACTTCCAGAACACTCCTCAAAGTTCTCATTTTTCTCCCTCTTTTTAAAATGTTTATTTCTCTCATAATTTTGTCTTTGGTATTTCACTGTTTTCTGAGAAAGTTCTCAAATCTTCCTCCTTAAAATCCATATGGGAATTTGAACTTAAATAATCTTAACTTTTGTTGTGCTAGAGAATGAACTGGAGACTTGTGCAAGTAAATAAGCATTCTACCATTAAGCTACGTTTCCAGCCACATAATCAAACTTGAATTTTTAAGAATTCCTTTTTTTCCTCTGAATGCTCTATTATATAATGTTCTGTTCTTATTTATGGATACAATATTTTCACTTAGTTCTCTGAACATACTAATTAAATTTAATCCTTTTTATATACACCTTATAGTTCATGACATTCCAAATACATTTTTTTTCAGTATTGGGAATTAAAGCCAGTGTTTTGTACATTTTAGACAAGACCTTGAATTTTTGTGTGTATTGAAGGCTTCCATATATTTCTTTTTCATGTTTAAGAAGACGGGTTCTAACAATATCCTCTGGCTGACCTGAAACTTGTGGACTTTTCAGTGCTAGGATTACAGGTATAAGACACCACACCGAGCTCTTTCTCTCAATTTTTTATGATACTTAGTAATTATTTATAATTAATAAAGAAGAGTTCAATAGCTATTATGGATTTAATGTTCTGTTGGAGATTTGTTTTCCTGATCCAAATGACCTCTGTGAGGGTAGGGGCTGGAGGAGTGGAGATCATAGACTGTACTGGCTAAAATGAGGAAGAAATTACTCAGGAGTTGTCAGCATCCATGCTGGAAGCCTTGGCTCTCTGCAGATGTTGTTCAGTTTCTTCATAGAACAGTCAGATATTTTCTCTTTAGGCCTGTGCCGGCTCCAGCTCAGCTGTCTGATTGGTGAGAAGGGTGTTCCAACTAAAACCATCATCCTGCACTGGGGCCTTCACTGAATTCCTGTGTGTCTACCATTGTTTAATTTCATTTTTTTTTCTATAACATGCCTCCAGATTCAGACTCTTTGTTGTTTAACCTGAAAACTGTCCCCTATCTCTTCTACATGGAAAGCCTTTTGCAAAGTATAGGTGACCTCTACCATGAGGATGTGTTCTAAAGCTTAGGGACCTAGTATCTGGTGTGGTTTCAGTCATGCAGATAGTGTTGAGGTCACCAGGCTATAAAATACATTTTGACATCTCCCCTAAGGAAGGGTTCTACTAACTAAGAACAAAATTAAGGATGGAGGTCTATGGAGGGAGAGTTTGAAATAAATGGGGAGATTGGGGTGTGACCTGGCCACACAGGTGGCACAGACTACCAGGCTATTAACAAAATCCTCTGCCAGCCTTCTGGTTGGAAAAGAGGCAGCGTATACATCCCTTCTGTTGAAGAGACAAGCCTGCCTGCATATGTCACATCCCTGGTTTCTATATTCCTTGTCTGTGAGCACTTCATGCCCTCTACATCCATCATATTTAAAGATGATTTAAAGAAATTGGGCCTATCACTTGCATGAAACTCATTTAAGTAGGCTAGGCTAGGCTAGCCAGCTAGCCTCAGGAGTCTGCTTTTTTCTGCCTCCCCAGTTCTGGAATTACAAAATTACAAACACATGGCTCAATGCTAGATTAAAAAAAATGTTCTGAAGATTGAAATCAGGTTCTCATGATTGCACCATCAAGCACTTTGCCAACAGAAGTTTCACCAAAGTTTGTTCATTTCCTTTTAATCTTTGGCACTTTTCTTTCACTGCTAAATTTTATCTGTCTGTCTGTCTATCTATTTGGATCAGGGAAAAGGAAAGAATGAGCCATAGCATGCATGTGAATGAAGGTCACAGGACAATTTATGAGCGTCAGTTTTAGGTACTGGGACTTGGACTTAGGTCATCAGGTTTAGCAGCAGGGGCCTTTACACTGTCTCATCTTACCAGCCCTAGCACTTGTTTTTTCAGTAGTTTTAAGAGTAAAGAAGAAAAGCTTTGAGAGCATGTACTCGTAGGAATAATTTATTGTCTTTTTCTATTTTACCTTTAAATATGTATTTATTTTTATTTTATGAATAGGAATGTTTTCCTGTATGAAAGGTATTGGTTTTTGTTTTATGAGACAGCATCTCATGTAGCCTAGGCTGGCCTTGATGTAGCCAAGGATGACTTTGAAATTCTGATCTTCTTGCCTTTTACTTCCTGGGTACTGGCCTTATAAATGTGCACCACCATGCCAGGTTTATGTAATGCTAGGGATTATCCCAGGGCTTTATACATGCTATGCAAACACTTTACCATTGAGCAACACTTCCAGCTTCTGGGGCAGTTTATTGGTGTGTATGATGGATGAATGGTTTTAGGAAATGTTACATAAGTATCCACAAGCCAAATTGTGTTTATACTTGTGTAGCATCATATAGGATGTACCTTCAGTATTTTGGACTGTGTTATCTTTATCATTTTTCTTTGTCATTTTGGATTTTTAAAAAATATTTTCCCATCACTCCCATAGGGTTTTAGACAGAGTGGATGTGTGTGTTCTATTTTCCATATTGCTAAAATTCTTCAGTTTGTTGAGGTATATACATGTAGTATGTTTTTCTGGTTGTAATTGCCCCACTTTTTATGTTGGGGATTGAATCCAGGGCTTTATGAGTGGTAGGCAAGTGCTCTACCATTATATTTTATCCTCAGACTCTATCTCCCCATTTTAAAGGGATATTATTTTTAAATGCTACAGTCTCATTTAAAAGATGGCTCCTTTTAATTCTACTACTAAAATACTTTTGAAATAATATTTTTTCTATTTTTTTAGTGCAAACATAAAATGTGTAATTTAAATCTCTTTTATCTAATTTAAGAAATTTAAGATTCTCTTCACAAAAATTTCACAAGGTAGGAAAATGATGTACTTTATTTTTGTGAATGATATTACACTGTAGAGTTTGCTCTGTTTCTTGCTTTGTTCTCAATTAAATATCATGTTTCCTCTACAGTTTTATAGACATTTTCATCAGATTAAGGATGTTCTAGTTATAGTTCTTTAAGGTGTTTTTAAAATCACAAGTAGATATTGAATTTTATTAAATGCTTTTTCCTGCGTGTATTGGGATACTCACATGATCTGTTCTTAAAATTGTAATTGATTTCTAATTTTAAACCACTCTCGTATTCATGGAATAAAACTCAACCTGAAGGTGGGGCTGGAGAGATGACTTGTTGCTCTTGCAGAGGACCCAAGTTCAGATCATATCCTTGCAAATACCTGTATACTCACACCCCAACACACACA
>NC_045030.1:75844292-75845855 GCF_008632895.1 Mastomys coucha | reverse complement strand
AAAAAAAAAAAATTCAGTTAGGTGATCCTGCCCCAAACTCAGCCATCATCCTTATTTTTTTCTTTCTTTCCATCTGATATCCAATACTTTTGGCTCAATTTTGAACATAAATTTTAAATATCACAACTTATCAGAATTCAACTGCTACTGCCCTGGTTAAAGCTCTCTCTCTCTCTCTCTCTCTCTCTCTCTCTCTCTCTCTCTCTCTCTTTCCCCAACTGCTGCCAGAACCTCTGGACTGGCCAGTTCTCCATTCTTCACTGGTAATATAGGTTTTATGATGTCAGCTAGTGACTCAAATATCTATCAAGGGCTTCTCATCTCAAAATAATCTCCCAGTTCTTTTGGTGGCCCAGGTCTCTCTCCAGTCACGCTGGCTTCCTTAGTAAGGTAGGCATAGTCCTTTCTTAGAGTGTTTAAAATTGCCTAGAATGTTTTCCCCAGTTACTCATATTGGGGGATGATATGAGGGTAAAAGCTATCTATTTTAAAGGCTTTATCATCTATGCAAAAATTTAAGTTCTACTTACTTGTATGCTTAATGTGACTTTTCCTTACCAGGATTCTAGTTTGTCTCCTTGTACAGTACTAAAACACTGCCTAGCAAATAAATGAATGGAGAGGGGAGCCAAATTTGAATCAGAAAATCTCTTGTTGAGCATTTGATTAGCACAAAGAACATTGGATGCTGACTGGTATTAGGGTAAGGTTGCTTTGACAAACCTGACACCCTATTACCTAAACCTTCCCGCATTCTCTTAAATCCAGATTTACTGGGTCTCAGGTCTTCAAAGCAGTGCTGCTTCCTCTGGGCTAACTCCCTTTTATACGTAAGTCCATCAAACCATCTGATTCAACAATGACAGAGAGATCTCTCTTGGGCTTGGCACGCTCCATCTGGCCATTATAAAAGTCGACAAAGACCAGGGTTTGATATGTTGATTTTACTGCGGGCCTGCTAATTAAGTGTAATAATACAATCGGTAGACCCTTTAAAACAAGTCCCTTGACTTGAAACAACGCCAGGCTCCTCAACAGGCAACTTAGCTGCTTCTACAGAAAATGATACTAAAAAAATGCTGGTGCAGTCAAATGCTTATCGCAGCTTATAGCAGCGGTCAACTGCTTGGCAGGGCGGCTCTAACAGGCGCCAAGAGCCTAGACTTCCTTAAGGGCCACAGTCCACAAAGGCCCAGCTAATCCTCAACACTCAAATGCTGCCCACAAAACCAGCCCCTCAGTGCCTCTTTTTTTCCAAGTGACAGTAGAACTCCACCAATCCGCAGCTGAATGGGGTCCACCCCTTTTCCCTGCCTAAACAGACAGGAACTCCTGCCAATTGAGAGCGTCACCGCTAAGGCTCCGCCCCAGCCTGGGCTCCACATCCAATGGAGGGTAAGCTAGACAAAACGCCGGAGGTGGGGCGCGGGCGCGCAGGTGCAAGAGCGTCCAGGCTGGCCGGGAGGGCGGGGCGCGACGTCGGCCGTGCGGGGTCCCGGCATCGGTTGCGCGCGCGCTCCCTCCTCTCGGAGAGAGGGCTGTGGTAAAAGCCGTCCGGAAAAT
>NC_045030.1:75841070-75843319 GCF_008632895.1 Mastomys coucha | reverse complement strand
TCTCTCTCACTGGCGCGCGTGCGCAGTCCACCTCCCGTTGGGAGAGTGCGCCACAAGGGCTCCTGATCTCTTACCCCCATCTCTGGGTTTTGCTTCCTCCTCCTCTTCTCCCATTCCATGACTTTTTGCCCCCACTGCAAGCGAGTCGGTCCATCATCTCCATTCGCCACTTGGCAGGAACAAGTTGGGGGTTATTGTCCACCCACAAAAAGGACTAGACATTATGTTCCTAGGTCCCACAACTCATCATAAAGAGATGGTTGTAGTTCTCATCTGGAACCGTGGGCAAGGGACTGTGCGTTCCTCAGCACTCGAAGCTCTTCCATGAGACCATGCCCGCAGGGTGCTCTGGTTCTTTGGGGATGCTGTGCTGTGCCTTCGGAATATGAGCGTCTTCCCACCCTCCCTCCCCTCCCTTCGCCAGCGATCATTCAGTTACATAAGTGGAATGGGACGTTGTATGTAACGGGCTCTCTCTTCATCCTGGAGCTCTCAGGATCGCCAGTACCAAATGGGGCGAGTTCATCGCATCTCTGTGACTCCTGTCAATTATCTTTGAAAGTTCATTATCTTTTTAGTTTGGTTATGGCTGAATCACTTAAAATAAAACACAGGTGACTTTTTGTGGCAGTGGCAATGTTTCTGAGGTTTTGCACTAAACATTTAAAGTCATCATGGAATCTAAAAAAGATTGTTCTCATAAGAGAGACCCTAGTATGACATTGTTAAGTATGCATCCCCGCAGGGCAAAGCTTGCTAGGGAATACCTCTGTGCTGGTTCCTTGTATGTTCGGGTATAGGTTGATCAAAACAAAAATGGGCTCCACCACAAATTTGATATTCCTGACTCATAGTCAGATATGTACTCCTGGTTAATTTTCCAGGAACACAAATGGGCTCTGTTGAGTCATTTGCATGTTGTCTCCAGTGTTTAGAATCATTACCCCAAACAGTGAGGCAGTAGGCTCAAATACAGGGTGATTGATGGTGATCATGAAACAGAATGGACTAATTTATAGTGCTAAGTGGCTGAGATGTTGTAGGACTCTCACAAGTTCTACATGTTTTGTTATACTATGTAAATGAAAGCAATTTGGGCCTGGGTAGTAAAATTTCACTAATAGGTAATTATTGCTGTAGAGGGGAACTTTGGGTTTGTGGTTGGAATTAAGTGAATCTCAGCAATTTCAATTAATAACATGATTAAGCTGATATCTTAGGTTCTTTGAAATATGTCAGATCTCTATAAAAAGATAACATTTTTGTTAGGTCCTTGGGTAATTTCCACCAAGGATTTGGAAAAATATATTTATATATAGGCTTTTCGTTTTTCATTTTTTTTAACTTCAAATTCAAGTCATACTCAGAAAGCCTAGGAAACACTTGCTTTTATTTTCTTACCTGGATATGTCAGAACCTTAAAGAATCCAAACACTTTAAAAGTACAAATGATCTAAAATAAGTTAATACACATGACAGAGTTCATTCACTTTCACAAACACACCCAAGTTTTGGTTGTCAAAAAATTCCAAGGTTCGTACATCTGAGCCTGAGCTCAGAGTTGGATCCTTCACTTTGTTTTTATGTTCTACAACAGGTTTGCTTCCTCAGGTGCCCCTCTAGTTAGCTGTTTGTTATACCCATAGCTCTTTAAACATTGTAAGCAACTTCTAGAACATAGTTTCCTTTCAAAGTGCCTGGTGACATCTGAAGCTAGTGTGTCCTAAGAAATTGACGAAACTGTATGGCTTTCTTGCTAGTATTGATCTGTCTATCACATATGCCTATTTCCTTTCCATGAAAATGTGTCTTGAGTGCTTTAAAGCTCCTATAACAGGTCCCTATTTCACTGAAGAAGAAAGCATCATGTAGTCTGTTGTACTCTAAGGATTGTTTTTTCCTTTTTGTTGTTATTATTGTTATACTGGTGGTCAAACCCAGGACCTCATGCATGGTAGGCAGTCACCCCACATCCTTAGCTTTCTATTCTGTTTTTTTGTGCTGTTTGACTCCTGAGATACATATGACCACAAAGACCACACATAGACCACAAAGATTTTGGAAGGTTATGATATGTTTTCACAATCTGTGTATTTTCCAGACAGAATTGTTCCCTGATCTGCTTCTATGAAGCCTAATCTGTTGGGGACAGGGAGGCAAAGCTATGGAGTTTGAAGGAGAAACCAGCTAAATCCCATGTTCCAGTGCCCCAACTCCACCCATGCACTCCTGAGAAGTTTTTTTTTGTT
>NC_045030.1:75837285-75840604 GCF_008632895.1 Mastomys coucha | reverse complement strand
TGTGTGGAATGTCTGAATGGTGGCAAGACTCAAGAGAAGGCAGACATGCCTACTCCCATGTTAAAGAGGGAAGTATGACCTTTTCCTGGACACTCTGCTAGGATGTGAATGTCTGCTCACCTAGCTCTGCTGGTACTATGGATGTCTGGACTCTTGTTACTGGCCAAGCCTTAGTAGAAGTGTGCTTATCTTTTCCTAAGAGATGGAGGTATTTTAATATAAACATTTTTGTTGGATTTTCACCTAACTGTATTCATTTTTAGCTTTGTTTTTCATGAAATCTCAAGACTTTTTAAGAGCTCAGAATATAGCTTAGTTCAGCTTCCAGTTGAATAAGGGTTGAAGATATAGGGCTCAGTTAGTAGTAGAGCATTTGCTTCACATGCTCAAGGCACTGATTTCAGTTCCATACTTAAAAAAAAATGCAGGTAGGTAAAACTCTGGTCTTGAGAAGTTGTGACTTTGCAGGCCTTCTTAAGGCACTGGTTTGATTTTTATTAGGTTAATATCCAAAAAAAATTAAATTTGGGATTTCAAACTGTTCCATGTCTTAATTCTATGGTTTAAGGAAATTATGAGAATGAACAGATTTTGCTGAGCCTTAAAAGATAACTATAAGCATCATCTAGGTAAATAGCATACAGCTGCAAAGGACTTGGTTGCTGTTGCCTTTCCTCTGGATTCGACCCCACGAGTGACTATAATAGTCTTAAGTTGTATACCTTTTCTTTCAATGTAAAGATAAAAGTGTTATTGCTGGGAGAGCCAGGTGTCTGAAATTAGGTGTTTAGGAAGTTAAGGCTTTAACCAGGAAACAATGGTGGCTTGGTGGCAACAGCCTTATTTGAACATGTGTGCAAAAACAAGAAAGGCTGAAGCAAGAAGATCTGGGTTTGAGGACAGCCTGAACTTCATAACAAGACTGCCTCAAAAACAACAACAATGAAGGGGGGGGGGTGCTCAGTGGTTAAGAGCACTTCCACTGCCTTCATAGAGGCTCACAATGGTCTAATTCTAGTCCCAGGATCCATCTTCTGGCCTCAGCAGGCACTACATGTGGGTAGTGCACAAACATACATTCAGACAATTGCTCATACACATAAAATAAAAATAAATAAAATCTCAAAAATTAAAAACTAACAAAAAGTCAAAAGAATCATCAACTCAATGATCATCAAATCATTGAGATTTACTGATTTGAGAGGCTTACAGTAATTGGTTAGAGAAGGACTTATGTAGTTTGGATGATGGCTTTGGATCTCCTGGTGCTTTTTGTCTTTTATCTCAGGGTGAAAACCCCTTTGTGTGATGTTAGAGCAGTTCCTTGCAGCTTTGACTGCTGGAAGCAGAAGAGAGACTTTTGCCTCTGGATTTGATTGTGTTCTTTTTGAGGTGATGTGTGGGTGTTTGTTTGTTTTAATTTGGTTGGTTTGGTTTGGGGGGGTTGTTTTTGTTTTTGGTTAGTTGTTTTTATTTTTGTTTTATTTTTTGTTTTGTTTAGTTTTTGGAGTGGTTGGGGTGGGCTTTTTTGGTTTTGTTTTTATGTCGCATATATTCTTGAACACATTCTGTTCTTGACTTTTCCTGTATGATGTGGTGGAAGAAATACTTAACCAGAAATCACCACTTGTGGTATGCATTGTAGTTTTAAAGTGTTTCCCAGAGGTGTAAAGACCTCTGATAGTGTCAATTCTGACAACCATAAATCTTCTTTATTTTGGCATTTTGTGTTATGTGGCAGTAATTTGCAGTTTATTCTTTGCTTCTAACTAGCTGAGCTGGGAAGTAACATAGTACGTTGTCTGTGTTTATCTTCAGAATGTTCCAAAAAGCCTTGGGAAAAAGGTGCAGCTCAATGGGGACTTTCAACTTACGATTTTCTTTGTTTTAGGCTCCATAAAAATACAGACTCACCAGTTCCTGCTTTGATGTGACATGTGACTCCCCAGAATACACCTTGCTTCTGTAGACCAGCTCCAACAGGATTCCATGGTAGCTGGGATGTTAGGGCTCAGGTAAGTAACCTTCCTTTTTTTTTTTTTAGTATATGTCCTGGTTTGGCCATCTGTTTTTAAAAAAAAAGGAAAAAAAGATATACTATTCTTGGACAGTATGAAAGTACCCCAAAGACAAAAAATATAACTGGGCCAAACTGTGCCATATAATAAAAAAAAGTCACTTCCCTGAGCCCTGAAAGTTCAGTTCAGTTTGGGTACAGTTACTTGGTAGCCACAATGTGATCTGGGGGGTGGGTGTCAGATTAGAGCTGGAACTGGTGATCTGCAGCTTCAGTTCACCTTGAAGCAGGAGAGTGCTTGTCCTGAGCTCTTCACCTGTGCTGCTGCTCTTACCTAGTGGTCTTCAGCATGATGCTTTCTTTGATTTGGTTTGGGCTAAATGACTTGCAGGTCAATATTAGCAAACAGTGGTGTACTGCATTTTCAGATATAGGAACTGATATGTGGTCCCCTAGAAGAGCACCCTTCTGAAAGTGTCACAGCACAATGGAGCCTGTGGTTTAATGGTGCTTGCTTGCTTGCTGAACTCAGATGGAGTGCATCCAGACAGATGTACAGCTCTTGGGATTCTAGAGCTGGATAAGTGCTTTTGGAAAAGCTGGAAAGCCAAGTCATTTTTAGACCTGACAGATCTGCTGCAGTGTGAACTACTGTGGTACCATTGTGTGGACTTTAGTTTTACAAGAGTCAGTTGTTCTGTAATTTCTTATCCTTTATCAGACTCAAACCTCTCAAGCTTTTTTTTAAATTAGTAATTATTCCACATTTGATATTTTGTCACCTGTATTTCTATGTGATAAAACAGATAATGTCGATTGAATTTTCCTACAAAAGGAAATGTTGACTGTTCACATATGCTGCATTGTGAGTCTAGCAGAGATTCCCCCAATTAATATTTTCTGTATCTCTAGATTTATTACACCTCATAAAGCTATTGTGTACAGACACACACACACACAAATAGCTCATTTATCTGGGGGAATAAGTTTTGGGTGAAGGAAAATAGAAGGAAATGAAGACCTTAGCACTGCCCCCAGGTTCTGGATTTGTGTCTGCTTCTGATCCTGTGACCTCAGTTGTCATTCTCCTTACTGTGATGAGGTATGCTCCAGACCTGGCTGATTGTTCTTTTTGCTTCACATATTTATGCTGGTGGGAGTTATATAGCTAGTGCTTTGTCTCAAAAATTCTACTAAATGTAGTAGAAGCGATGTTTTTAAAGTCTTTTTCTTGGTTTATGAATGATTTTAGGAGAAAGGCAGTAATTACATTATACATGTTTCTCCAGAGAAAGGGTGGAT
>NC_045030.1:75830343-75836786 GCF_008632895.1 Mastomys coucha | reverse complement strand
ACTGTCTCAAAAAAAAAAAAACCTATAAAACTTTAAATTAGAACTTCTTCATGAGCCAGTCATTTTGAAGAATGGCTGCCTAAACTTGGAGGTACTGGTAGGTATTGCCATATCACCTTTCCAAATGGCAATCAAAATTCTTGCAACTTCATAATTAGATACCTATTTTTTAAATCAGTGCACTTTTTGTTATTACTGAGCTGAACTTCAGTAATTATTGGCCATTTGTATCTGGCCTATGTGAATTATATGTTCATGTTCTGAATTATTCTATCAGGATATTTTTTTATTAATTTTTAATTTCTGTGTGTATGTGTCTTTCTGTGTCTGTGGGGCACACATGGAAGATGAGGGGTGCATATGAGTTCAGGTACTTGCGGAGGCCAGAAGTAGATCCTCTTGGAGCTACAGTTACGGACAGTTATAAGCTACTTCACATGAGTGTTAAGAAACCAAACACAGGTCCTCTACCAGAGTCACAAGTGATCTTGGCTTCTAAGCCATCTCTTTGGCCCCCAAGATACTTCTTTTTAAGTGGATCTATAAGAAACCAGGACCTTTTACTTTCTAGATCCACTGAACTGAATACCTAACTTGTTTGTCCTTCTATTATATAAACTCTTAGGCAGCCCATTGATTGGCTTAGTGGGTTAAAGATACTTCCATCACGCCTAGTGACCTGAATTTGATCTCCAGAAGCCACATAGTGAATGGAAAGGAGAGGACCAACTCCTCGAAGTTGTTGACTCCCACAAGCTGCCCTTAGACTGTAACACACATGTAACATGGACACTAAAAAATATGTTAAGATTTCATTTGCTCCTAGAAGGTGTTTTCTGGAGGCTGAAGATAGGGCTTAGTGGTTAAGAACATAAGAACACTTGCTGCTCTTGCAAAGGGCCTGGATTTAGTTCCCAGAACTCACAAGGAAGGGTATGTAACTCTTGTTCCAGGCAATCCAGTGCCCTCTTCTGGCCTCCACAGGCATCACACATGCATGTGGTACATAAACATGCACTAGACAAAACACATAAAATTAAATTTTTATACAGGAAAATCTTTTTTTTTTAAAGTTGATACTCACTTTTCATTTTCTTTCTGAAAAGGTTGATGTATTTTATTTCCCATGTATACATATTTAATCATCATAAGTTCCTGTTTGTCCACATTCCTTTTTAAATTGGTTTTTAAAATTCTATGTGTGTGTGTGTGTGTGTGTGTGTGTGTGTGTGTTAGGTTAATGGATCGTTGGGCTTAGTGGCATGCCTCTTTATGTCTCTCCAGCCCTTAGATAATTTTTTAAGTTAGCTTAGAAAAGGATGGTTTTATTATGGTATTTTCATATATACTCTGTTCTGTTGCTCATTCTTCACCATTCCTTTTCCTATTCTCGTGCCTTGTCCTTCTGGTCCTCACTACAGAACCACCACCAACCCTTTCCTGGTTTCATTTCATATGTATTCTATTACCTATTTCCCCTTAAGATTGCCCTGTGTTTTTCCCAAATACTGGTTTTTATATTTAACTTTGAGGTGGGATGATTTCTGGAGTATGCTTGGGTTTGTCTTAGCCATTTGGTGAACTTGTCATTCAGTTTTCAAATTATAATTATTGCTATCCACACCCGGATCTCTTTTCTTTTATAATGCTGCAGTTCTACGCTCACTGAACACTATTTCCTGCTTTCTTGCTTCATCCCTATCCTTTGCTAAATCACTATTCTACTGGCTGTCAATACCATCTAGTGCCTTACTCTGAATGTTTATGCATGTTTGTTTTATGTATTTTGTATGTTTACACATGTACAAAAGTATGTGGGAGTATTATCTTTTACTTGAACCATAAAATATGGCACATAGTTGCAAAGCTTGCCTTCTAGTTAATGTATCTTGGAGATTATCTGGAATTAGTTTATACAGAACCATATCATTCTTTTTAACTGATGAAATAAAATAGTCTATGAGGTATGCTATAATACATTTAGTTGATTTTCTATTAATGGATGTTTGTATTTCTAATTATTAAAATGTCATTTATCCTACCATGGTATGGTGGCACGCACCTTTAATTCCAATACTTGGGAGGTCAAAGCAATAAGATCATTGCAGATTTGAGGCCAGCCTGCTCTATGTAGTGAGTTCCAGACCATTCAGAACTACATAGCAAAACCTTATCTACCTCAAAATGACGCTCTATGTCTTAGTTAGGATTTTATTGCTGTTAAATAGGGTTTATTGCATGGTCACCATGACCATGACAGCTCTTACACAGGAAAACATTTAATTGGAGCTGGCTTACAGTTTCAGAGGTTTACTTTGTTATAATCATGGCAGGAAGCATGGCAGCCTACAGGTAGACATGGTGCTGAAGAAGGAGCCAAGAGTTCTACATCTTGATCAGAAGGCAACCAGGAAGAGACTGATTCCACATCGGGCAGAGCTTGAGTATAGGAGATCTCAGAGCCTGCTTACACAGTGATGTTACTTCCTCCAGCAAGGCCATACCTCCTTTAATAAGGCTCTATCTCCTAATAGAGCCACTCCATATGGCCAAGCATTGAAACATGTAAATCTATAGGGTCCAAACCTATTCAAACCACTATACTATACATTCCATGTAGATACTATTTAGATCAGAGGCAAGTTTATCTGTAAGATAAAGTTCTAGTCAAAGAATATATACATTTTAAATTTTCAAAGTATTACTGAACAAAGGGGTAGCCATTTAGTTGTAGACTTTTAGGGGGAAAACTATGAATAGATAAACATGAATTTATGAATATAGTACTATTTTTAGAGATTAGAGTGTAGTTGGGCTATGAGGAAGTTGTTTTCAGCAGTTATCACTAGAAACCAAACTTTGGAGGCTCCCATTTCATAAAATATGATCTCATGTGAGCAGGGCATTTCAGGTAAGACATTTTACTTGATGAGGGGAATCCTATGTATGAATCTTGAAGAAAATGGAATGGTTTTATTTTGGACCATTCTAAGTTGTGGTAGCTCCTTTGGATTCTTGACTGGCGAGTATCCCTCAGATGCTGGACCTTCTCCCTACATCCTGTTTTAATTTGCATAAAGAATATCCTGTAAGTATTTGGGACCAAGTTGCTGTTATTTCATTTATTTATGAATGTTGTAGTGTATATAGCAGTATTTTGTTCATATAACCTCTAGTGATTGAGCATCTGTTATATGAGGTAACTCTGCTAGCTACTGGGACTGTCCTTACCCTCGCCTACTGTAGGTACAGATGGGCAAATGGGCTGTGATTTTTCCAATGGCTAGACAATTATGATTGTGAAAAGTGTCTGCCACTTAGCACATAAAATGTTAGATTTATGGGATGGAGGCCGAGAACAGTTTAGTTGTCTTTTTCTTAAATGGCAGTTAGCGTCTACACAGTAAGGAAACTTTAGCTGAATCCAGGAGACAGCATCAGTAGGAAAAGATGATGAGTCTTTTTTGTTTGTTTGTTTGTTTGTTTGTTTGTTTTTTCAAGACAGGGTTTCTCTGTATAGCCCTTGCTATCCTGGAACTCACTCTGTAGACCAGGCTGGCCTCGAACTCAGAGATCCTCCTTGCCTCTGCCTCCCAAGTATTGGGATTAAAGGCATGAGCCACCACCGCCCAGCAAGATGATGAGTCTTAAAGATAGACAAGAATGCCTGGTAGCTGAGGCAGGAGAGAATATGTGTGGCTCAGTACACAGACATAGGCAGGTGTGCGTAGTCAGCTGGGGCCTGAGGATGGGAGCTCTTGTAATTTTGGGCATGTAGTATGATGTTCAGGCAGCTGTATACCAGGCACACCAGGCAAGCTACATCATATTCTTAAGATACTACTCATCCTCAGAGGCACCAAGAAGTACTCTGTCCACTCATCCTGTACTATTTCCATAATGAATTTATTTTGGATTTACTCTAAGGCCAACTTCTGTAACCTTCTCATTCCACCTATTGGAGCTCATGAGTTCCCATTATAGATCTCCCTACAGAACCTCCTTCCCCCATACTTTTGTCCCAGGAGATTGGTGGGCACTTAAGTAGGACAGGGCTTCTGCTTCCAACATATTCTCTATTAACATTATTCTCTATTAACATAATAACACTCAATGGCCAGCCTACGAGTATTATGAGGTGGTCCAGAGCTTGTACAGGAGCAGAAGCTATATTTGGTATTAAGTGATACTTCTCTTGATTTTTTTTTATTCTATAAAAATACTTTACCATTAACTCATACCTGCAGCCCTTAAATCCTTACTGATTTCCATCAGTTTTTTTTGTTTTGTTTTGTTTTGTTTTTTGATTTTTTAATTTTTGGTTTTTCGAGACAGGGTTTCTCTGTGTAGCCCTGGCTGTCCTGGAACTCACTCTGTAGACCAGGCTGGCCTCGAACTCAGAAATCCACCTGCCTCTGCCTCCCAAGTGCTGGGATTAAAGGTGTGTGCCACTGCCTGGCTCAGTTGTTTGTTGTTGTTTTTTTTTATTGTGTGTATATTTTTGGTTTTGAGACAGAGTTATGCTGTGTAGCACTGGCTGGCCTAGAATTTGCAGCAGTCTTTCTCCCTCTGGTTTCCAAGTGCTGGGATTACTAGTGGGAACCACTATGCCCAGTTATTTGAGGGCTTTTTGGTTTTGTTTTTTGGGAGTTTTTTTGTTTGTTTGTTTTTTGAGACAGTATCATATACCACAGGCTAGCCTTAAAATCACTATGTAGCTGAGGCTAGTCTTAAATTACTAGTCATCCTACCTATACCTCCCAAGTGCTTGGATCAGAAGTGTGTGTCAACCATAGTTGGCTTTATTCTTTTTGAACAAGACTTTGATAGTAAAGGAAGTATATGAGCAAACTTGTTTATTTCTTGTCATGGACTAGGTCTATCCTGATGAGCCAGTGTTAACAGCAGCCCTCTAATTCTCCCATCCTGGGCTAAGGGACTGAAACTAGAATCTTCTCCCAGATCCTCTGAGCTTTTTGCTCTTTGTAGCGTGTTCTCCCTAGATCATTCTGTGGTTGTTTTCCCACAGCCTTCCTAGCCCCTGTACCATACCCATGTGGTAGCTACCTAAGTACTTTTTGACCTAGACATAAGTGTTAACAATCTGCATATTCCTGCCAGCCTCCTCCTGTAGAACCCAGAAACAGCTCCAGCTAAACTCCAACTCATAATAATTTCCCTGCCTTTCTAAGGTAGCTAGCCTACTAAAGTTGATTAGGACACATTTACATTGCCTGCAAGGTTTGTTGTACATATAGCATAGTATATTCTACAGTGCAGGGTGCTATTTTATGCAACTCCTTTCTCTATTTTTTTTTAAAGTATGGTTATGTTGATCTTTGCAGACCTTCTTCATTTGTGTTTCCTTTTACTATGGAAACATTTTTGTAACAGAAATCTAATCAGAGTCTTCACTGAGAATGGATTAGATAGAAACAAGGATTGACGTTTGCTTTATGTTTGCATCCTTTGGTCCTGTTAACTAGAAGTTGTTTCATTTCTATGTTTATAAAATCTTTCCATACACAAAAAATGGCATCTATATCTAGACTTTCCTCCTTGTCTCCTTTGTAACCCTCTGTATTTCTACTAAACCACGAATTTAATATTTTTGTAGCGTGATCTTATTTTTCTCCATGTAAGTCAATTTTGAAAATCTTGAAATACTTTTTGGCTTGTTTGGGACTTGGTATTCTCCTCCAACCTGGGACCATATATCTTCATTAGTTCGTACCTTATAAATGAACAGATTCAGTATACCAAACTACTAAGGGAAAAATACATTGCTTGAGGTATGTATTAGCATTGCTTTGATGTATCGTATTCTAATTTTTCTTACACATATTTGGTAATTTATTTTTAAAATGTAAGTTTCCATGTGTTTCTACGTTTTGTGTTTTTGTAAACAGCAGAAGGTATTAGAGCATATTAAGGACTAATTTGCTCTAATATTTTTAGCTGTTTTTGGAATTATACTTGGCAAAAAAAATTAGACAAACGTCTGTAAGTTGTGACAATTTGGCTTTTGTTTGTTCTTTTAAATTCCAAGATAAATAAATATAGTGATTTTTTTTTTAGGCTTGTAAGACTATGGGAATGATAAAATACAAGTAGTTAGGACAGTTGAAAGTTGTGTCTTTTTAATATTTTTTTAATGTATGTGGGTCTTTTGCCTGCCTGTGTATCTGTAAACAGTGTACAGGCTTGGTTCTTTGAGGAAGCCAGAAGTGGGTTTAAGGTCTCTGAGGCTAGAGTAACAGACAATTTTGAGTTGCCATGTGGGTGCTGGGAATTGAACCCTGGTCCTCTAAAAGAGAAGCCAGTGTTGTTAGCCAGAGCCAACTCTAGCCCTGAAGTTGTGTTTTAAAGTACCTTATTAAAAATGTTAATGTTGCTTATAAGTACTTGTATAATATTCCTTAGATGTTCTTCCAGATTAATAT
>NC_045030.1:75829209-75830333 GCF_008632895.1 Mastomys coucha | reverse complement strand
CATGTATCTCAGACTGATCTCAAACTCCCTATATAGCTGAGGATGACCTTGAACTTCTGGTCCTCTTTCCTCCACAAGTGCTGGGATTATAGACATTACCCCACAAAGCAGAGCTCTTTATTTTTATTATAAAAATGGAATATAGTAAGAAACTTAGAAAATGCATATAGGTATAAAGATTAAAAGTTAAAAAAACATCTTGCCAAGCATGGTAGGACATGCATCCAGGTCTGGGGAGGTAGAGGCAAGATGAGTCTCTAAGTTCAAGGCCAGTATGGTCTGCATAGTGAATTCCAAGACAGCCAGGATGAGAAAGGTAGCAATACTACCTTATTTTTAAAAAATCAAAACAACAAAAGTAAAAATTATTCTGATAATTCACCAAAGAAAACTGCTATTCATGTGCTCAGAGATAAGGTCGTAGCTCAGTAGTGGAATGCTAACATGGTCATAGACCTGAGTTTAGTCCTCAGTACCACAAGGAATATCTTTTTAGATTTCTAGATTAAGGGTTTTGAGTCTTAGCTCAGAGGTTTGTAACCTTTGATGGGGAAAACATTTTATTTTTATTCACTGCCAGTTGTAGTTATTCATGGTACTGTTGGGAATAGCTTTAGCTTTGGCATGTAGCTCAGTGGTAGAGCACATATTCAGCAAGGGTAAAGCCCTGGATTTGATCTCTACTGCCAAGAAAGTATGCGATTATCACCAGTAGAGAATAAAAATCTTTTCAGATTACACTTTATTTATTATAGATATTTGAAATGTCATATGTGTTCATAACTGTTTGTAACTTTGATGGTTAGATCTACCTCTGGATCTGATTAATGATTTACCAAAGAAGCACGTTTTATTCTAACAAAATATTAAAAAGTCATAAATCAGTGTCTGTATATTTTATATATTTCAAATCATTCCCTGAGAAGGAATCCAGAAAACAAAAAGGGTTCTTGGCCAAAAAAAGGGGGAGATTACAAATGTCCATCTGAAAGTGTAGCTTATTGGTAGAATGCTTACCTGGCATTTGTGAGGTTCTGAATTTGTGAGTACAGTACTGAAATCTTGGAGGTAGGGTGGGGAGATTTATCTATTGTGTTTATTATCCCATGCAGCAAAAAAAAAAA
>NC_045030.1:75819198-75828918 GCF_008632895.1 Mastomys coucha | reverse complement strand
AAATTCATGTTGGGTTTGGTGATGCATACCTGTAACTCAGCACTTGGGACTTTATCATGAGTAAATAATTAAATGACCAGTCGCTTCGAAAAATACCCCAAGAAAACTTGAGGATCACTGGGTAAAGTGCTTCATATATATACATGAGAGTCTGAGTTCTAATTGCCAACAAACAGATATGGCAGAGATGAAAACAGTAGGATCCCAGGGGCCCTCTGACTAGCTAGTCTAGCCAGTCTATGAGGTCCAAGTTTGGTAAGAGTCACTTTCTCAAAAAATAAGGTGGGGGATACTGAATAGAACACGCAGTGGTTAAGAGTGCTTTCTGCTCTTGCAGAGGGCTTGGTTCAGTTCCCAGTATCTATAGCAGCTCACAACCAACTGTGACTCAAGAACCAAGATATCTATCACTTTTTCTGGCCTCCTTGGCCACCTGCATATTCATAATGCATGCACATACACACATGCATATAAAATAGTCCCTTAAAATAATAAAAATAAGCTGGGAATCAATAGAGGAAGACACTACTTGCTAACCTCTCACTTCTGTATGTGTACACATGGGTATACACATGTGTACCCATGATAAATAAGTAAAACTTGTAAAATAAGCTATCAGTGGGCTAGAGAGATGGTTTAGCAGTTAAAAAGTGCCCATATCTCTTATAGGAGGACCTAAGTTTGGCACCCAGAACCCATGTTAGGTGGTTCACAACAACCTGTAACTCTAGCTCCAGGGAGAACCAACATCTCTAGCGTCCATGGGTGCTTTCACTCTACACCACTTAAAAATAAATCTTTTTTTAAAAGTTAAGGTATCTGTTGATGTTTGGTCTGTTGTGTATTGTAATGCTAAGTATGGGCTCCCAAGACCCGGTTGTTCCAGAGATAAGAGAGTCCACATGTAGACCCAAGTGATGCTATGTGACCTTGCCCCCAAGTTATTTCTGATTGGTGAATAGAGATGTCTACAGCCTATAGCTGGGAAGAGTTGAGATAGACAGGGCTTGGTGTTCCTGACCTTGGGGGTCAGAGCAGACTATGAGGAGAAAGAGAAGGTGGAGAGAGGAGAAAGACGCCATGAGTTAGGAGTCAAGAAAGCATACCCATGGGGCTGAAGAGATGGCTCAGCGGGTAAGACCACTGACTGTTCTGAAGGTTCTGAGTTCAAATCCCAGCAACTACATGGTGGCTCACAACCATCTGTAATGGGATCTGATGCCCTCTTCTCGTGTGTCTGAAGACAGCAACAGTGTACTCACATACATAAAATAAATAAATAAATCTTAAAAAAAAAGAAAGAAAAGAAAGCATACCCATGAGAGCTGGCCAATTGGAGTTAAGAACAGCACAGATGAAACATAGTAAGTATAATAACTCAGAGTTGTAATAAATCAGAGTTGTTACCCTCTAACAACATAGAGGGTAGACAGATGCCCAACTCTAGTGCAGATTAAAGCTTATTGTAAATTATAAAAGTTTTTTTATCTGGGAACTGAATTATCAAAGGCAGGATAGAAGCCCTGGATTGATATTAAATATTTCTACAATTGGTATCAGTACCCAGCTAAGCAGTTATATAGGAAAAGGCACAGGTATATGAAAAAGACAAAGGAACTGGAGAGATGGTTTAGCAGTTAAAAGAGCTCATACTACTCTTGCAGAGTGCCTGAGTATGGTTCCCAGCATCCATGTTAGGTGGCTCACCAACTACCTTTAAATCGGGGGGCTCCAAGTGCTTTCTTCTTCCCTCTGTGGATATTCATACTCATGTGTGTATTACCTCTGTCCCCTACTTCATAAATATAATTTTTAAAATAAATATTTTAAAAGATACAAAATAAAATTTAAAGCTTATCTTTTCATTTTGAGATAGTGCCTCACTGTGTTGAAGTTCTTAAGGGTTCTTTGGAAAGTCAGTTGTGTTGGATGGTGTTTTGCTGGGGCAAACACATGAAGGAACATTTTGTTGAAATGGATACAGGAGAAAGGATGTTCTGCTAAAGCAAGCACATAAAAGGACATGTAATAAAAGATTCCTTGCTAATGACACACATGTATTGGTCCGCCTTATATTACACAGTTGAGCTGCATTTGTTGGAACTCCATAGAGAGAACTGAACCAAAAAAACTTTTGATAGTGTGCTGCAGTTTCTTGCCACTTCCACAGACTCAGAATGATTGGCAGAGTGATGTCAGCCGAGACAGATACATGTGCTGAGGCAAGACCTGTGAAGGACACGTGATGTGTGTAGGGTGTAAATAGGATTCTACAGACAATGGTGGAAGCTGAGTTTGGCTTGCTTATAGAGCTACCTGTGCCACACTTTGTCTCACATCTTCACTGAGAGGCACAGCTGAGAACTTTTCCTGGCATCCCTCCAGGTCCCTCCTGCTGACTTGTGCCAAGGCTGAGGCCTGGCTCTCTCTGCTAGGTGATTCATGTTTGCTATCCTGAGTTGTGTTACAAGTATATTTACCTGCTGAGCCACCTCAGCAGCCCAAAAATCTGTTTTGAGTACTTAATGCCACATCAGTGACTTAATATTTAATAGCCTAAAAGTTTATATTAATTAGCCTGTGCCTTTGAAACATCTCAATGTGCTGCACAGGCTGACCTCAAACTTGCAATCTTTCTGCCTCAGCCTCTTTGAGTTCTGAGATTATAGTGCTGTTGGTATTTTAAATTTTCTTCTAGTTTTCCTTTTCCTTCCTGTATACATAACATTTTAGGGAGTGAGATCATCTAACATGTGCTGTCGTAATCTGCCTTCTTTCCTTAACGTATGTTTAGGTATCTCTGCTCAGTAGTAAAATAGATGGCATGAACACTTTCCCTTAAAATAAAGATAGCTCAACTGCATTTTCTTACTCTAAAAATAATAATGTAATTGAACTTGTGATCCTTCTGCCTCCAAAAAATAAAAATAATATGTATTTGATAGAAAAGGTTTCATAAAATATAGAAAGAGGAAAATTAGATATTGTCTATAAATTTGCCATGGATTGGTAGCTAACATCTGAATAAGATTTTTTATAGCACTATTTTTAGTCCCCACATAACATATCAGTGTCATTTTGTAACTTTTCAAGACTGTGCCTTCAGTAAGTGACATTTCTATTGTTTCTGCCTTTTTATTACTCTGAATGATCATGTATCAGCAAGCCAGTGGAACCAACTCTACCTGTACCCAAGCCTTCCTGAGTCTCAAATTTAATGGCTTCTTTGATATACTTAAGCTACCCATTAAGTTTAAAGTCCCAAACATAATTCTTAACTTCTTCTTTAACCTTCTTCCTTCTGCTCTTTACTCCATTTTAGGAAATAATACCAATGTCTAACCAGTTATTCAATCCAGATTCAAAGAGTCAGTCTTGATTCTGTTCTTTCTTTCACCATCTTTTAATAGAACTTCATATGAGACAAGCTGCTTCTCATCATATTCACTGCCAAAATCTCAGTCCAAGCCACAAATCGCCTCTCAGATAGATACAGAAGTACTTTGGATGACATGTCAAACAGCATCCTCATTGACACCCTTATAAAACATAGGTCTCTTAGTTATACTGATGCTCTGTTTTTACATAATGAACTTTTTGCATACTCCACTCATTCATCCCACAATGGAGTGAAATGTCTATAGTGGCCCAAGCACTGTTTTAGGCAATTGGATAGGATGATCATAGAGCTTTAGTAGAGTGTCAGATGCAGACATAAAATAATTATACAATATTTAATTTTGCTTAGAACAGTGGCTCTCAACCTATGGGCTATGACCCCTAGTGGGTGTCAATCTACTCTTTCATCGGAGTTGTGTATCAGATGTTCTGCATATTAGACATTTATATTATAATTCATAACTGGCAAAATTACAGTTACAAAGTAGCAAAGAAATAATGTTATGGTTGACAGTTACCACAACATGAGGAACTGTATTAAAGGGTCACAGCATTAGGAAGGTTGAGAACCACTAGGCTTAGGACAAATATGACAAGTATACTGTTAGAAGAGCTCAACCTTGAGTGAGTTAAAGAAGTCTTTCCTGAGGAGGCACAATGACAAAGCTGGGAACTGATACTTGAGTGGAAACAGGAAAATTGTAAAGTAGAGGATGGCATTCTACACTGAAAAAGTATGGATAACAGTTTAGGGTTTTGCAGGAACTTAGCCTTGGCTAGAGCAGAACAAAGTATGGGAGAGTTGTAAGAAGTGGTCAGAGAGATGACAGCAACTGGATCATTCAGATTTTGGGTGTTGACATCAGAGTGGTAGGAAACTTGATGGTTAAGATTATTGGGGTTTGAGATATAATTTACAAAAAAATAGGTTTAATTATGACATTTTCACATGTATAAAAACTTGGTCATATTAACCCCCTTGCTGGTTGTCTTCTTATTCCCTAAAAGTCCCCCCATCTATTTTCATGTCTTCTTTTAGACTTAAACTTAGGAGAGAAAATGTGGTATTTGTCTTTCTTTTTGTCTTCATTCCTTTGAGACAGAATCTCGTGTACTCAGGGCCTGGCTTCAAATTTGCTGTGTAGCCAAGGATGACCTTCAAATCTTCCTGCCTCTATCTTTTCCAAAGTACTGGAGTTTCAGGTGTGTATCACCATGCTAGGTTTTTGTCTTTCTGAGTCTGGCTTATTTTAGTTCTCATATAAATGACCTCCTTTTTGTCTTTCCTTCCCTAGATTTTTAGAATATTCTCTTTATCCTCTGTATTCTGAAATTTAAAGGGACTTTGTCTTTCATTTCATTGTTCTAGGGATTGCTTGGTCAGAACACTTTTGTCTATTGTTGCCTTTTTAAAAAATTAACTTCT
The DNA here is from genome assembly GCF_008632895.1 of Mastomys coucha. NCBI lineage: Eukaryota > Metazoa > Chordata > Mammalia > Rodentia > Muridae > Mastomys > Mastomys coucha. Next base: position 75,824,093 of record NC_045030.1, on the reverse strand, counting down.
TGGGCCAGAGAGATGGATGGCTTAGTAGTTGAGAGCACTTGTTGCTCTTGTAGGGGACTCAGGTTCTATTCCCAGTACCCACATAGCACCTCACAACTGTCTGTAACTCCAGTTCCATATGGATCTAATGTCCTCTGCTGTCCTCCATGAGCACTGCATGCATGGGGCGCAATTACTTGGAAGCAGGACAGTCGTGCACATAAAATAGAAACAGATATATATTCTGTTCTTTTCTTTTTAATTTTGGAACTTTGAATTGCTCCTGTATCAACTTTTCTGGAACTCATTTTGTAGGCTTGGCTAACCTGGAACTCAGAGATCTGCCTACCTCTTCCTCTCGAGTGCTGGGATTTAAAGGTGTGTGCCACCACTACCTGACTTCTCAATTTTTCTTTTAATTTCCATTTATTGGAGTATGTAGTGAAATTCAAATACTCTCTTCAGTTTCTGAGCCTCTGTTAAATGCTTTATTACATTCTAACCTTTTTTCTTTACTTTGAATCTTGTATGCCCACTGCCTAGAATTGACAGTTTTTAACATGATGGATGGCATATTTGCCTGGTCTACATAGATTGGTGCATTTTTGTACTTCTTTGCTGGTAGTTTGAAAGAAATTCACAGATATGATGGCATTTTACTCTTAAGTACATCTCCTAAAAATTACTACATTTTCCAGTCTAAGCTCAATGCCCTGGATCACATCTAAAACACTTAATAACTACATGTTATCAAGCACCTACTCCAACTTCAAATTCCCTTCAAATGTCTCTTATTCCTGTGAGTTAGGCCACAAAGCAATTAAGTTTTATATATTTACATTGCATTCAATTTTTCTTCCTTTGTCTATTTTGACAGGAACATCCTTCCTGCTTCCACTTTACTTTTGACAATGAGTCTTTAAAAATTTGTTATTGTTGTTTTAGATTTGTTTTATTTTATGTGTATGAGTCAATTGCTTGAATGCATGTATATGTGTGCCAGGTATGTACTTTGTGCTCTCAGAGGTTAGAAGAGGGTATTGAATCCCTTGGAACTGGAGTTCTGAATGGTTGTGAGCTGCCATGTCAGTACTGGGAATTGAACCAGGTGTTCTGCAAGAGCAACAGTTAATCTTAACTGCCAAGTCATTTATCCAGCCCCCAACACTGACTTTTTGAAGCAATCATCCCAGGCAACTCACATTTTAGATTTCTCTTTTAATGTAGAATTTGACTTTTATCCATTGCTTTAATTGTGAGAAAGTAGGTCTGCAGGCTTGTTTGGGTTAAATATCTACAGCAAGAATCTCTTACAGGCAGTGTAGGGTACTTCATCTCACATCAGATCAAGAAGCACTTAATGGCATGCATGTCTTATGTGGTATATGAAGTTACATCTTACTAAGTGGTTAAAGGAGATAACTAGTCAGGGGTGGTCAACCCCTGTAATCCCAGCACTCAGAGGCAGAGATAGACTGGATCATCACTTCAAGGCTAGCCTGAGATACTGTTTTAAAATAAGCAAAGCATAAGGGCACACAGTGTGCATACACACACTCACAGTAGATGATGACTGCCAAATCTCTTCATTATAAAAGTACAATTTTTCTGTTGTAACCAACAAATAATCTATGTGGTTTAGCACCACACAAATATCTTTGTTTCTAACAGGTATTCACTTGATAACTTTAGCATTCATTCATAATCCTTACCTGAATCCATTATTTTACTCTGTGCTACAAAATTATGGTTTATCTAATTCTGTCATCTTTCAATTGCAATTCCTCTGTAAAGAATTATCTTATCCATAAGGAGGAACTATTTCTCCTCCCAAAAATTATGGATTTTTACTGGATTAATTACTAAATTTCAAAATAGAGTTAGTGATTATTGGTGACAACATATTTGTTGATATGTTTTTCATGTTGATATGGACTCCTGAAGTTTTATTTATTAGAAATTTTAGAATTCAACTGGTCTATTCATCTTTAATCCCAGCACTCAAGAGGCAAAGGCAGGTGGATCTCTGAGTTTGAGGCCAGGCCAAAACTATACAGAGAACTTGTCTCAAAAAAAAAATTAGAAATTTTAGAATCCAGCTTCAGTCATTGTTTTGTCATCAAATTATTCTGAATTTGGACATTGAAGAAGCTCTTTATATTGGCGCCTGTGCGCTCTTGTCACACTCTTATTAACTAGTCTTTGAGCAGTTCTCTTGTTTTCTAACACCAAATATTACATCCCAACATGTGCTTTTTTTGTCCCAGAATTGACTGCAAGAATCTCTGGTTCATTATAGTGGTAAATGGTATTTAGACCCCCAAATGTGTATGCCAGATGTGATTTATTTTTACTGGGTTAACAGCACATCTAGACCCTTTGAGTGAGCAAAGCTAGGAAATTTATTTAATTTTTTTTAGGAAAATCATGATTGTTTATAATGAAATCAAAGGAGATATGACTGAATGTCACGTTGATAAGAGGTGGACTTGTGATCGATCTTCTTGGTTGTCAATTTAACTATATCTGTGGTTAACTAAGTAGCTGGGCATAACTGTGAGAAATTTTTTTCCAAAGACAGTTTTTAGCTTTCAGTAGTCTAACTTATGCGCATATTTTTTTCTTACTGAAAATGTTGATTTCTAACAGTGCTAATATATACACTTACTTGCTCTGTTTTGTAATGAGTATAAAATAATTTCAAGGGACAGAAGAGATGGCTCAATGGTGAAGAGGACTTACTGCTCTTGCAGAAGACCTGATTCTGTTCCTAGTATCCACATGGTAGTTCACAGCCATCTGTAACTCCAGTTTAAGTGAATTCAAACCCCTCCTCTGACCACTGCCAGCTTCAAGCACTCATGTGATGGATACATAGACATACATACATACATACATACATACACACGTAAAACACTCATATAAAATTTAAAAATTATAAAACTAATAGTATTAATAAAAGTTGATGCATCGGGTTTTTTTTTTTCTGTTAGAAATCTTACTAAGGGTGTAAAGTCAAGATATATATACAAAAATTACCTGGTATACCTGCCTGGTCTGTGGTGATACAGGCCTTTAATCCCAAAACTCAGGACACAGAGGCTGAAGGATCTCTGTAAATATGAGATTGCCCTGGTCTATATAGTGCATTCCAGGATAAAACACTGTTTTAAAACAAAAATTATCTGGAGTGTTTGCTTTTGTTAATGGCAGAGTTAATTTGCTCTACTTTTCTTACAAATACTCAAAACTCTGATACACTCTATATATATATTTAATTTATTAGTATGTCTTACAGACTGTGGTCCTGCTAGTCCAGCAATGGCTGTCTACCAACAGAAGGTCTAAGAATCCAATAGTTGTTCAGTCCATGAGACTTGATGTCTCCACTGGTCATTAGTATATGTCAAAATTCCGTAGAAGTTCTAATGCCAGTGAAGGAATGGACTTGCCAGCCAGAGGGGGGACAAGCAGTCAGAGAGAGTAAGCTTCCTTCTTCATGTCCTTTATACAAGCTGCCAGCAGAAGATGTGGCCCAGATTAAGGGTGGATCTTTCCACCTCAAAGATATGGATTAATGGTGGCTCTTTCCACTTCAAATGATAAAATTATGAAAAAAATATCTCTCACAGTTATGCCCAGCTGCTTTTAGTTAATCACAGATATAGTCAAATTGACAACCAAGAGGATCTATTATAAGTCCACCTCATATCAACATGACATTCAGTTATATCTCCTTCTTAAGTCATGCTTAATTTCCAAATGAAAACAATGACCAGGTCATAATTCTATCTAACATGATATAACTATCCCTTCTGCAACCCCAAATGCATTATAAATTTTAGAATAGGTGGCAATATCCCTTGAGAGATACTTTTAGTATCTCAAACTTAAGTATAACCACTAATATTCTCTTAATTGATGTTATATTACATGATAAAGAAGTAGAGGAAAGAAAATGCAAATATCTATACAAAGACATTCATAACAAAATTTGACAAAAACACTGAGGTCAGTTGTAATTCTTGTTTCTGCAACTAGTCATGTGGCCTTAGCTGGTATTTATAACTTCCTTCCTCTACTACCCATTCTATAATTCCTGCACCCTTGTTAAGCAACTCAGCAGGTCTTTTCCTGGAGGTGTGACCCATACCTTCATTCCTGAAGGGTCTGTACCCTTTATCATCCTACCTGGATTAGGTGTTATACTTTGCCATTGGCTTTAATCACAGGGCACTGTAGCTCCAAGAGATGCCCTCAAAGATCTCTAGCAATTGAGACAATCTTAACGCCACTGTGGAGAAACAGTCCATCCCCCTTGGTTACCAGTCACCCTTCCTAACACTGTTACTCCTTTCTTAGCTATTAGTTTAAGGGCATCAGAAGCTCAAACTGGCCACAGGGAAGTCTGAAGTTCTGGTTTAATGTACTATTTGTTAAGTCTCTAGGCAGGAGAACTCCTGACTGAGGAACCAAAACTTCTAGGTCAGCAGAACTTAATGTCATGGGAAGAGGAAGCAAAAAATTTTCTAGAGGGTTACTAGGAGTGATAGTGAGTGGAACTATTCCTTTTATCCACCCCTTCATTCCTGTCCTGTGGATCCTGGGTATGGGAGAAACTGTACCCATACCCATATATTGGTTGCTGATTCAAAGCATATACTGCCTTCTGATGAACTCTGCCACAGTCCTCCATGCTGCTGCCACCCAGTTGGTGCTGTAACTATGTCTTCAAAAGGCTATTCCATCTTTTTATCAGACCAACTACTTCAGGGTGGTGAGGAACGTGGTAAGACCAGTGGATTCCATGATCATGGGCCCATGGTCAGACTTCTCTGGCTGTGATATGAGTTCCTTGGTCAGAAGCAAAACTGTGCCAGATACCATGACAATGGATTAGGCATTCTGTGAGTCCA
>NC_045030.1:75817025-75818134 GCF_008632895.1 Mastomys coucha | reverse complement strand
AAGGTGTCTTCTGTGATTCACCTATAGGGGTCTGCCAAAGACTCCAGACTTCATCTCTATCTGCCACTGATACACAAGTACCATCAGGTCTGCTGGATATATAGTATAAGTGGTAGAGCAGCCTGCTCAGCAACCTGGTCCTGTTGAAGAGCCTTCTATTCCAGGGCCCACTCAAAGCTACCAGCTTTCTTAGTTGGTATATGGGCTGGAGCAACACACCCAAGTGAGGAATGTGTTGTCTCTAGAATCCACATAGGCCCAACTAAATATTGGCTTTTACATGGTGACAGGCAGGGACAGATGCAATAACTTACTCTTTTCTTTAGAATGACTATTTCTGCATTCCCACAATATTGGACTCCTAATAATTTCACTGGAGTAAAAGGCCCTTGGATTTTGGTTGGATTTATTTCCCATTCTCTGATGCACATATTTGTTACCAACAAGTCCAAGGTAGTTGCTACCTCCTGCTCACTTTGTCCAACCAACATGTCATCTAGATAGTAAAGCAATGTGTATTTTGTGGAAGAGAGAGAAGATCAAGATCCCTTCGAAATAAGTTATGATACAGGGCTGGAGAGTTAATATACCTTTGAGGTAAAACTAAGCATACTGCTGACCTTGCCAACTGAAAGCAAATTGCTTCTAGTAGTCTTTATGGACAGGTCCCCCAAAAAGATCATTTGCTCTACCAATATCTGTATACCATGTACAAGCATTTTTCAAGTCCTTGATGGCACTCATTTCTGCAGTTCCTCCAGGGATGTGATACAATTTTTAATTCACTATTTCCCTGGCAGAGACAACTCCAAAGGCTCCCATTTAGCTTTTCCAACCATAGTAGCCCTCACTGCACGGGTCAGGGAACCAACGTGAGAATTTTACGAACTTTTAAGTATATCTGTTCTTAAGTATATTTCTTGCAATTGAGGCTGGGGAAATAACCACAGGATGAATTCAGTGACTCACTAGACCTACTGTGTGTCAGACTTCATCAAGACTCCATAAATCACCTGACATCCCCAAGCCCCTACTTTAACTGGAGGGACATGATGTTTCTTGGGGTCTCTACAATTCAGAGTCAGTTCAGAACCAGTATCCAATAGATA
>NC_045030.1:75812984-75817015 GCF_008632895.1 Mastomys coucha | reverse complement strand
AATAAAGAAAATATCAAAAAAAAAAGAAAAGAAAAAAGAAAAAACCTTTCACATATGTACAGAGCCTCTTGGGTTTTGGTTAATTCTAGATGTAGTCAAGTTGACAACCAAGAATGGCCACCACACTAAGTACAGTGATACATACATACAATCATAGCACACAGGAGATAGAGGCAGAAGGATCTGAAGTTTAGAGTTGTCCTTGGCTACCCTAATAAATTCAAGTGCAGCCTGAGCTACATAAGGTTCTATCTCAAAAAAAAAAAAAAAAAACTTTCACAAAAAATTTAAAATAACTACTTAGGGCACTGGAGAATAATCAGAAACACATAGAAGCTGGTGCCAAGTAGATCATTTGAAAAAGGAAACTTCAGGGCTGGAGAGATGGCTCAGTGGTTAAGAGCACCAACTGCTCTTCCAAAGGTCCTGAGTTCAAATCCAAGCAACCACATGGCGGTTCATGACCATCCATAATGAGATCTGACGCCCTCTTCTGGAATGTCTGTAGACAGCTGCAATGTACTTACATATGATAATAAATAAATCTTTAAAAAAGGAAAAAGTAAACTTCATTGGAGTGAATTTTCTCTTTATATTGACTATTCACTTGATAACTATCTAGTCAATACTCACTCAGCAGACAAGCTGTCTTAGATAGAAATCAGAGTAGCTACCATTCTTAGAATCTGAGGGTAGAAATCAGCCAAAAGCAAGAGACTCTGGTTCTTCCTTCACATAGACTCCACCAAACTCTATCTAGCTAAGGCAGAAAAACTGAAGAGTTTCAGCTGTTTGTTGCCTACCAAGGTAAGAAAGACAGTTTGAAGTTTGAGTTGAACCATGTTAAATACTAAAATTTAAAAACTAGAATGCTTGGGCTAGAGAGAGAGTTTAGTATTTAAAGTGCTTTGAGTTCCCCTCTACCTATGTAAAGGCCAGCTGGGTATGACTGCTTGCTGGTTATCTCAGACTGGGAAAACAAAATAGCTAGATTAGCTATATCCATAGGTTCTGGATTTTTATCGAGACCTTGCCTCAATGAATAAGGTAGAAGAGCAATGGAGGATAATTCCCAACATCAACCTTAGACCTCTACACAATTGCATACGTATACTTAAACCCGTGCAGACACCAATACACACATGTATATCATACACAGATGTGACAAAAAAGTAAAAATCAGACTTCTTTATTAGAATATAACAGATTTCTGTAGAATAGGAAAGTGCATCTCTGTGTTTGGGCAAAAAAGTGGGGAAATGTAACTGTTAAGCAGGAGTCAACATTTTTTCCTATAAACTAGCTATTTTTAGCTCATCTGATTTGTTGCAGCTATACAACTCACTATTGTAGATGCAAAAGCATTTAGCAAAAGCATGGATATAGCTGTATCAAAAAAAATATTTTTACAAAAACAGTCACTGGGTCCAATTAAGCCTATAGGCCATATTCTGCTCACCTTTGTTCAAAAGAAAATACAGTCATTGGAGACCCACCCCAAGATAGCCTAGCTACTGAAATCAGCAGAGAAAGATTTCAGAGTGCTATTATCAAGACATAAAAGAAAAAGTAAACCATGTCTGGAATGATGGAACAAATCAGTAGTCCTAAATCCATTTATATTACCAGTGGCATTAAGCATAAATAGAATTAGAATTTCTGGCAAAAAGAAGATTATAGTATACATTAAAGAGCAAGACCCAAGGCCAGGCAAAGTGACACATGTACTTTTAATACCAGCACCCAGGAGACAAAGGCAAGTGGCTCTCTGAATTCAAGACCAACCTAGTCTACATTATTGGGTTCCAGGGCAGGTATACATAGTGAGACCTTATCTTAAAGGAAGATAAAAAGAAGGTATAGGCAGTTACGAGCCACCCAACATGGATATTGGGAATGGAACTGAATCCTTGGGAAGAACTGGAAGAATTCTTAACTGCTGAGTCATCTCTCCAGCCCCAAGATAATTTTTTTCGAGACAGGGTTTCTCTGTGTAGCCCTGGCTATCCTGGAACTCACTCTGTAGACCAGGCTGGCCTCGAACTCAGAAATCCACCTGTCTCTGCCTCCCAGATGCTAGGATTAAAGGTGTGTGCCACCACTGCCCGGCGCCCCCAGATAATTTTAATATGACAAAATGAGATTGAAAGTTTAATAGTATCCACAAGTAAAGGAATGTTGAGTTAACAATACTAATGTGAAAAAAAAAGTAGACTTTGAGATGCAGCATGTTAGCATAGATAACAAGATATATTTTAAGAGCTGGGGATATGGCTCCATTAGGACACTTGCTTAGCATGTGCAAAGCCCTGGTTCAGTACCAGTACTGAAAAAAAAGGATGTGTTTTAAAATGATAATTCATTATGAAGATATTAACATTCATGAATGTATACATGTCCAAGTACAGAGCTACAAAAATGGAAGAAAATTATGAAGATTAAAGAAAGTATATAAACCCACAATAATTCTGTTTGGGAATTTTAATTCCCTTCTTGGTAATTATTAGAACTGGAAGAAAAATTCAGTGAGGATTTAAAAGGTCTTAACATTACTAGTCACCTTTAATCTAATTACAGTTTACAGAGTAATAAATTCATTGACTACAGAGTACCCATTTTTTCCAAAGGAGAGTGATAAAGCTCAACACCTTATTCTTTACTGAACTGTAAAACAAGTCTTAGTAACATTGGAAGCTTTATTATATTCTCTAATCAGAGTGAAAATAACTTTCAAGTTGTAACTATATGACACAGAAAAAGCCTCAAGTATTTGAAAATTAACACATTCCTAAGTTACTCATGAGTCAGGAAAAAAAACACAAAAATTAGAAAAGATTCTAATGAATTACAATGAAAATAATGTAAGAATTGTAGAATATGTACAAAATATCACATAGAAGGAAAATTATCAGCTTTAAGTAAATTTTTAAAACAAGAAAACATAGCCAGGTGGTAGTATCACATACCTTCTTCCAAGGCTGGAATTACAGATGGGCTACCACACCTACCTGGCATTTTATGTGGATTTTTGGGGATCTGAACTCTTATCCTTATTGCTTACTTACATGGCAAATGTGGCAGTTAAGGAAAACTTAATGGATACTTCATGAAAGGAATTTATTTCAATCATGATATAGGAATTAGTGAAATGTAGATTACAAGCACACTGAAATGCCACTGTACCCCCACTGGAATGACCAAAATTAAAAGCTGATAATAAGGGCTGGGGCTTTTGCTTAGTGGTAGAGTGCTGGCCTGGCATGTGTGATGCTATAGGTTTGATTCCCAAACAAAAATCCCTAACACCACCAAATATTGCTGATAATATAGAGTAGGGCTGGCAAGAAAGTTTCCAGGGAACATCCCATTGTTGTGTTGTCTTATGTCTTGGTAAGAGTGTCTGCTACACAGCTGCATGCACTTAGCAAAAGTTATTAGATGGTACACTTAAGATGTATACACATCAGTGAGTGTAAATTTTAACTTAAAAAATGAAAATAAAAATTTCAGTTTAATGACATGAATGCCAAAGTGTTTGTGGATTGCCTTAGGGTTTCTGTTGCTGAGATGAAACACCATGACCAAAAGGCAACTTGGGGAAGAAAGGGTTTATTTGGCTCACATTCACACATCCATCATCAAAGGAATCTAGGACAGGAACCTGGAGGAAGGAGCTGATTCAGAGACCTTGAATAGGTGCTGCTTACTGGCATGCTCCTCCTGACTTGCTTAGTGTGCTGTTTCCTTATAGAACCCAAGACTACCAGCCCAAGAATAACACAACCTACAGTGGCCTCCCACATCAATCACTAATTAAGAAAATTCCCTATATCTAGATCTTAGGGAGGTATTTTCTTAATGTGGTTCCCTCCTGTCAGATGACTCTAGCTTGTTTCAAGCTGACATCAAAACTAGCCAGGACAGGGATGAAATGATTTTTGTGATGCATTAAAAATGTATAAGACCCTGAGTTCAACCCCTAAAATTAAAGAAAGATAATCTGATACATAGATGGGTGAATGCTATGCTCA
>NC_045030.1:75811482-75812514 GCF_008632895.1 Mastomys coucha | reverse complement strand
TTTTTAATTTCTGAACTCTTTTATCATCTGTTTCCTCATTGTATATGATTCTCTTGTGGGGTTTCTCTAAAATATTTTCTGCTTTCTCTAGGGACAGAATTGGATTCTATATGATACTGATTCTCTGAACCTCCACCCGTGCCCTGAAGAGCCTCTGGGATTGGAGTATAGAGTCCACATGGTCTCTCTACAAAGGGAGTCTGGAGGCAGGAGTTCTATGGAGGGCAGGGCAGGTTGACAAGCAGACTCCAGTTTAGGAGGAAGCAGTCTAGTTGACCAGAGGCCAGAAAAGATAAGCTTCACATGGAGGAAGTTTGCTAAATATACCTTTCTTGATAGTTTGTAAGTCTCTTACTGTCTTTGATGGAGATTTCTTCCTTTTGGGGTGTCTGCACTTACATTTCTTAGTGTGTCGATAGATAGCCATGCCCCTTCTGCTAGAGGCAAATCATATTAGTCATTATTCTCTTGCTGTGAAGAGACACCATGACTCATACAGAAAAGCATCTAATTGGGAGCTTGCTTACAGTTTCAGAGTCTTAGTCCATTATTATGGTGACAGGAAACATGGCTGTAGGCATGTGTGGTGCTGAAAAAGTTACATCCTGATCTGTGGGCCAAGTGAGACTAGGCCTTGCCTGGGCTTTTTAAACTAAAAGCCTACCCCGAGCTACAAGACTCCCGCCAACAAGGCCACACCTTCTAACAGTCACACCTCATAATCCCTCTCAAGTAGTGCCACTTCCTGATAACTAAAAATTCAAATATATGAGCCCATAAAGACTATTCTTTTTTTTAAGATATATTTATTTATTATATGTAAGTACACTGTAGCTGTCTTCAGACACCTCAGAAGAGAGCATCAGATTTCATTACAGATGGTTGTGAGCCACCATGTGGTTGCTGGGATTTGAACTCAGGACCTTCGGTAGAGTAGTCAGTGCTCTCAACCGCTGAGCCGTCTCTCCAGCCCCCCGACTATTCTTTTTTTTTTTGTTTTGTTTTGATTTTTTCCCTTCAAATATTTTTTTT
>NC_045030.1:75775948-75809639 GCF_008632895.1 Mastomys coucha | reverse complement strand
AAATTGTCCATTTCATCCAGGTTTTCTAGTTTTGTTGAGTATAGGCTTTTGTAGTAGGATCTCATGATCCGACTATTCTTATATAAAGCAATACACAAGAGAAATTACTCCTTTGGGGGGATGAGAACCTATTTCACAAGTTCCTTAGGAATGCCGGATTTTAGTTAATTACCAGAAATCTATCTATAATCCATTCTGAGCTCTCATTTTTAGGCATAGACTACCTAACATATGTATGTGCACCATGTCTGTGCCTGGTACCTGTGGAGATCAAAAAAGAAAAGGCATAGGATCCCCTGAAACTGGAGTTAATGGATACTTGTGATCTACCATATGGATGCTGGGAATTGAGTCTGGGTCTTCTGCAAGAGCAACAAGTGCTGTTACCCTAAGCTTTCCCTCTGTCCCTGTCAAAGGCTTTTTAAATCTGCATTTGCTCTATATTAGCCACATCTTTATATTCTTTCTCAAGCATTCATAGTGACTAGTGCTAGTTCAAGTATCAGAAAATTTAGCCCAGTTCATGTTATATTTTTTTCTTTTCATTTATTTTGTGTATGCATATGTGCATGTGTATCACACCAAATATTTTACCTGCTGACCCATTGCACTGGCTTTCAAAATCTTGTATCTGCAAAAGCAGAGATCCTCTTTTGTTTCAAGTTTACTGCCTGTAATGTCCAATTCCAATACTCTCATTACCTTGAGGACACTTATAATCCATATTTGCTTGCATCTTTACTCCATGCAATGCCACTCCATGAGTGGCCATGCTCCCACTCATCTCCTTCCCAGTTTCAATGCCATGGTCAGTTGTTTGTCCTTGATCAATAAAGCACCAGCTTTGGTGAAAATCAGTCATCTCCCTTATCTTATCTACACACACTGAATATGGTTCCTCTTTAATACACTCCAGGTGAACCTCATGTTCACCTTTCTTTGGCAGGTATATTCCAGTCCCCCATGTCTCTATTTGTTTCATCTCCTTTGGCCATGTCTTATACAGCACTATGACAAATATATGAGGAAAACTTAAAGGAGGGTTGTATTTTGGCTCACTTTCCAAAGTCTCCCTTCATAGTCATTTGGCTCCACTGTTTCCTTACCTGTGATGAGATGAGCATCATGGCAGAAGAGTGTTAGAGAAGCACTTCTTCATAGTGGCTAGGAGGCAGGGGAAAGCTCAGAGGAGGGGACAAAATACACCTCTGCAAGACATGCATGCTCACAGTGATCTAATTCTTCTAGCTAGATCATACCTAATAACATTTCTACTGCCTCCCAGTAATGCTGTCAAGTTATGAATCCATCAGAGCTTTCATGGTTCAGTTACCTCTCAGGAATTGGATCCACCAGCTCAGGATCAAGGCTTTGGCCAAAGAGTGGAGAAGTAAAGTTGGGGGAAAGGAAGACTTCCTATCAATTATAACAGGCTGTCATACCTCCTCTCATCTGGTAAGTGCTCTGTTGTTTCCAGAGAGCAGGGGAACAGTCCAAAGAGAATGCCCACAGACTAGCATTGCACCCTCATGCTCTTGTTTGAGCATGTACACACACACACACACACACACACACACACACACACACACACACACATTCACTCACTTCCCAATCTCCCTTATGATGTGAGAGACCCAGCTCTGCACTCTTGCTTCTGTTTCAGGGTGTATCTCCAGAGCTCTCTGGTATGAGGCTCTCCCCCAGTTCCCTAGAGATCTGTTCCTACTTCTTCCATCTCAGTGGCACTGTTTCTGGATCCTGCTCCCTTCTGGCTTCACCACTTCCCTTTTCCTTTCCAGTGATACTATGTCTCTCTCCATGCTTTCCTAAGCTCTTTGCTGCCAAAGCTAGGGCAGGATACACAGTAAAGCTTCATCAATAATGGCCTTCATATTGTTCAATACAGTTCCAGTTGTTGTTTATCCTGTTCTAGGACATTTCAGCACCATTTGATCCTAATGTCTGTAAAAGTCAGTCCCTTTCTTCTGTGAGTATCTGCATGAATGTCTACCTCCTCATGGAGCCTACCAAGACTTCCAACCATAGCTTTTTAACACTATGGAACTGATACTGCTTATTTGGACGATCAGCCCATTGTAGCATATGCTACTTTTTTTTTTTAAAGATTTATTTATTTATTATATGTAAGCACACTGTAGCTGTCTTCAGTCACTAGAAGAGGGCGTCAGATCTCATTATGGGTGGTTGTGAGCCACCATGTGGTTGCTAGGATTTGAACTCATGACCTTCCAAAGAGCAGTCGGTGCTCTTCCCCACTGAGCCATCTCGCCAGCCCAGCATATGCTACTTTAAGGCAGAGTTGTCCACTTGATTCATGATATGTCACAAGCATCTGGCTAGAACAGTGGCTGGTGTCTAATGTAGTCATTGATCCACTGCATTGGGGTCAGGAGAGTAACAAGGGCTTCCTGTATCCACCCTGACACATCCCCGTTTGATAAAGAAAAGGGTATGTTTTAGGTCTTTGGCCCCTGCTCTGTCTTCTGTTCCTGGTATCATACAGATAGCTCCCTTGTGGTTTTTTTCAAGTCTATTCAAGGATCACTTTTCTACTATGACCTTCTGTGGCCACATCCTTCTAGGTCAAAGTCTTCTTTCTTTAACCCTTCACTGCCAGTCCTAACACTTGTCGCCATCTGCTAGAAGCTGAATATTTTTGTTTGTACTCTCCTCCCCATACTACAGTCTAGGCCCCATGAAGACAGAGGATTGGAGTGTACAGATACTGCTATATCTCTAGTACCTAGACTCGGACATAACTATTGAATGGATGAATAGTTCTGCATTGGGACTTTGCCCTAAGGTTTTTGTCTTAAAATACGCTGGACAGAATAAAACAGCCTACACTGCTGTTAGTTCATCAGCTTCTGGGTGGCCAACAAGGACACTATTCATGAGTTAATCAAACCTGTTGCTGTGAGTCAGAGGTGCACAGAAAAGGGGAAATATGTGTTTGGTGTTATTTTGGGGGGAGTTGTAGTCACCCAAAGCAGAATAAATCAATGAAAGTCTAAGTAGCACCCACACATTCTTTCTCCTTTTAAATATAAGTGTATGATTTAACAGCACAGTTTCTCAGTTCAGCTTTGCAAAGCAAGAGACATGAATTTTAAAGGATATCAGGTGCCTCTGCAATCTGTGACTTCATATTTGTGTAACAACATTTGTGTTTTGCCAACAGATGTACCATTTAAAGTACTCATGAGAATAGCCTCTGTGGTTTTCTGTTTCACTAGAGGGAACTTTAGGAACTGATGAATGCACAGAGACTGGCACTACCCCCAGCTCAGTCCTAGGGAATTTGCCACTCTTATCTGGGCCCTGTTTAACCCCTGTAGGCGTTTGTCACTGCCCCTTCCTGGCACATTGTTCTGCCCTCATGTTTAATGTGTTCCTTGAGCACAGAAATGCACAGGTGTCTTCCCTTCGCTTTCCCTATGTAGGGGGGCCTGTGTGTTGAGGTACACAACAACTAGTCAATGAAAAGAAGGTATTTGATAGAGACTCCCAAGATGTCTAAGAGAACAGGAAAGGCAGAAATTCTGTCTCATTCCTTAAAATCTGACCATTGCATCTAAGTAAGTATGTCACCTGTGTTTGGTGTATACAACTGCTTTCCTTCAATTATAGGTGACTGCTGTAGCTTGGAAGTGTGTTTTCTTTTCTGTGGCTAAATGAACTTTCTAAGTCCTGGCAATTTAAACATGTTTAGTTTTGTTCTGGTAAGATTGAAAAGGAAAAGTTTGCTATTGATAGGTTTAAGCTTTTTATAGTTTTTTAGTAAAGTACATTTTCTTTGAATAAATGATGCTGTAAGGTTACTTTTTAGGAGACATAATTTTTATACAGTACAAATATGAATTATCTTGGTTTGGTTTGTTTCTTGGATTCACTAAGTAAGAACCAATTCAAAAGCTGATTTGGGGGTTTTTTGATAATATTTAGGAAGGAAAATCTTTAACTTTATCAGTTTTTTATTTGTTTTGCTTTAATCTATGTATATGTGTTTATGTGAATATATCCCACATGATTGTGGGTGCTCACAGATATCAGAAGAGAGCAGCAGATCCCTTGGTTATGAGCAGATGGTTACAGATGGTTATGAGCCATCCAACATGGGTGCTGGGAACCAAACTTAGGTAGTTCAGTTCTATAAGAGCAGAAAATACTTTTAACCACTGAGCCAATCCCACTTGTCATTTTCCCAGTGGGTTGAATTATAGTAATAGTGATATCTTAGTGGAAAAACAATATTGCAAATAAATCTCACATATGGTTTATCATGCCTATCTTTTGTTTTATTTCTGTTCATCTTGATATCTCATTTGTATTATAAGAATGAACAGACATGCATGTAGGCAAAACAGCCATACACAAAAATTTTTAAACAATTCCCTTGCTAGGCATGGTAGTACATGTCTGTAACTCCAGCTTTCTAGAAGCTGTGGCAAGTAGATCTTTGTGAATTCAAAGCCAGACTGGCCCACATAGTTCTAGGTGAGATAAGCTGTGTAGTGAGACCTTGTCTCAAAAAGTGAAGGGGATTGGCTAATAGAGATTATACCTTATTTTTTGTTCTTGTGATAAAACACCAATACCAAGACAACTTATAAAAAGAAAGCATGTAATTTGGAATTTATGGTTTTAGGGAGCTAGAGTCCTCTTTGCCTCTAATATGTGGAACAAGATGTTAGCTCTCAGATATCCCTGCCACTGTGCCCTGCTCCACCATCATGGACTCTAGTCTTCTGAAACTATAAGCCAACTAAACACTATTATATAAATTGCATTGTTCATGGTGTTTTGTCACAGTAATATAAAAGCAACTAAGACAGATGGTTCAGTCATTAAAGCACTTGCTGTTCTTCCAGAGGATCTGAGTTTGATTCTAAACACCATGCTGGGTAGCTTACAATTTTCTATAACTCCAGCTAGAGAATGGGGCTATTAATCCTCTGGCTTCCATGGATACTTCCAATTACTTCCACATTCCCCATATAGATACACACATAATTGCCAGGCATGGTGGCTGGCATGCCTTTAATCCCAGCAAGTGGGAGAGACAGAGGCAGATGGGTCTTTGTGAATTAGAGGCAGCCTGGTCTATATAGCAGAGCTATATAGAGACCCTGTGTCAAAAAGAAAAGAAAGAAAGAGGTACATACATGTAATTAAATTTTTAAGACATTTTCCCATTGTCTACTTAGCCTAAAAACAGAATAAGGGCCGAGCAGTGGTATTGCATGCCTTTAATCCCAGCACTTGGGAGGCAGAGGCAGGTGGATTTCTGAGTTGGAAGACAGCCTGGTCTACAGAGTGAGTTCCAGGTCAGCCAGGGCTATACAGAGGAACCCTATCTCAAAAAAACAACATATATATGTCACTTATCTTTCATGTACCATGATATCTAGTGATAGGTTTCCTAGGCCACTAGTAGCTCTGTGTGTATACACAAAGTTAAACCCCTCAGTGGGTGTATTACATCCCCAGAATAGTGTTCTAGCTATTACACTTCTAGAGTCTGACATGTTTTTATTTATTTTGGTTTTTTTTTTTTGTGGTGTTGCATGTGTATGCAGGCATATCTTTAAACATTTAAGAACCTAAGATATTTTAGAAGAAATTACTACTCTGATGAATTAACTCATTAACTATCATATTTTTAAGAATTGTAATAAAAAATCTTAGTCTAAACATTGGTTAGCATAGTGCAATAAATTTTGTAGTAGTAGAAACCCCAATTATAACATAACAAGTTTATTATGACAAGTTCCTTTCTGCCTGTATCTTTACCAACATGTAGTAGTAGTTCAATATCATCATGGTCAGAGAACCTAATATAGTGATACCAGTCCTTGCAATTGGTTAATAACTACTTTGTGACCTTACATAAAACAGTCATAGACCTGGCTGCCATCCTCAATCTCTTGTCAGTCCCTAGTGAGGCTTGGGTTTCAGCTCACGTTCCATTAGGTGGTGATAGAGAACCCTGAAAGAAATTACCAAGAACTTATTTGACTTTATAGTAGAAAGAGGCTAACATGAAATATGCATTTTGTCAGATTTTACCAATATTTTTATTAGTATATATTAATTTTACAAAATAATGGGGTTTCTTTATGATATTTTCACATAGGTATATGTTGTGTGCCTGCCATCTCTCTCCCTCACTACCTTTCCCTTTTTTCCCCTCCTTGTGCCATTCCTTGGCCCAAAAATAGTACCTGATAAAGTTTTGGTTTGGGGTTGTTTTGTTTTGTACTCTTCCGCCTCTTCTCAACTCACTACCTGCACTACCACCCACCAGTCTTCTTCAGAACAAACTGGGTAAATAAGAAGACCACACAGCCAGATGGCATGTGCTCTGCTTCCACTCAAGAGTCTTCTACCCTTCCCTACAGTACTAATATTCAGGGAACTGCCAAGCTGTGCCTGCCCTTCTCCTTTTCCCATCTTTCCTTTGACCCCTTCTACCACTGTCCTGAATCAAACACCCTCTTGAGGATTCCTGTGACCTTGTAAGCTTTCCTACAGATACCTGTCTTTCACACAATCTCTGTAGTCAGATTGATCTCTCCCCTGCTTTAAAACCAAGTGCTATATTCCTGGTTTTGAATGACATCAAGACCCCTAATGTGACTCTTGCTTTTCTTTCTAGACTCTTGCCTATTCAGGTTAGATTCCCTCATCTCTGTACACCCACACCTCATGCCAAATCTCCTGCCCTTCTTCCAACAGCAGCTGGTTTATTGTTTCCTATCCTGTGTACCTTAGAAACAGAAGGGCTATGATTCTCAACATCTTTACACCCACAGTTTCTATCTCTGTCTTAGCCCCTCTCGTCCTGAAGGTGACTATATTGCACATGTTGACAACCTTCCTAGTGTCAGACTTTCCATCTCCTTGACCACCTCCATTCCAGTGACCTCAGCCACACATCCCCATACTCAAGGACTAGTCTTTGTCATGACTAAAACCTGTTCCACCCACAGAGCCTAACGCTGACCTCTTGATGACAAGGATTTCCTGTCTGTCTAGCTTGTGCTATCTACTGCTGTTCCATGTCCCTGGGACTTCATTTGTGTTTCTCTCCTCTCATTAATCACACTCATCACCATAAAAATGTGTTTTAGAATTTCCTGTTTAATTATGCAAACCTTCTTCAGCCTCTGTCTAGTCTCTACGTTCGTCTCCTTTTAATCAAGCTTTTCCAGCATTCTCTGCTCATGGACCCTTCCCTCACCTCCTGTAATTGACTGTATAAAGGCAAATGAACACTCCTGTGTTCCATGAAGTGGCCTTAGCAGTCTCCAGTGGACCTTCATGTTGTTATGGCCAGTAACAAGTCTTTTTTGGCATTGTGTTCAGTTCTTTAGAAAACTGTTGTCTTGTACCTCTTCTGGGACTCCACAGTCTCCAAGTAACATTTTGTGTTTGGAGGACTTCTCGCTCTACCTTAGGAGTTTGATTGGAGGCCAAATAACCTCTATAATCACTGAAAATGCCAGTTGCTTGTTTACTTAGCTTCTCTTCAATTAACACAGCAGCTTGTGAACCACATCCCAAGAGTTAACTCTGGCTCAGTGCCTGATTTGGTTTGGTTTATTTGTAACAGTCTTGCTGTGTAGTCCAGATTGGCCTCCAACCTCTGGTCTTGCTGCATCAGTCTCCAAAGTGCTGGAATTATAGTTATGTGTCACCATACCTGGCTGCCACTGCTTGTTTTTGCATATAAAATTCTACTGGAACTCAGCTCAACCATTCCTTTATGCATTGTTTTTGTCTGTGTCCCTGATACAGCTCTTAAGTTGAATGATTATAACAAAGACTGTGTAGCTATCAAAATGAAAAGAAAAATGCTCCTAAGTCCTGTGCAAGGATGTAGATCAGGCTCTGCCAGTGTTCCTCACCTGTTAAGAGGAGTGGGCAGGCTGCCAGAAAGATGAGCTCCAAAGCCAAAATTCTGCCCAGTGTTTTCCCCTAAGCAGAGTTGCAGAAGCAAGGACAGTAGCCCCAGGTCAGATTGGCAGAGGGATTTAGAGTGTGTCTGCTTAGTGAGTAATTTTAGGGTTAGGTTTAAGGAGACTTGTCTTAAAAATACCTAGAAGAGAGTTGGGGAGATGGCTTAGCAGTTAAGAGAGCTTGCTGCTCTTTCAGAAGACCAGACTTATATTTATAGCACTCACATTAGGCAGCTTTTGTCTCCTGTAACCCCAGCTCCAGAGAATCCAGTGTCAGCCACACATGCACAAACCCGAACATGGGCATACATATAAATACATTGGTTTTTATTATCTTTAATGTTTTTTACAATCCATTTATCCCCCTCTCTGCCCTCCCACAGTTCTTCATCCCATTCCTTCTCCCCCATCTCCAAGAGGATGTCCCTACCCCACCAGGGCCCCATTCCTTGGGGCCTAAATCTCTCAAGGGTTAGGTGCCTTCTCTCACTGATGCCAGGCCATGCAGTCCTCTGCTCTATATGTGTTGGGGTCCTTATATCAGCTGGTGTATACTGCCTGGTTGGTGGCTCAGTTTCTGAGAGATCTCTGGAGTCCAGGTTAGTTGAGACTGCTGGTCTTCCTATGTGGCCGCCCACCTCCTCAATTTCTTCCAGCCTTTCCCTAATTCAACCACAGGGGACCCTGACTTCAGTCTATTAGTTAGGTGTAAGTATCTGCATCTGTCTTAGTCAGCTGCTTGTTGGGTCTTTTGGAGGGCAGCCATGCTAGGCTCCTGTCTGTAAGCACACCATAGCATCAGTAATAGTGTCAGGCCTTGGGGCCTCCCCTAGAAATGGATCCCAATTTGGACCAGTCAACTGGACCTCCTTTCCCTCAGTCTCTGAACTACCAGAAGAGGAGGAGAAGCCTGCTAGAACATGGAATCAAAGGCCCAAGGGAAAGTGAGGAAACAAAAGTTGCTTACAATATAGGCTTCTCAAAGGAAGAAATGAATGAATGAATGAATGAATGAATGAAAAAATGTCACTATAAGCAATGACTCTGACTTTTTTTCTCTTCTTATCTCATTTATGAGGTCAGTCTGTGGGAAAGACACCCTACCTGAATCTTTTGACTTTACCAAGTTTGTAATCTTGGTCTGATTCCCCAGTGAGTCCTAGAGTAGCTATTTTATCCCTGTTCTGAAGCCTTTCTGGCTACTTGATGCGTCTTCCCTAGCTCCTGGCATCAATCTTGTATGTTCATCAAAGCTGCTATTTTGGAACACCAACCATATCAGAAAAAGCAGCAGCAGATGCTTTATGCAGGTAGAGAGTGTTATTGATGGCCCAAGTGTGGCATGAACAAGATACATAGATGTTTAAGGGACATTGGATGAGCAAGTAATTTGAGTGAGTGAGATGGAGCAACACATAATGTTCCTAGAAGTCTTACACTAATGGCATGTACCACCATGCCCTGGTTCTAGGATGACTTCTATTTAAACCCTGCTACTAGCTACTAAACATTCAAGAAGCATTTCTGCCACCCCACTTTACTTCTGTCTAGTTCCAGAACATTTGGAGTACCTCTAAAGGAAAAGCAGTCTGACAGCTTCTCAGAAGGTTAAACATAAGAGTAACTATATGGTGTAATAATTACCCCTAGGTTTATAGATAGAAGAGAATTAAAATGTTTGTTCACATAAAGCTTGTATGTGAGTATTCATAGAAACACTATTCCTAATAGCCAAAGGATGAAAAGAGTCTATGTGTCCATCAAAGGATAATCAGGGAATTTTTAAAATTATGTATAGATAGTATATTACTGTATATTTGTGTAGGAATGCAGGTCTGTGTGGCCCTGAGTACATGTGTGGAAACTAAGAGTGTTAGGTGTCCTGCTCTGTCACTTTCTGCCTTTCTCCCTTGAAACATGGTTTATCAGTGAGCTTCCTGAATCTGTATACCTCTACTCCCTATCACCAAGATGCAAAGTCAGGCCTGGTCTACAGAATTCCAGGACAGCCAAGGCTATACAAAGAAACCCTACCTTTAAAAAAATCAAACAAACAGGAATAAAATTCTGATCCATGATACTCTAAAGACATTATGCTATATGAAAGTAAAGAGCCTTGAGCCACAAAAGGCCACAGAGTTTATGATGCCACTGTGAATAATGAAATACACATAATAGGCCAATTCAGTAACAGAAAGAGGACTGAAAGGAATTAGAAAGTTAGCAACTCCCTATGGATACAGGGTTTCCTTTAAGAGTTACCAAAATAGCTGGGCGGTGGTGGCGCATGCCTTTAATACCAGCTCTTGGGAGGCAGAGGCAGGCGGATTTCTGAGTTCGAGGCCAGCCTGGTCTACAGAGTGAGTTCCAGGACAGCCAGAGCTACTCAGAGAAACCCTGTCTCGAAAAAAAAAACAAACAAACAAAAAAAAACAAACAAACAAAAAAAGAGTTACCAAAATATGCAGGAGCTAGATAGTAGTGATGAGTGCTAGATACAACTAATGGTAAGCTTTATGCTTGTGTTTATTTTACCACAGTTTTTGTGATAATGAACTGCCCTGAGGATATTTAGCTGATAATCTACAACCTGATCAAAACTCCTAGTTGTTAAGCTTCTTGAACTAAATTCCTTTCTGGGGTCCTGCAATGGTGGTACATACCTATCGTATCAGCACTTGGGAGGCAGAAGCAGGAATATCATAAATTGTAGTTAACCTGTCTTTAAAGCATAGCAAGAATCTGTGTTTAAAAAAAATATATGACTGGGAATATGGCTCAATGGTAGAGTATTTTTCCTGGCATGCATAAAGTCCTGATTTTAATCTTCAGCACCATATAAATAGGACATGATGGCATACACCTGTATCCCAGCACTCAGGAGATGGAGGCAAGAGGATCAGAAATTCAAGATCATCATAAGTTTTGTACATACATTCACACATGCATACATACATAAAAATATAGTTCAATCTGAGCCTAGTGGCACAGGATGGTAATCCTAGCTACTCTGAAGGCTGAGACAAAAGAATTACACATCAAGGCCTGCCTGGGCTACAGAAACCTACATTCAAGAATTTTTTGTGAGACTCTATCTCAACATAAAACTTCGTAAAAGAGCTAGGGATTTAGCTATTGATGGAGCACTTGCCCGCACAAATAAAGCCTGGGTTCAATCCCCAACATTGCAAAAAATAAACGAATATAGTATATAATTCAATGGCATCAAGTATATTCACAGTGTTGTGGAACCATCATAAGTAGCAATTCCCAAACATTTTCATCTCCCTCCACCCTGGGGGGGGGGGGACCCTCATATCCATTTGTAATCACTCCTTATTATCCACAGCCCTGGCAAATGACTTCATGTTACTATGGATTTTTTGTTTGTTTGTTTTTTTCGAGACAGGGTTTCTCTGTGTAATCCTGGCTGTCCTGGAACTCATTCTGTAGACCAGGCTGGCCTCCAGTTACTATGGATTTGCTTGTACACTTTATTTGAATAGAATCAAATTATGTAGACTTTTATGTCTGGCTTCTTTCACAGAATGTTTTCTCAAGACTCATCCATGTTATACTGTATCAAAATTCCTTTCTGTTTTAACGTTAAATAACATTCCATTATACTGAAAGATTTTTCTCCATTCATCCATCAATAGACACTTGGATTGCTTCCACCTTTTGATTCTTAGGGGTCAGGGAGTTGCAAACATTAGCATATAATTATCTGATTGCAGGCCTATTGTCAGTTTTTTGGAATTTGTACTTCAAAATGGAATTGCTAGGTCATAGGAACTCTATATGTAACATGTTGGACTCAGAATTGTCAAGACTTCTTCACTACAAAACTTTTTGTGTTGTCTTGTTTCAGTTTTGTTTATTTGAGGCAGTCCAATCTCAAATCCACTGTGTAGTCAAGGATTGGCTTGAACTTCTAGTCATTCTGTCTCTGCCTCCCAAGTGCTAGGATTACATACAGGTACATGTCATCACTCATAGGAGTGGGATTTTATTATTGTTGTTTTTTAACTAACATGGTGGATTTGTGTTTTTGTTTTCATTTTATTTACCTCTAAAAATGAGTTGTACTATAAAGAATTGGTTCCCTTTAGTCTTTATATTTACTTGAATATTTATTTGAATTCAAGTATATTTGAATATAATAGTCTTTAACAGTCACTTAAATATGTTTAA
The DNA here is from genome assembly GCF_008632895.1 of Mastomys coucha. Classification (NCBI taxonomy): domain Eukaryota; kingdom Metazoa; phylum Chordata; class Mammalia; order Rodentia; family Muridae; genus Mastomys; species Mastomys coucha. Next base: position 75,797,463 of record NC_045030.1, on the reverse strand, counting down.
ATGAAGACAAGTAGACAATTCCCTTATACTCATGCTTTGTACTCTTGATATACTCGTGATCCCTTACATATGCAAGAACTTTCATCCACTCAACTCAGTTTCATTTCAATAAATTTTACTAATGTGAAAAGAGTTAAGTCTTTATATTTCTTTTTTATTAGATATTTTCTTTATTCACATTTCAGATGTTATCCCCTTTCCTGGTTTTCCCTCTGGGGAAAAAAAAACCCTATTCCCCCTAGTTTTTACATTTCTTTAAGCTAATTAAAATATAGGTTGTTTCTTGGATCTTCTCAATCTGAGAGATTTTAAAGTGCATACTGAATTTAGATCAAGGCAGCTGAAGTTCAAACTCTTCCATTGTAGCCTTCAAGCTGCAACTCTACCAGGCTTCAAGAATTTCAGGGTAACCTGGACTTTGTGAAACCCTATCTTGTACACTACAACCATCCCTTCTCACCATAGCCAGCCTGCTTGCTTTCTCATGTTGCTTCAGAAGATCCTGGATGTCATTTGCTCATAGGCAGGCAAGTTCTTGGAGCCCAGACTAGGCCACCTTTGGCAGTGCTTTTTTCTTAAACATGAAAGCTGTAGCTTTATATTCGTTTGGTCCCCACGGAGGAGCTTCTCCATATACAATGTAGTATTGTGGTTAAGCATTGTGGCTGTTTGGGTTACTAAAAGAGAGTGCTTCATCAAGGTTTTCAGGTGTTTCTTTTTGTTACGCTTTTTTTTTTTTTTTTTAAGAATCAATCTGTACAGGCCTTTAATCCCAGCACTTGGAAGACAGAGGAGGTAGATCTTTGTGAGTTCGAGACCAGCCTGGTCTGAATATTTCGTTCCAGGATAGCAAGAGCTACATAATGAGATCCTGTTTTGGAAAACAAAACAAAACAAGAAAAATGAATAACAGGGTATGGATATGTAGTGCTAGCTAGCCTGGAATTCATCATGTATGTAATATGCAGCCTGATCTAGAACTTACAGTAATCCTCTTGCATCTGATTTCTACGTGCAGTTGTTTCTCTTATTGTTTTCTTGTAACTCAAAGGCACTCTTTGTTAAGAAGCTTGCTTGTTACTACTTGAAAATACTACTCTTAGATCTAAGGATATGACTCAGAGGTAGAGCACTCCCTAGCATAACCATAAAAAAAAAAAATGCCATCAGGTGGTGTACACTTTAATCCCAGCACTTAGAAGGCATAGGCAAGGGGATTTTTGTGTGTTAGTGGCCAGTCTGATCTACATAGTGAATTCCAGAACCACCAGAGCTGCATAATAAAGAGACTTTGTTTCAAAAGATTTTTTAATTGCCATAAATTAGTAGAGTTTCTGATGATATTGATGTCATTTCCTCTTTTGAAACATGTTATAACATTGACACTATACATATCCCTTCCACCCCTGAATCATGTTCCCCTGGAGAGTTGGAAGTCATCATGATGTTCAGTTATAAATACTTAAGTCTGACTTTCCTAATAGCACACAGCATAATTACAACAGTCCAGAAGTTTAGTAATAAGCAAGTGTAGAGCCTTATTCACATTTCCCTGAATGTCCCATTAATGCTGTGTGTGTGTATTTAAAACTAGAATCCAGTCCAGGATTGTGTGTTAGGTTCAAATGTTCTTTCTCCTTAGTCTTCTTATTCTTTTTGTTTGTTTGTTTGTTTGTTTGTTTTTTGTTTTTTTGTTTTTTTTCGAGACAGGGTTTCTCGGTGTAGCCCTGGCCGTCCTGGAACTCACTCTGTAGACCAGGCTGGTCTCAGAAATCCGCCTGCCTCTGCCTCCCAAGTGCTGATATTAAAAGCATGCGCCACCACCACCCGGCTGTCTTCTTATTCTTTAGTCTGTATTCCTTGTAGGTGTGTTTTAAGACATTCTATAATGTCTTCTCTAAGATATTTGTTTGGCTCAGCATTTTAGGTGTTTCAACATTAACTAGAAACTGGGCAGTCCTACTGTTCTAATCTTCTATATTACCATCCTGTCACTCTAGGACCCTCAGGGACCTCCCCAACCTAGTCTTCTACCAATTCCAAGCCACTGATGTCCAACGTGTTATTGCTAGTTTATTCAAAATATATCTGAAGTACTAACCTAGCCTCTGGTCAGAGATACAGACATGAAAGAAAAAAAAAGCAGATGTAGCACACAGTTTGTGCCCTGACTACACTTGGCACGTTTATTAAGTGTTACTCTTTTGCTGAGCACTAAGTATTGAGCAGAGAGATGGGAATTCCTGTGTCCAGTGGTATATTTTATGTTCATCAAGAATGGGGGATACTGTGCTCTGCTTCCATGGCACTAGATGAGAGAGGCAGGAGCAGGAAAGTCCTCTGAGACGTGCCACTTTAATCTACAGGATCAAAGATCTCCATGTGAAATGGCAGGAAAAAGCAGGCCTAAAGCTGTTGTTGATGCATGGAGGATATCATGGATCACTTTTCCTTCTGGGAAAGGACATCACAGTGATTATAAGACACAGTAACGCCGGGCAGTGGTGGTTCACACCTTTAATCCCAGCACTTGGGAGGCAGAGGCAGACGGATTTCTGAGTTGGGGGCCAGCCTGGTCTACAGAGTGAGTTCCAGGACAGCCAGGGCTATACAGAGAAACCCTGTCTCTAAAAAAAAAAAACCACAGTAACAAAGGCAGTTGATAAATGCACATATTTGTAGTGATACTAAATCCATTGTAAGTCCTCTTACCTGGCTATAAACTGGAAAGTGAACTCAGACAAGTTCCTTTGTGTAGTTGATCTTCCTTTTTCCTTTGTCTGTGAACATTCCAAAGTTGAACATGGTGGTTCTCTGAGAATACTTCCAACTTTGAACTATATAAACATATAAACTAGATGCTTGGTTCTTCAAAATAAAATCATAGAAAGATGGAGAAACAGGAGTTGGGGACTAGAGAACAACAAAAGAAATACATTTATGGTCTCATGAGAGGGAGGATAAAAGGGTATTTGGTTTCTTTGGAAATGTACTTCACTAAACGTCACAGACCCTCTTGGAGGGCAGCCTCAGGAAGTCATCTGGCATTGCAGCTTAGCTCTTCTTCCTCGGATCCTATAGTGATGACCATTCGCCCTAGGACTGAACAGGCCCTTAAACAAGTGTCAGCTCATTGGAATTACATCATTAGTATCTTTTTTACCTTCATTCCACATCCAGAAAGAATCCAGGCTGCTTTGTGCGTTTTTGTTAATTTTTTAATTTATATGTACATGTGTATTCCTGCTTGTCTGTTGTGTGCCACATGCATGCAGGAACCAACAGAGGCCAACAACAAAGGGTGTCAGATCCTCCAGAACTGGAGTTACAAGTGGTTGTGAGTGGTCATATGGATGCTGAAAAGCTGAAAACCAAACCTGGTTTCTCTGCAAGAGCAGTAAGTGCTCTTAACCACTGAGTCACATCTCCAGCTCTGTTACTTGTTTTTAAATAGAAAAATAGCTGGCATGATGGAACTTGTTTGTAATCCCAGCACTTAGAAGAATTGAGGTCAGGGGCTGGTCTTAGGTGCAGAGTGATTCATGAATAGACCAATCTCAATATTTCTTCTTCCTCTTCCTTCCTCCTTAACTAGCAATGAGAAAACAGAATCCCAAGCATCTATGTGCCTTTCACTATGCAGAATTAAAAATCACTATATAGTTGTTTGCTACAAATGTTTTCAATTTGAAAGGCTGCAGGCAGAGGATATAACTCAGTTGATAAAGTACAACTGGGGCTCCCACATTTGTGGCTAGTAGCTGCAGAAATGCTGTTGAGTACCTGTTCCTCACGCAGACTTCCCTTTCTCATTCATTGTCACTGCTGTCTGCCCACAATTCTTAACTTGTTGATTCCCACGCTATACATATCCCAAATTCATTACTGCCTACATCCCTGGCCATTCCTAGGCTATTACTAAAAGTTTTTCTTGACTCCCCTCCCACCATATACATTGTTTTTGTACTCCCATCCCTAGCCTTTCTAGCACTACAGGATGCCCTGGAATCAGAGTCACCCATTTCACCTTTGAGCTGGTTTAATGTATGTACTGCCCCTGGAATATTACTGTTGGCTTTGGAATATATCCCACTACAGAAATACTATGGTCAAAAGTTAGTCTTTTTTGTATAGTAACATTTAAGCTCCTTTGTTCTTGTTTGCATGCATTATAATATAATTTTATTATTTTTTAGTTGTGTAAATATTTATGTGATTCATTAGACAAAAAATATATTCCGAGAAGTGTTCAACAAGAGCTTAACCTTTTTTCACCTACTCTAGACTTCATTAGTTTCTAGACTAGCCTACAGTCCTATACACCTGATTCATATGGGAAATGTGTCTGCAGTTTGTTTTGTTTTGTTACATCCTAAAAGATCAGGATACTCATCTAGTAGTACAATCTTCCAGTATGTAGGCACCCCGTAGTTGATTCTCCAAGTCTCCTTGGTGATGAAGACCTGAGAGGCCTGCATTCTTAACTAGTGAAAATAAAATTATAGTGAAAATTATTATGCCTTATTGTTAGATTTCTAGAAGATCTTCCTTTGCTCATATAGTTTATATTTGATGGTGGTTAACACATTTCACAATACAAGTAAGAATTCCAAAGAAGCCAGCCTGCCCTGTTACTCCAGTAGTTTTCTCAAACCCAAGTTCAGAATCAGGGGAGCAACCCTGGTGTTCAAAGGGGGCCTGTGAAATTACATGCACATGATGAGTACATGTTGGCCTTTGTTTTGCCAGCTTTGCTGGTGAGTACCCCCTTCTTTTCTTCTGTCACTGAGAGCTTCTGAATAAGCCAGTCTGATGATTGAACTGTGAGCAGACCAAGGCTTCCAGATGCACATCACAGCCCTAGCCTAATTCTCTTAGTTTTAGACCAATAGGCAGCTGTTACTTCTTTCCAAACCTTTCTGTCTGGCCTGTAGCTCAGAGGTGCAGTGCAGTGTGGCCAGATTCTAGTCAGAGAAAGACTCACTGTGTCACCCTACAGTGGTAATTAAAAGCATCCGAGACAGGCTTTGAACCCTAAAGTACATGAAGGGACCTCACAAAGAAGTACCAAAACCTGTAGAAGGAGGCTATCTCTGTCTATAAGAAAGAATAGGCAGGTGTCCTGTCCTGGGATATAGTAGTTGCCATATTCTATACACTGTTCTATTACACCTTTCTCTTTCTTCTGTTTCTGCTAAGGATAGGGTTTTGTTTTTTTGTTTGTTTGTTTGTTTTGTTTCCTGTCCCCCAGTTTGATTTGATTTTGGTTTTGGCATTTAGGGTTTTTTTTCAGGGGGGGTGGGGGGAGATATCTTGTTGTAAAGACCCATGCGATCCAAGGTACCTTTTTTCTCATACTGGAATACTAGGCAGCAGTTGTTATTTGCCTGAGTTAGCAATAGTTATAGAGTACCTTGGGGCCTTTCATCCATAATTCTCATAGAAAGAATGTCTCAAGGATCAGATTAGCTACTGTTGAGGAAAGTGGGGCTTGCACTACTGAAATCTCTTGCTGGGGTCCTTGTTTTGAATTGGAAAGTCAGGAAGCTGGAGCAATGGCTCAGAAGTTAAGAGCACCAGCTGCTCTTCCAGAAGACCTAAATTCAATTCCCAACAATCACATGGTGGATCAGAACCATCTGTAACTTCAGTCCCAAGGGATCCAATGTCCTCTTCTGGCTTTGCCATTTTATTTTATTTATCTTATGTGTTTTTGTCTTGTCGTGTGGCAAGCCCAGGGGGCCATTAGGTACAACTTATAAACTGACTTCTACCACTGGTATGTTAAGAAGGCAGCCCTACAGTGCTTATATTCCAGAAAAAAAAATGTGCCACTTTAACAGCACTAGAACTAGGGTTTAGAAAAGTATGATAAAGGTCAAATGTGTTTGACCAACATCACCAGCAGCCTAAAGCTGCTAAAGAAATCTTTGGGCCCCAGCTTTGCCCAGGAATATATTATCCTAGGGAAGTTATCAAAATCAGAGAGAATATGCAGTAGCCAGGGGTCTCATGTGTGGCACTCAAGCTCACCTATACTCACTACTGTGCAAACAACTGTGTTCTCTGTAATACTTACATATTTGTTTAATACTTCAGGGAGGAAAAGTCAGAAGACCAGGATCTCCAGGGCCTCAAAGACAAGCCACTGAAGTTTAAGAAGGTGAAGAAAGACAAGAAGGAAGACAAAGAGGGCAAACATGAGCCACTACAGCCTTCAGCCCACCATTCTGCAGAGCCAGCAGAAGCAGGCAAAGCAGAAACATCAGAAAGCTCAGGCTCTGCCCCAGCAGTGCCAGAAGCCTCTGCTTCCCCCAAACAGCGGCGTTCCATCATTCGTGACCGGGGACCTATGTATGATGACCCCACCTTGCCTGAAGGTTGGACACGAAAGCTTAAACAAAGGAAGTCTGGCCGCTCTGCTGGAAAGTATGATGTATATTTGATCAAGTAAGTAAGAGCAAGTCTTGTATCTACAGAACAGGAAGGCCAGGTGGGTGGGAAGGCTAGAATAGAAAAAGCTTTACTGCTCTGAAATGGTTTCCCAAAGAGGCTGGACACTGTGCATTGGTTAAAATGCAGGAATGTTTTGGTGGTGGATTAGGTCTGGGTACCAACCAACAGATTCAGCCCAGCCCAATGAGCCCCAAGTACTAGGCCTCACCCCTTTGGTTTCAGGATTGTAGAGAAGCCAGGGAGTACAGAGGAGTGGGCTTGAAGGTGGGCAAGTCCTCTGTTTTCAGATCCAGCTGTTTTGGCTTCTGAGCAAGCTGTAGCATGGTTTCTACCCATGCATCTGGCCCAGTTGTGCCCCAGTTTGTTCCTTGTTCACTTACAATGTCTTAGAAGAAAGCTTGTCAGTACATTTTCTATCTCAGTCTCTGTGTTGTCAAAAAGCTTCTAACTATTGTTTGTTTCTCTCTGTTTTTTTTTTTTCTACAGTCCCCAGGGGAAAGCTTTTCGCTCTAAGGTAGAATTGATTGCATACTTTGAAAAGGTGGGAGACACCTCCTTGGACCCTAATGATTTTGACTTCACGGTAACTGGGAGAGGGAGCCCCTCCAGGAGAGAGCAGAAACCACCTAAGAAGCCCAAATCTCCCAAAGCTCCAGGAACTGGCAGGGGTCGGGGACGCCCCAAAGGGAGTGGCACTGGGAGACCAAAGGCAGCAGCATCAGAAGGTGTTCAGGTGAAAAGGGTCCTGGAGAAGAGCCCTGGGAAACTTCTCGTCAAGATGCCTTTCCAAGCATCGCCTGGGGGTAAGGGTGAGGGAGGTGGGGCTACCACATCTGCCCAGGTCATGGTGATCAAACGCCCTGGCAGAAAGCGAAAAGCTGAAGCTGACCCCCAGGCTATTCCTAAGAAACGGGGTAGAAAGCCTGGGAGTGTGGTGGCAGCTGCTGCCGCTGAGGCCAAAAAGAAAGCAGTGAAGGAGTCTTCCATACGGTCTGTGCATGAGACTGTGCTCCCCATCAAGAAGCGCAAGACCCGGGAGACGGTCAGCATTGAGGTCAAGGAAGTGGTGAAGCCGCTACTGGTGTCCACCCTTGGTGAGAAGAGTGGGAAGGGACTGAAGACCTGCAAGAGCCCTGGGCGTAAAAGCAAGGAGAGCAGCCCCAAGGGGCGCAGCAGCAGTGCCTCCTCACCACCTAAGAAGGAGCACCATCATCACCACCATCACTCAGAGTCCCCAAAGGCCCCCATGCCACTGCTACCACCCCCACCCCCACCTGAGCCTGAGAGCTCTGAGGACCCCATCACCCCCCCTGAGCCTCAGGACTTGAGCAGCAGCATCTGCAAAGAAGAGAAGATGCCCCGAGGAGGCTCACTGGAGAGCGATGGCTGCCCCAAGGAGCCAGCTAAGACTCAGCCCATGGTTGCCGCCTCCGCCACCACCACAGTTGCAGAAAAGTACAAACACCGAGGGGAGGGAGAGCGCAAAGACATTGTTTCATCCTCCATGCCAAGGCCAAACAGAGAGGAGCCTGTGGACAGCCGGACGCCCGTGACGGAGAGAGTTAGCTGACTTTACATAGAGCGGATTGCAAAGCAAACCAACAAGAATAAAGGCAGCTGTTGTCTCTTCTCCTTATGGGTAGGGCTCTGACAAAGCTTCCCGATTAACTGAAATAAAAAATATTTTTTTTTTCTTTCAGTAAACTTAGAGTTTCGTGGCTTCGGGGTGGGAGTAGTTGGAGCATTGGGATGTTTTTCTTACCGACAAGCACAGTCAGGTTGAAGACCTAACCAGGGCCAGAAGTAGCTTTGCACTTTTCTAAACTAGGCTCCTTCAACAAGGCTTGCTGCAGATACTACTGACCAGACAAGCTGTTGACCAGGCACCCCCCCCCCCAACAATATCCCCGCCCCGTGTGCTTATTAGAGAGGGCAATTAAGAGGACACTCCCATTTTTGGTGCCATTGATGCCCTGTCCATAGCTTCTCTGACTTTTACACCACCCCAGTTCCCAATCTGAGAGACTGGGAGGTGTGACACAGGAGAAACTATGGGACTCTTGGGAGAAGACTATGGAGTTGGCCAGTGATTAAGGCCCAGTAATTCTAACTGTGGTAGCACAAGTCTGGCTCCACATCAACCCAGTCCAAAACTGACAAGGATATTTTGCAAAAAAAAAGAAAGTGGCACCTATCTGATCCAGCTCTGGCATGGCTAGAGGTGAGTCCTAAACTGCTGGCTTATAAACTAGCCTGAGCCACAGAAGAGGATGGCCCAGAGTGAAGTGTCATCATCTGTTCACAAGGCATGCTCCCCTAGAAGATAATGCTAAAGAGGTGCCATGGAGGCAGCAGGACAAAGTACAGGCAGGCTAGGTGGACTCAAGCCAGGCCTAGTGCCACAGAACAAGAGAGCAGTCTGTGACTAGTAATTAAGGGGGAAAGAAAGGAAAATATTCTTCCAATTACTTTCCAATTCTCCTTTAGGGACAGCTTAGAATTATTTGCACTATTGAGTCTTCATGTTCCCACTTCAAAACAAACAGATGCTCTGAAAGCAAACTGGCTTAAAATGGTGACACTGTCCTACAAGCCACCAGACATGGCAGTGTTCAGAACTACCTGTATCTGTATATACCTGCGCTTGTTTTAAAGTGGGCTCAGCACATAGGGTTCCCACGAAGCTCCGAAACTCTAAGTGTTTGCTGCAATTTTATAAGGACTTCCTGATTGCTTTCTCTCTTGTTTTTTTATTTCTTTCTTCCTTCCATTTCATGCTTTCATTTCTTCCCCTAGCTTCTAGTTGTTTCTTCCGTTCCAGGCAGCTGCAGTGCTGAACCTCATGGTTACCTGACAGCAGTCAGCTGCAGCCATAGGATTCTTCCAGCCCTTTAACTTCCCATTGCCTGTGCCAGGTATCATGTTTAACCTTGAGCAAGTTCTGGGCTCTTCTGAGCCCTCCCTAGCCTCTGTGAAGAACAAGAAGGTAGGAAGCCCTTGCTCTTGCTAAGAAAAATGTCAAAAGGCTTTCAGACCCTAAATAGTGAGCCTTTTCACTTTCTTCTCTAGAAAAGTGGACTAGAGAATCTGGGTTCCATGGGGTAGCTGAAAGAGATATAGAGGCCCCTATGGCCTGCCAGAATCATTGCATGGCTCAACAGGGGATCCATGCCCACTACCCTTGATCCTACTCAGAAGTCTAATGTCAAACTTAGTGTGGACAAGGGACCTGTCAGGACAGATGCAGACCTAAGCAGGGAGTAACACCAGGGCCCCTGGCCCTTCTGACAAACACACCCCAAGTCTTTTTCTAGTGGAATTCTTAATCTCTTGCTCACTGGGGACTGGGCAGCATCAGCACATCCCATATTTCAACCTCTGCTCCATAAATATAGTGGTGAATTTTATAGACTTGACTTTGTTGTGGGGTTTTAATTGGTCAATTTTCATTTGGGGTCCCAAAGTTTTAACCTCCGTTCAGGAAGTCCTTATCTAGCTGCATATCTTCATCATATTGGTATATCCTTTTCTGTGTTTACAGAGATGTCTCATATCTATCGAAATCTGTCTGACTGAGAAGTACCTTATCAAAGTAGCAAATGAGACAGCAGTCTTATGCTTCCAGAAACACCCACAGGCACGTCCCATATGAGCTGCTGCCATGAACTGTCAAGTGTGTATTGTCTTGTGTATTTTCGTTAACGTTCCCCAGCTTCCTTCCTGCGGTGTAATCATGGAAGAGTGAAACATCATAGAAATCGTCTAGCATTTCCTGGCCAGTCTTTAGTGATCAGGAACCGTAGTTGACAGTTCCAATTGATAGCTTAAGATAAAATCATGTTTGTCTCTTATGGAATGGTTAGAACTAAGTGAGAGATCTTGCCCCATTCTGTTAGCCGAATCATAGTTGGACTATCTAGCATATTTGTATCCATTTCCTTGTGCTATAAAAGCAAATCCTGCAACCAGCTTTCTGTCAGGCAGTCCTTTTGCCTGCTCTGCTTTTGATCCTCTTAGTCTTGCTTCTGGTTCCTCCCTGGAGAAGGAGGAGGGGTCGGAAGAGGAACTCTGGAGGGTCCAGGATATGTCCTTCTGAACTCCTGCTTCTTCCAGTGACAAAAGACCCCTACCACCCCACCCTAACCTGTCCATGTACTCCTCAAGGACACCTTTCCATACCCTCACAGCACCTAGCCTGGTTGACACCAAGTTGTTTATTGTGGTCTGCTTGGGATTTTGCCTGCTATGCTTATTTAGTCCAATAAGATGGATTCCTAAGTTGGCTATCCCTCATCTTTGGAAGACAACCTAGGCTGATTAGACATTTACTGTTGGGATTGCAGCACTTTGGGTGCCATTTTCTTTTATTTGGGCTTTAGCAGCAGCATCCTCACTCCTCCACTTTCCTGTATGTAGAAATGATTTCAAAACTGCAGGTGGTGGTGCCTGTAGCTCTTTAGGGTTTTCTTCACTTCCTGCTTCTTTCCCCATTCCCTTATCCACAAATAAGGGCATCATGAGGCAGTCTCCTTTAAGCAGGCAGCTTTGATAGGGGTTTTCCCCTGGAAGCCCGGGACCCTGTATAGCTAACTGTCAGGCTGCCTCTGCCTTTCGGTCAGGTTGACAGGAGGTTGGAGGGAAAAGCCTTAAGTCATGGGATTCTCACCAGCTGTGTCTGGCTCAGACCTGGAATGTGACCTTTATTTTGTTGCATTTGAACATTGTAAAGTGTGGGTGGTATCTTAAACTGAATTTATGAAGAATACAGAAACTGACCAACGGCTTTCAGATACCTGGGGCTAGGTCACTAAGGTCACATCCAGTCTTCCCTACCCTGTTCTAGTTGTTAGTTACTACCTCTCCCAGATAGATTGCTGTATATCCTCCAACTATAATCATCCTGACCCAAGCTTGCCTGTTCTTGAGTCTGTCTTAACCAGTGGAACTGCTGCCATTGGTGTGCAGTGAGTTGAGGACTCTTGGTCACAGCCAGGCTCTAGTAGTACAGCTCCTTTCTGCTGGTGCTGTATTTCCATATCAAAAGGCACAGGGGAGATCTAGAAATACCATCTCCCCCAGTCCATCAGTGCCAAACTAGCCCATGATCCCAGCATGGGTGCAGACAACTCTGTTCAGTGCTATCACAACAGACTAGAGGCCATGAACATTGAACGTGGGAGCCAGAGCAACCCAAATTGCTGCTGCTTCATTCAGCTTTCTGTTCCTCTGACAGTGATAAAACAAGGCAGTAACTAGAAACAGACTGCCAGGTTTGGCAGGGAAAGGAATTTCCTTAGCTGACAGGACCTCTGGATTCTAAATAAGTTGTAATAAGTGGCTCAAACCCATCCAGGAGAAAGCAAAAGGGTTAGAACTAACCAGATGAGACCAGCCAGATTTCATGCAGCCCAAGTGGAGTCCAGCTGTCTGAACTCTGCAGCACTTCTCTAACTACAGTCTCCTAGAACATTCCAGCCAGGCTCTTCAGGCTGAGGAGACATCACAGGTGCCAGTTCTTCAAGAAGACCTTTGTGCATCAGTTCATAGCTTCTGTCTTTGCCCAGATTGTTTGTTGATTCAGGTTAACACTACAGATTCTAGGGCAAATGACTGAGACTAAGAAAAAAAAAGCAATTTCTAAAGCCCCTTTGGACTGTGGTATAGCAAAATACAAAAAATTGAAGGGGGCTAGGGCAGATGCAGCATGCCTCATGCCTGAGCCAAGCCCCTCTGTTCCATCCATATCCTCTTCTGGCTCTTCATGGCTCTTCCTTCCTGCTCTCTGCTACAGTGAACCAGCCCCACTCTGAAGAGATTTATTGATTGTCTCCATTTTTATGTCTTTCTCTTTTAGGTACTATATAGAAAAGGCTCCATCTAATTGTTATAAATTGCTAGAATACTGCCTCCTCCAGGGTCAAAAATTCTATACTAAAGAGGAAAACTTGAACACTGAAACCAGTTCTGAACAATTTACAAGGAAAACCTTGAAAACATTTAACAAAAAATTACATTTTGATGTAAATGTAAGAGGAGGCTTTTGAAAAAAAAATGTCGGTCTATAAATACTTACTTTTAGCCTAAGTTGTCTAATGAGTGATCTGAGCAATGGGAACTCAAGGCTGAAGCCTCCTGCATCAGTGGAGGTAGAACCAGGAGCCTTTTGAGATTTGAAGTGTTTCAGCATTGGAAAGCCACTCTTTGGGTAGCTGACCCCAGAAATCACTTCTGACCTTGTCATTTGGTATGGAGGTTAGTGGTCTGCCAGATGCCAAAGCTGTATGAGACTAGCTCTTGGTGTATCAATTTGAACACTCAGTAACCTAGAAGGCCCAGCACAAAGTGTCTGCTCTCTTCTTAACTGAGCCTGCTCCAGCACTACTGCACAAATTAGGGAGGGTCTGCTTCCTTCAGAACGTCCCTCTCTTCCCTCACCCCCCCACCCTATCCCCCATCCCTTGCACTCTGCCTACCCCACCTTCAGAATCTTGGCACATATGAAATGGCTATGTGGCAGGCACTTTGGCATGCCCTCCTAAACTTACCCCAGAGCCTCTCCCTGCCTCCTTAAGCCTGCCTGACTTCTGGGAAGGTGTTAGAGCCCGTAGTAGGGAGGAGAAAGAAAAGAGAAAGAGGCAGGCAGGTAGTGAAAAGGCTCTGGGAGGAAAGACGGGCCCCCCAGGCTCTGGACAAACAGGACTCAACCCCTCTTGGGAACTAAGTGCCATCTTGGAGTTTAAGAACATTTGGACAATTTGCAAATGACCTTTGCTCCTTGTTCCTCTCACGTTTTATCAGGCCCTGCTTAGCACTGAGAGCAAATGCAGTGAAAAGACAAAGAGGTTTGGCTCCTGCCCACTAATAGTCCTTCTCCCTGCAGTGTTTGTGTGTCAAGTGGCAAAGCTGTTCTTCCTGGTGACTCTGATTATATCCAGTAACTTAGAGATTGTATGCGTAGGTCTGCTTTGACTCTTCTATTCTGGGCATTTGATTTGTTTTTCAGTTTTGCTTTTAGTTTTCCTGTTTTTATTTTATGCACCAACGAGACACACAAAGCAGTTGAATTTATATATATATATATATATATATCTGTATATTGCACAATTATAAACTCATTTTGCTTGTGGCGCCACACACACACAAAACCTTTTAAAATTATACCTGTTGCTTAATTATAATATTTCTGATAACCATAGAGTAGGACAAGGGAAAAATTAAAAAAAGAAAAAAAAAAGAAAAAAACACATCTGTCTGCTGGTCACTTCTTCAGTCCAAGCAGATCTGTGATCTTTCCTCACTTCTTTCAAAGGCTTCCCTGTGCTACGTGAAGGAAGCTGCTCCAGGCTTCACCCAGGTTTTGTGCTTTGTTTCTCCTCTGTTGTGAAAGGGGCCACAAGATTCTGGATACAGGACAGTTCATTTCAGCATAGGGTCAGGAAATAAGAGCACTCCCTTTATATGCTGAAGTCCAGAACTTAGTGGGCATAGCCTAGTCCCCACCTCTAGAGATGGGGAGCTAGCATGCATGGGGGTGGCCCAACTCCCTCCACCTTTCCTTGGCCAAGAAGAGCCTGTGTACAGTAAGTCTGACAGGCTTTCCCTAGTTAGCAGGGCTCAGAGCATTTCAAAATCCTCTAAACTTTGCTGAGTCCAGAGACTAGAAAGGAGATAGGAGACGTGATCTGTCTCCAAACCCTGTAAGTTGTACCAGGTAGAATGCCAGGGACCCCAGAATCACATCCAGCATCCATCCCAATGGGTCTCCTCCAGAAAGTAGTGAAGACTCCAGAAACATCCCTTTCTCTTCTCCCTGCTCCCATGAGTAACTACTGCATTTGCTTTTGTAATGCTTAATGAACAATATCTACTAGAAAATTTAGCTGTAACAGTTCTTTTTGCAAAAGAATCATTCTTAAACAATTAAACCCCCCCCCCAAAAAAAATAAGTCCAGAACCTTGTTCTTCCAAAGCAGAGAGCATTATAATCACCAGGGCCAAAATTTGTCCCACACCTCTACCCCATGTCCTCATCATTGCTTCTGAGGCCAGAATATAACAGAGATATTTGTAGGCCCTTTGGGTGGCTGGGCTACCCTTGGAGCCCTTGAAATATGGGCTGGGGAAGCCTTTGAGACCCTATCCTAGGGCCTTGCTCTAGGGAGTAATCAGTATTAGTAGAGTGTCACATTATTCCCCAGCCAGCATGGGATAGGGGCAGAAGAGGCCAAAAGGTTGTCTCCACTGCTACTTATTTGGTCACTGACAGGTAGGTGACCATATATGTCCATATGCATGTTTTATGACTGATGTGAGATCAATACCCAAGTTAGCTTTACCTGGTGACCTCTAGCCCTGCCTGGATGGAGCAGGCCACCTGGTTCAATGTTTCTGGGCAGCTGGACAATGGAGTATGAAAGGCTTACAGAACTTGAAGCCTTTTCCTTAACCTTACTAGCACGGCCTCCTTTACCATTTGATTTGTCACTGCTTCAATCAATAACAGCCGCTCCAGAGTCAGTAGTTGATGAATATATGACCAAATATCACCAGGACTGTTACTCAACATGTGCCGAGCCCTTTCGTTGTGCTGGGCTCCCTGTGTACCTGGACACTGTAATGTGTGCTGTGTTTGCTCTCCTTCCTCTTCCTTCCTTGCCCTTGTCTTTCTGGGGTTTTTCTGTTGGGTTTGGTTTGGTTTTATTCTTCCTTTTGTGTTCCAAACATGAGGTTCTCTCTACTGGTCCTCTTTAACTGTGGTGTTGAGGCTTCTATTTGTGTAATTTTTGGTGGGTGAAAGGAACTTTGCTAAGTAAATCTCTTCTGTGTTTGAAATGAAGTCTGTATTGTAACTATGTTTAAAGTAATTGTTCCAGAGATAAATGCTTCTAGGTACATTTTCATTACAAACAAAGCATTTGAAGGGAGGGGAGTGGTGAATAAGACAAGAGGGGCAATCTGAAGAGATGATCCCTGCCCAGATCAGCCAGAAGCTACCAATAGTTAAGCACTGGATTTCCATTCCAAGTCAAGAGACTAAAGCTGATGTGTTGCCATTTTCAAAGTCAAAGCTAAACCAGCTTTTCCACCCAGTGGGTTCTTTGCTTCTCCTTCCCAGATTATTACTACTATTGTAATAATCTAGGAGTACCAGGAGGGAAAGGAGTATGAAAGCAGAGCTGAACTGAGCTCACTGAGTATGGAAAGGCTTGGCCTGAGTTTTCAGGAGGATGCCCCATTGTGGACAAAAGGAGAAGACAAAAGATAAATTAGCTACTCCCTGCCTAAGATACCTCTTAATAGATAAGTCAAGGCCATGGACATTTTTGTCTACAAGGCATGTTTCAGAGACATGACCAGTCAGGACACTTAGGTCACACTCCATGCTTTCCCCTAGTACATAGTACTAATCTGATATCTCTGCTCCCACCATGCCTGGGGGATAAAATGATAGCAGAGACTTTTCTCCTTCAATGTGATCTAATTCCCAACAAAATCTGGACATGAGATACCACCTCTTTCTATGGCAAACATCCTCAGTAAAGTATTACCCTCATTACAGATTGTTCCAGGCTTATATAAGAGGAACAGACCTGTGCTCCCTTGGAGCCTCATATAAGGACTCATATAATATTATTAGCTGGAAGAACCAGACAGGGTGCATGCCCCCTCCAAAATCCTTGTACTCTCCTCTGCCAGCCAGGGGGGCTGGGGGAGGGGGCAGCACTGAGATCTGTAGGATAGTGCAGCCAGTGACAAGCTACCCTGTATTTGGCACCAGCTCAAAAACCCATCTAAGTTTGGGAACAGGCAGACAAGGTAGAAAGATACAGAACAGACATAGCTGAAGGGGTCTTGAAAAGCCCTCTGTTGTATTCACCTTCAGTTTTTGTGCTTTGGGACAATTACTTTAGAAAATAAGTAGGTCGTTTTAAAAACAAAATATTGATTGCTTTTTTGTAGTGTTCAAAACAAAAGGTTCTTTGTGTATAGCCAAATGACTGAAAGCACTGATATATTTAAAAACAAAAGGCAATTTATTAAGGAAATTTGTACCATTTCAGTAAACCTGTCTGAATGTACCTGTATACGTTTCAAAAACACACCCCACTGAACCCCTGTAACCTATTTATTATATAAAGAGTTTGCCTTATAAATTTACATAAAAATGTCCGTTTGTGTCTTTTGTTGTAAAATCAAGTGGTTTTTCATAAGGTTCTTTTACTATTTGAAAAGATGGGCAGCACGCAATTTCATTTTATTTTTGTAAGTTTTTTAATACATGTGAAAGCAAAGAATACTCAGCATGCCTTTCTAAGTGATACGTTTGCACCTTTTGTTGGGAAGTACTGTATCCTGTGCTGTTAGCATTCTCGATAAATCTCTCTGTGAAAGTGACTCAAGGTCTGGGCTTTCATTATAAGTCACCAGTCCCCTCCAGCTCACCTGACAGCATGGTATATTTATTTGATTCAGCTATCCCTGAACCCTAGTAGCCTCTCAGGACAGGTGTGGGAGGAAAGAGAAGCCTATCTCATATATTGGCATCCTCCTTTGTTTGCTCTGTGTCAATACTTTTCAAGCATACTACACCAGCATACAACAGGAAGGCCTGACACAGTGTGCCTAGAGCATAGCTTCCCTCTCCTGACCAGTGTGTCAGGGGCAGCTACTAGGTTCTGGTGTACCATAGTGTTAACACTTTTCTTCCCAACTGTGAGGAACTGCCCAAAGGGAGTCCTTGTGTCAGTGTAAGAATATGAGCCTCTGCAGCCACCTACTCCTTAGGTTGATATGACCTTGAGGAAAGGATAATGGCATGTCAAATGTAATTGTGAGCATACCTAGTAGAAGCTACTTGAAGTTCTGGCCTCAGATGTTACATGTTACATAAAAGGGTTGAAGATTCAACCTGTAGACATGGAGAATCTACTGTGTACCAGGTCTGTACTAGACACTGAGAGTCCCTAAGTCCATAAAAAGGACCAAATCCCTGCCCATAGAGTTTAGCATATACACACGTGATAATTTTGGATGCTGGAGTTGGCACATCTTAATATAGACTGACTTATGAGAAACCACTGGAAGCTCAGTTGACCTCTTGGGTTGTTTTGTTTTGTTTTTAGTCATCATCCAACTTCTACTCCAAGCTGGCCTGGAACTGAGTATGTAGGGTAATCTGCCCCAGCCTCCCAAGTGCTCAAATTACAGATATGAGCCACCATGCCAAGCTTTGTTTTATAATAAGGTCTCACTGTGTAGCTCTGGCTGGCCTGGAACTATGCATTGTAAACAAAGCTGGCTTGATCTTTAGTGATCTTCCTACCTCTGACTATGGAGTGCTGGGATTATAGTTATGCACTACCACATCAAGTTTGATCTCATCTTGAGAGTGGCCACAATTACTGTGGCTTCAGAGAAGAGGCTGCAGTGGGAGCCAGCCATGGATTTTGTGTAGACCTTTCTGGAAACATAAGTTCCTTAGAGGACAGGCTAGTGAGAGGGAACCCTTTGCAGTTAGGGTTGATATGACAAAAGTGTTTGTTGGGGAAACTCTGGTCAGGAGAAGAAAGCTACTGCTTTACAAGCATGCTTTCAGCTGGCAAAACAAGAAATGCCAAGTTGTTGCCTGTGGATCTTCCCTGGGCAGTGGGAAATGAGAAAAGTTCAGAGGTAGAGAACTCTAGCAAGCTCAAGATGTGTCCAAGAGAAGAGTTGGGTTTAAGAAGTTTTCCCCACAGCTGTTTATGTTCAGTCTTGTCAGGAAGGGCTACAGCAGGGTATATATGCAAATGCAATTTCAGAGCAGAATAAGTGCTTTTCAGGACACCTACTAAAGAGGGGTTTTTTTCCCCAGGTCTGGCCTTGGTCTTTCTGAGTTAGGGTCTCACTTTGTATCCCTGGCTGACCTGGAACTCGCTTTTTAGATCATGCTAACCTCAGATTCACAGAGATTCACTTGCTTTTGTTTTCTGGGTGCAGGAATTAAAGGAGTGTATCACCAAGCCCAACATCTAAAGGGTTCTAACTGGCTGAAGGCTGTTGGTGTATACAAGTTCAGGTGGGTGGACAAAGACTGGCTATGCCATTTTCCTAACAGCTCTTTTAAAGAGCTAGGATTCTGAGGGCTTTGGTGATTTGTACCTGAGGAAGATCACCTGAGCAGTGAGCACTATCCAAGCCATACAGTCCATGCAGGTGAGTGGCAATTGCTAATGCTAAGAGTAATGCACTTGTGTGAAGAAGACTTCAGAGAGCATAATGAGAAAGTAGTGTACACTGAGGTGTGTATCATAGAGTGACTGAAAAGGCCAAAGAAATCCCTGAATGGAGAATAGTAGAGGAGTGGCTAAAGGTCACAACAGGTGGTGTCACCAACAACTGCTCTAGAAAGGGGTAGGAGAAGCTGCTAGACCCTAGTGTCCTTATGGGGAGAAGTGTAAACTAAGATAAAAATGTGACAGAAAAAGGAAAAGAGCTGAACACCGTGAGTATGTTAAGAGACAAAAATGTTTTAGTTGGTAAGGTAATTAGGATCCTGCACAGGCAGATTCTGTGATCTAACACTTGCTGGTCCAGCTGTTGGCAGGTTCCTGGAGGTGGGGTGAGGGCATGGGGATCTAACACACAAGCAGCAGCATGGTATATACACTCTTCCAGATCATTCTCAGGGCATCCATCCTTACCACCAAATGACTAGAGTCTGCCAGAGGGCCATTTTGTGACCCACATTTGACTCTGACTGACCGACAATTTAGCTGACTCTCCACTGCTCCCCAACTAAAGCCGAGGGTAGCCTCTCCATGACTTTCACCAGGCTTGGCTTAAACTGCCTTTGTAGAACATCGTGCCCTTTGTCTCCAAAACTGGAAGTCGTTCTTCATCCTGTTCAGCCCTATTCAGATGGTTCCCACTGCTGGAAGCCCGCCGTTCGTGTAGAACCACTGACCTCCGTTCTCCCACTAGGGACTCCCTCCTACGTAGAAGAGCTCCTTCCCCGCGTCAAGGGCTGCGCGGGACGCCCCCGTGTGGCGGAAAAGGTCGCTGAAGGCAAGATGGCGGCGGGCCGAGCGCCGCCTCTTCCGCCTTGCTGGGTGTCGCACGAGGCTGGCTTGAAGGGGAAGTGAGTCAGTATCCGTGGACCCGGCCGGCTAAGGCCCGCGCCCGCCGAGGCCCCGAGAGGCCTCGGCCCGGCGGCGGCGGCGGCGGCCATGGCCGGGGGGCCGAGCCCCGGGGAGCCTGTGGTTCCCGGCGCCCAGCACTTCTTGTACGAGGTGCCACCCTGGGTTATGTGCCGCTTCTACAAAGTGATGGACGCCCTGGAGCCCGCCGACTGGTGCCAGTTCGGTGGGTGACGGCAGGCCGGAGTGGGGTGGTGGACCCAGGCTTCTGGAGCTGAAGCGATGTTCCCCATCCCGCAGCGGCCTTGATCGTGCGCGACCAGACAGAGCTGCGGCTGTGCGAGCGCTCGGAGCAGCGCACGGCCAGTGTTCTGTGGCCCTGGATCAACCGCAACGCGCGCGTGGCTGACCTCGTTCACATCCTCACGCACCTGCAGCTGCTGCGTGCAAGGGACATCATCACAGCCTGTGAGCGAGCATAGCCCCAGGGACCCTAGGGATGGGAACCCAAGAGGGGTGAAGGGTACCGAACTTCCTGAGACAGGAGACCATATGGGAGCTCCCACCCCCACCCCCTTCACATAGTGATAGAGAGCTCTGAGTCACAACCCTCCTTTTCTTCCTTGTTATCCCAGGGCACCCTCCTGCCCCTGTTGTGCCCCCAAGCACCACTACCCCAAGGCTCAGCAGCATCTCTGCAGGCTCTGAGTCCAAGGACTGGAGCCCCCGGAAATTGCAGTCCTCTGCCTCCACCTTCCTCTCCCCAGGTAAAAAGAACCCGGGTGTTGGGGCTTGATATGCCTGAGGAAAAAGCCACCATGACTGCTGACATGGCTGTAGACTGCTGCTGGTCTCTGCCTCTCACTGCCATCTTTATGAAGCTTTTCCAGGCTCCCAGACCCATTCTGAGTCAGAGCTCCTGCAGGTTCCACTCCCTGTTTCCCTTGGGCCACCACTACCATCTTCAGCCCCTTCCTCCATCAAGGTAGGTGTCTCTTAACCTCCAGGGAACTTTCCAGACAAAGAGGAAGAAACTTAACTTTTGGTATACCACAGAGTCCAAATCAGCACAGCCAGGTCATCTGAGAGACAACTAGTGTTGAAGGGAGCTTTCAACCTGAACCAAGGGGAATAGACAGACTCCTTACCTGGTCCATGGTCTTTTCCAGCAGCCAAGCCCAGAGAGCCCAGTGTCTGCCCTCCAAAGATCCCATCCCTCCCCATTTTGCTGGCCCTTCTGTGAGATTTCCCAAGGCACCTGCAACTTCTCTGAAGAACTCAGGATTGGAGAGGGTGGTTTTGGATGTGTGTACCGAGCAGTCATGAGAAATACTACATATGCTGTGAAGAGACTGAAGGAGGTAGGTATAACAGTGGGGTAGCCACCTGGAAGACAATCCATCAGTCCTTGTTTGTATAGTTCCTCCCTCCATCAGCCCCTCACTTCTGCAGTTCCCTGCCTCCAGCCTCCCCAAGCAATTCCTTCAGTCCTCTGATTCCAATTCAAGGACCCCAAGCCTTCCATTGTTATGGGCCTAGAAACAGCTGGCAAGCTTGGCTCATGTTGCCTACTTTCCCTACCTCTTCCCCCACCATGCTTGGGGCTACAGGAGGCTGACCTAGAGTGGACTGTGGTGAAACAGAGCTTCCTAACGGAGGTGGAGCAGCTATCAAGGTGAGCTTTGGGGGTCCCTCCTGTCTAGGGGCACAAGGAGAGCCACACCAGTGCCTCATCAGTCTTTAGGACTGCACAACACAAGATCTGGCTCCCTGGGGCTGGTGAGATGGCTCAGCAGGTAAGAGCACCGGCTGCTCTTCTGAACGTTGTGAGTTCAAACCCCAGAAACCACATGGTGGCTCACAACCACCAGTAATGAAATCTGACGCCCTCTTCTGGTGCATCTGAAGACAGCTACAATGTACTCATTTATAATAGTAAAT
>NC_045030.1:75762299-75775663 GCF_008632895.1 Mastomys coucha | reverse complement strand
GATGAAAAGTAGGAGAACCCAGAAAACTAAAGAACTCAGACTCCACTCTTTGTAACAGGTTTCGTCACCCAAATATCGTAGACTTTGCTGGCTACTGTGCAGAGAGTGGCTTCTACTGCCTTGTTTATGGCTTCTTGCCCAATGGCTCCTTGGAGGATCAACTCCACCTTCAGGTAGTCCTAGCTAATCTGGCACCTTTACTGGCATAGCCCCTTAGCCTGTGTCAGGCAGGACTTGGGCTTCTGGCTTCCCCTCAAACTCAAGGTTTGGCCCAAGGTTTTCTTTCTTCCTTTTTACTTGCTTGTTTGTTTGAGACAATGCCTCACTACCCAGCCCAGGCTGGCCTCAAACTGGCAATTCTTCTGCCTCAGCCTGCTCTATGCTAGAATTATAGGCATGTACCAGTATGCTCAGCTTGGCCTAAGATTTTCCATACAATTCTTTCCTCTGTCCTCTCCCCACTGTTCCTCTATTGGGAGTTATTGGCTTTGCAAGCAGAGTAGCTAAAGGATTTAGTCCATATAGCTCTTGAGGAATGGGGACCAGTGGAAACAGACAGTCAGACTGAACCCAAGCTTGAGCCATGCCTGAATGTCATACTCACAAGCCACCACTTATACAGGATAAGAGTTTCCTTATCAAACTATTTTGAGAGAGGGGAGGGAGAAGGGCACCAGCACTTTCTGTGTAGTCTGGTAAACCTGAGCCTATCACATTTTGTCCGGCCGGTGAGGTGGCTCAGTGATTAAGAACATTGACTGCTCTTCCAGAGGTCATGAGTTCAAATCCTAGCAACCACATGGATGACTCACAACCATCCAGAATGAGATCTGATGCCCTCTCCTGGTGTGTCTGAGGACAACTACAGTGTACTTACACATTTTGTCTTGAGTCCTAAGAAATATTCCCTAGCTGTTATCCCAGCTGAAGAGTGCTTGCCAAAACCTTCAGAATAGCTTTAGCTACCACTTGTTCATGAATTAGATCATAGATAGTCTTGGTCATCATTCTCTAGAAAGGGATACTAAGGCTCAGAATAAAGTGGATAGCTTGCTCCAAGCTGCAGAGTGACAGGTTATGGGAGATTGGGGGGAGTCAAAGAACAGCTGCCCCGAGCTGCCCCTGTGCTTCTGTCTTTGTCACTCCAGACCCAAGCCTGCTCCCCCCTTTCCTGGCCTCAACGACTGGACATTCTTCTGGGCACAGCCCGGGCTATTCAGTTTTTACATCAGGACAGCCCCAGCCTTATCCATGGAGACATCAAGAGGTGAGGAGGGGCTCAGAAGAGCTATAGAAAGTCATATGGCCAGGGAAACAGTGACCCCTGCTCAATGAGCAGCTCTGTTCTGAGTGTCCCTATGATATTCTTCCTGCCCAGTCCTGTGGATGTGGGGACAGGTGTTGCCTGGGACCCCAGAGCTGCAAGTACTTAGGGCTATGAGTACCCCATATGGTGCAGGTATACAAATAAAGCCCTGGTGGTTAGCAAAAGCCAAACAATGTGATAGGGCTCAGGGACTGCTGACCCTCAGACAGCTGGGATACAATGCCAGCCACTTTCCATAAGCTGTATGCCTCTAATCCAATTTATCAGAACCATTTAGGTGTGGGGGACAGAAAAAAGGTAGTAGGACCTGAACTGGTGCCATTCTTCCCTTTCCAAGTTCTAATGTACTTCTGGATGAGAGACTGATACCCAAGCTGGGAGACTTTGGCCTGGCTCGTTTCAGCCGCTTTGCAGGGGCCAAACCAAGCCAGAGCAGTACTGTGGCCAGGACTTGCACAGTTCGAGGTACCCTCGCCTACCTGCCTGAGGAGTACATCAAGACAGGCCGGCTGGCTGTGGACACCGATACCTTCAGCTTTGGGGTGGTGAGCCATTGGCTTGGGGAGGGAAAACCACCAGTAAGTAAAGTCAGGAAAGCCTAGAGAATTCTAGGCCTAGGACATAGGTAAATCTAGTGAAAAACTAGCATAGCTTTGGCCTTGGGGCTCATCCTGCCGCATATACCTCCCTCTTCCCTTGCACTAAATTGTGTTTGTAATTTGCATCCTTTTGCTTCATATAGCCACTCTGACTTGCTTAAGCTTCAGTCCCATAATAATGCTGTCCTTGCTGGGAGGTGGTCTTTACCTGCCTGTCCCAGGACTGCTTTCCCATCAGCCCTGATCCATGCCCTTGCTACATTCCCTCTTTTCTGCACACAATTTCTCCCTGCTAAGGTGATGTTGTCCATCCCACCCCCTCTAGGTAATACTGGAGACCCTTGCTGGTCAGAGGGCTGTGAGAACACAAGGTGCAAAGACCAAGTATCTGGTGAGCCTCCTAAGGTGGGGCATGGAGGGAAGGTGATTGGAGCTGCAACCAGTGGGTACAGCCCCAGAGATTGGGATGATACAGATAGATCCTTTACATTGCCCCACAGTAGCCTGCTACTGCTGCTACTGACTCATCTTTAGAAGTGGGTGAGTCCCCAAGCAGTTTCTTTCACCTTTCAAGGAAGAACCTTTCTTTATTCTGTACATAGGCCTTGAGGCTAGGGATGTAACCTCAGTGGTAAAGTGAGCACCTTATTGCACGCAAGGCCCTGGGTTCCATCCCCATCAAAGGGGAAAAAAGAACTTTTGACAGGTTTCTCCTCTGCCTTGGGATGGGTACAGAGAGGGGACTATTCCTAATACCCCAGGACCAAACCTACAGTGGTACTTAGAGCAAGGCTAAGTAAAGGCAGTGGAAGATAGGCAGGCTCTTAAAGTGGCAGCTCCAAGCCATCCTGACCTATACCCCTATATCCCTGTCTACCTTACTGTGCAGTGAGATAGGGCTAAGGAATAAGAAACCTAAAACTTAGTATCTGAGCACATGGTTTTGGTCCCAACATTCAAGAATCTAAGGCAGGAGGATTGCCGGGAGCTGGAGGCCAGCTAGGGCTGTATAACAAGACCCTCTATCAAAAACAACAACAACAACAACAAAATTAGTTGATTATGCTGCCACATGCACTTGGGAGGTAGAAGTAGGGGGGGTCAGAAATTCAAAGCTATCCTCAGTTATATAGTAAGTTCAAGGCCAGAGTAAGTTACATGCTGCTCTGTCTCAAACAAACAAACAAACAAACAAACATACAAGGAAAAGACAAGGGACCTGGGTTTTAGTTCCATCTATACAGTGGCCATGGATCAAATTACTGCTCTTCATTAATTCTCAGTTTCCCATATAAAAAAAGACTTTAACACATGAACACTATTCCAGCAATTCCTAGGCCCAGAACATCCTTGGCCAATGCTGGGTCGTCACCTTTTACAGTTGTATATCTCCCATTGCTTCTCCAGGATGGAGCCTATTTTTGTCCACTGTTGGGCTCAGTGGAGGATTTAACCCACCCAACAAACTGAACCAGATTCTACGCATGCCTCCTTCCTTTAACCTACATCCATTAGCACATCTCAGCTCAAGTACTGGTTGTTCAGGACCCATGGACCTTACTAACAGACTAGTAGGCTTGTTGGGCATCTCTTTCCCCCACTGCAGTGGGATGTCAGGACTGTAAAATAAGGCCCAGAGTGTTTGGTTTGTGGCTGTTATCAGTAGAGTCCCAGATAGCACTAGGCACACAGTGGGTGTTTAATGAACCCAGGGAAAGAAGACCATAGAACTGAGTGAGAGTGGCCTGGAAGATTTGGTGGAACCATGCTGTGACAGTATTTGTTCTACAGAAAGACCTGATTGAAGATGAGGCTGAAGAGGCTGGAGTGGCCCTGAAAAGCCCCCAGCCTACTCTGTGGGTGGATGTAGCCACGGATGCTTGGGCTGCTCCAATTGCTGCCCAGATCTATAAGAAGCACCTGGACTCCAGACCTGGGCCCTGCCCACCCCAGTTGGGCCTGGCCCTGGCACAACTAGCTTGTTGCTGCATGCATCGTCGGGCAAAGAAGAGGCCACCCATGACCCAGGTAGCCCTGGGGAGGCCAGCTACCCGTGGGGACATAGTGGCCAGCAAGAAAACTTGCATACTTGCCCTGCTTGATAACAATAGCTACAAAGTGCCTACCTGATCTCTTTACAGAGGCAAAACTCCCAACATTCCTTGCTTGCCCTTTGGCTCTGTTTGGGGAGGTGCTCTGTGGAACTAAGTGGTAAAGGGCTGCTGCTTTGCTAGATGAGCCTCAGATTCCAAGAACAGGTAGAAGGAAAGGGCTCTCTGATCATGCCCCCTAGTAGGGGTGCTGTGCCACTCACTACCTTTGTCTTTTTCTCTTACCTTCCACCTCTTCTGGTGATGGTTAAGAATAGAATTCTTGGCTTTGGTGGCCGTGAATCTCAACAGTCCTTGGGATGAGACAAAGAACAAAGGGCAATGTTTTCCTAGCTGCAGAGTGCACCAGCTTTGTGTTATTTGTCATTCCTATGGCTGTATGGGGCCTGTGGTATTAACACAGGCAAGTCTAGGCCAACCTGGAGCAGCAGATTAGCTGTGTGGTTTGACCATAGGGTGTCAGGTCTAGGCTGCTTTGCCCAGCCAGGAACCCATGCTCTGCCCATCCTGAGAGCCTCTCTCTCCACACAGGTATACAAGAGACTAGAAGGGCTTCAGGCAGGGCCTCCCCGGAAGCTAGAGGTTGCCGGCCATGGCTCTCCTTCCCCACAGGAGAACTCCTACATGTCTACCACTGGCAGTGCCCAGAGTGAGGATGAACCATGGCAGCCTCTGGTAGTGACCACAAGGGCCCCAGCCCAGGCTGCCCAGCAACTCCAAAGAAGTCCCAACCAGCCAGTGGAAAGTGATGAGAGTGTTCCTGGCCTCTCTGCTACCCTGCATTCCTGGCACTTGACTCCAGGTTCCCACCCAAGCCCAGCGTCCTTCAGAGAAGCTAGCTGTACCCAGGGAGGCACTACCAGAGAATCAAGTTTGAGGAGTAGCCCAGGCTTCCAGCCTACAACCATGGAAGGTAACTTGGGATAAGTCAAAAGTGTAGAATTCTAGCTGGGCAGTGGTGGTGCACGCCTTTAATCCTGGTACTTGGGAGGCAGAGGCAGGTGGATTTCTGAGTTCGAGGCCAGCCTGATCTATAGAGAGTTCCAGGACAGCCAGGGCTGTACAGAGAAACCCTGTCTCGAAAACAAACATACAAAAAAAGTGAGAATTCTAGGCTCTGTCTAGGCAGCATGGGAACCTGGTCTGTGGTCTAATCCCTCCCAGCCTGGGCCCCAGAAATTACTAGAGAATTCTGCCCTGCATCACAGGCAGTGGGGGCTGGGAAGACTCTGGAGGTTAGAGTGTGTTACTCAGGGTTACAGGGACAGCTAAGACATTACTGTCTCTGCCCAGGTTCATCCACAGGCAGCTCATCCCTGCTGTCATCAGAGCCACCACAGATCATCATCAACCCAGCCCGACAGAAGATGGTACAAAAGCTGGCCCTTTATGAGGAAGGGGTCTTGGATAGCCTGCAACTGCTGTCATCAGGCTTTTTCCCAGGTACCTGCGGATAACTCTAGCTTCCCCAGAAGAGCCTCCCACTGCTGTCATACATACATCCATACATACAAACATTCATACAGGCTCATACTCTGCAGCTCCAAGGCACATAGACATAATTCCTTATGCCAACCCTAAACAGCAGAGCATTTGTTCTGGCTGCACAATTAAGGCTCCACTCACCAAGAATATAGGACCCAGCTTTTGCTCAACATCTGCAGGGAGATGCCTGGCTCAATCCCTTACTTCCCACCAATAGCACATTCCTTCATCTGTGGATACCAGTCTCCTCCCACATGCTCCCAGAAAATGAAGTTCCAGCAAGAATTTTCTACCCCAGGTACTATATGAAAAGCTGCTGTTTAGAAAAAAAAGAATGCCTTATAGGGATAAGAGTGTGCCTATAAAGGTCATCCAAATTAGCAGGCTGGAGAGATTCCTCAGTGAATAAGGCCATGTACTGTTTTTGCAGACTCCACATTAGGTAGTTCAAAACTACTTGTAACTCCAATCCCAGGGGATCTGAGTCCCTCTTCTGGCCTCCACAAATACCTTTGTATATACATATGGTGCATATAAAACCCACTCAGATACACATATATATACACATAAAAGTAAAAAATCTTATTTTCAAAAAACAAACTAAAGGTAAAAAGAAAACCTTGGCTCCAAAGACTGCCCTGAACCAAGCAGTGGTGCCACATGTCTTTAATCCCTCACTTGGAAAGCAGAAACAGGCATACCTCTAAGTTTGGGGCCAGCTGATCTACAGAGCAAGTTCTAGGACAGCTAGGGTAACCAGACAGAAAAACCCTGTCTCATCAAAAAAATGGGGTGCGGTGGAGACTTAACTCAGTTGTAGAGCATTTGCTTAGCAAGCCAAAGGCCCTAGGTTCCAGTCTCCTCCCATGTGCTCAGTTGGGGGTAGAAGGGTGCCCTCTAAGTTCTGTGGTTATGGTTCTTGTCAGGGTATTTGGAAGACAAGAAGTTGTCCCCAATTTATTAAGTGGTATTTTCTCTTCCATAGGCTTGGATTTAGAACCTGAAAAGAGACAGGGACCTGAAGAAAGTGATGAATTCCAGAGCTGATTTGTTCACCAGACAAACTTTTCAGACTCAGATGTCAAAGTTCTCATGGTTGGAAGTTCTCATGGTGTGCAAACTTCTCAGTAGACCAAAGGCATCAGGTGTGGGGGCTCACCCTGGCAAAGTAGAAAGGGTGGTGGACCCTGCTGTTCTCAGAATGTGAGCACAGACAGGGCCAGCCTAAGAACCTGATAGAAGGTGGTAAGGCAGGAAATGTTGGGCCAGCATTTATGAGCAAGGCAAGCAGAGCACCTAAGGGATTGGGTAGTACATAACAGAAGACTGCTAGCTACACAGGCCCAGAGGACACAAGTGGGTCTGTTTGTATGGTGGGAGCTGGCTCCCCTAAGAGCTAGACAAGATATCTGCAGCCTAACTATGAGTCTATTCCTCTGAATTTCCCTAGAACCCCAAGAGGAAGGGGTTCGAAAAAAACCAAAACCAAACAAACAAACAAAAAAACCCTCACCCATCTTAGGTGGAATATGCAAGCCTTGCCAGATATCAGTGAGCTAGTTTCCTATGACTACCTGCCTGCCTAGGCAGGCTGTCTCTATACCCTGCAAATTGACTGTGGATGCTCAGGTTGAGCTGTAGACCAAGGTTCTGTTTATGGCAGAAAAGTCCGGCAAAGCCCAGCTTTGTGGTACCCAGACAGTGAGAAGCCCCAAGAAAGCAGAAACTGAGAACAAAGCTAAGTATTTGAGGAGGGAGGAATGTTACATTTTAAGAAATAAGTTTTTGTGTAACCAAGTGTCTTCACAAGTAACCCAGGGTTATAGCCCAGGCTTACGGTGATTCTATGTTCGAGTCATGAGTCACACTACATGCCCCTGTGAAATTGGTGACATCCAGTTTGTCCTTGAGTAATAAAATCATACATTTCATTGTCTGGTTAAACTTGTGGAATTTGTTGTGCTAAAAGCTTTATGCTTTCCTATGCTTTATATCTCTGGGTTCTTAAGTGTCTACCCAAAACTCAGACCCCTGTCATGTGCTTTTCTCTTGTCAAGCCCAAACTGGGGATAGATCCCCCAATGCTGCTCCCCTTGCTTTCATGTCTTGCAGATTTCATGGATATTGATGCTATTGGAAATGAAGCCTTCATGTCTTAATCATTCATCAGTCATGTATAGAAATTTAATTAGGTTTTGATTCTGATCTTTATTCTGTGACCTTACTTAAATGCACTTACTAGTCCCACTTGTTTTGGGGGTGATTACTCTGGGATAGTTTGTATATAATCATCCCATCTGAAAATAAAGACAATTTTACTTCATTGCCAACCTATATGCCTTTTAATTTTCTTTTCTTTTTAGAACTAATTATATAGCCCTGACTGTCCTTGATCTTGACATGTAGACCAGACTGGCCGTGAACTCCAGAGGTCTACTAGTCTCTGACAAGGCATGCTCCACCATGCCCAGCTTGACTTTTTATTCTTTTTCTTCATTTATTGCATTGGCTAGGGCCTATGAATTTTGAATACAAGTGGGGAACCTCACCCACTCTTAGGGGTTCTTCTCATTTTTCTTAACAAATCATGTTTGCTCTATTTTAAAAAACAAGAAAATAAACATCCTTGTTATTTTTCTTGTAAAGGTTGAATTAGAAGAGGAGTTATAGAATGTTTCAAATGATGCTTCTGAGACTATTGAGATAAACATGGAGTTTTTTTTTCATTCTGTTCATGCAGTGGTCACATTGGTTTTGAAATGTTAAACTAGATGCATATCCTGGCTTGGTCACCACATGTTCTGTTTTTGTTTGTTTTGCTGAATTCTGTAAATGCCATTTTAAAAGTGATACATTTTCTCTATTCTGGCTGCCTCCCAAATAAACGAGACAGACTATTAAGATTCATTTGATAAGCTTTACAGCACATTAGCTGAGCAGTTGTTAACCTACCGTATTTCTCTAAGATAATCTAGCTACCTCTCAGCCAAAATCCCCATACTTGCAATTTTAGTATTGATCTACCTCTCCCTGCTTCAGATGTTTTTCCATAGTGTTTTCCACCCTTCCCTTATGGCTCAATCCTTCCTTCCTCTCCCACTCTCTGCTCTCCTTCTGATGGCAGAATCCCACCCTATTTCCTCTTCTTGGCTGCTTAGTTTTTATTGACAATAAGAAAATAAATGGGGAGCAATATCTACACAAACTTGAAGTGGAAACTTAAGGGTTCTTTGGAAAGTCTGTTGGATGGTGTTTTGCTGGGGCAAACAGATGAAGGAATGGTTCATAAAAGTGGACACACAGGTGAAAGGCTAAGGCAGACTCATGAAGGAACTTCACTGAAGCAGACACAGGTGAAAGGATGTTCTGCTAAAGCAAGCACGTGAAAGGACACGTGATGAAGGATTCTTTGCTAACAACATGTATGTATTGGTCTGCATTACATTGCAGAGTTGAGCTGCATTTGTCAGGACTCCATAAAGAGAAAAAGCACCAAAAAACTTCTGGTGGTGTTTACAGTTTCTTGTCACCTCTGCTGACTCGGGTTGATTGGTGCTGAGGCAAGATGTGCTGAAGCAAGGTTGGAGGAGGGTATAAATAGGACTCGACAGACAGTGACAGAAGCTGAGCTTGGCTCTTCTCTTCCCTGAGAGAGGCACAGCCAAGAACTTTTCCTAGTATTCCTCCAGGTCCCTCCTGCTGACTCTAGCCAATGCTGAGGCCTGCCTGTCTCTGCTAGGTGGTGTCACCACTGTTGCTATCCCAACTCTACTGAACTGGACTGCTGATGTATCCCTGAAGTGTTTGTGAATGAATCCAGCCACTGCTGCCTGCTAACCTGTGAACTGAACTGCTGATTTCCAGACAACACAGACGGAGTTACTCCAAAGAACCTTTCTAAACAGGCCTACCCTCACCCCCACCCCTTATGCTTTCTTTTCCACTACCTCTGGTGAGTTGTGGGCTAAAAGGGGAGGTTAAGGCATTTAGAACCATCATTAAAAATAAGACATTGAACTGGGCAGTGGTAGTGCACACCTTTAATCCCAGAGCTTGGGAGGCAGAGGCAGGCAGATTTCTGAGTTCAAGGACAGCCAGGGATACACAGAGAAACCCTGTCTCAAAAAAAACAAAAACAAAAAACAAAAAAACAAACAAACAAAAAGACTTTGAAAAAATTATCATGAGATGAGAGATTCTTAGAATAAGCATTACAATACCATGACCAGATTACAACTAGATATGGGGACAGAGAAATCAGCATTTGAATAATACCAGAATAATCTTCACACGGTGCACAATAATATTTTGCCTACAGAATTCCATTTATTAACATTTTGAGGGGTTTGGGGTTTTGTTTTGTTGATGTTTTGTTTTGTTTTGTTTTTCATCAGCGTCTCACTATGTAGCTGTTTGATTCTACTACATAGCTACATAGACCAGGCTGGCCTAGAACTCACAAAGATTCACCTGCCTCTGCCTCCTGTGTGCTGGGATAAAAGTGATGTGTGCCTCTCTGTACAAGTGTGTGTGTGTGTGTGTGTGTGTGTGTGTGTGTGAGGACAACATTGGGAATTAGTTTTTCCCTTCCACATTTACATGGATCATTTTGCCGAAAAGACTTTTACCTGCTGAACCACCTCACCAACGCCTATGTTCAATTTCTGTACCTATATTTGTGACAGATGATTGTACTGCAGTTTTCTAGTAATATCTTTTTCTAGTGTTGGTAACTGAGCCTCAGAAAAATAAGTTGGAAAATATTCTGTCCTTTCATTTTGTTAAAGAGTTTGGGCATACTTAATATTGTTTTTTATGCATTACATAGGTTCAACTAGAGAAGTCATTTGGACCTAGAATGTTCTTTCATTTTGGTTCAGTTTGGATGATGTTGTTATTGTTGTTGTTGTGTGCTGCTGCTGTTGTTGTTGTTGTTGTTTTGAGACAGGGTTTCTCTGTATAACCCTGGCTGTCCTGGAACTCACTAGGTAGACTAGGCTGGCCTCAAACTCAGAAATTTGGTTGGTTGCCTCTTCCTCTCATGTGCTAGGATCAAAGGTATGAACCACAATAGCTAGCTAGGGTACATTTTGTTGTTGTTGTTTAGTTGGTTTGTTTCATTAGTTGTTGGTTGTTTGGTATTTTGGTTTTGTGGTTTTGTTTGTTTTACGATTGTGATTTTGGATCTTTCATATGCTGAGTATTAAGCTAAGGACCTCATGAGCTGTACCAGAAAGTTCTTAACACCTACCTCAGAAAGCTTGAATTAGAAGTTCAGTGACAGTGGGAGTGATGGTGCTCACCTTTACTCCTAGCATTCAGGAGGAAGAGGCAGGTAGATCTCTGTTAGTCCAGACCAGTATGGTGGCAGATCTCTGTGAGTTCAAGGCCACCCAGATCTACATAGTGAGTTCCAGGAAAATTAGGACTACATAAGGAGAACCTTTCTAAAAAAGAAAAAAGGTAAAAAAAAAAAAAAAGAAGAAGAAGAAGAAGAAGAAGAAGAAGAAGAAGAAGAAGAAGAAATCCAATGTCTTTAGATCTTTGGCAATTCAGGTTGTGTTTTAAGTCAAGGTTTGTGTACTTAACCTCTCTTAAGGGATTTGTTCATCTTATTTAGTAAAAGAAAGATCAGCTCGTCCTGTTAGCATCTGTGGGCTCTGTGTGATAGCTGTCATTCCAAGTACTGGTAATTTTTTCTTTCTGGTTTTGTTTTTTTTTTCTTTTCTGGGCATAAGCAGTCCTCCTAACCCAGTCTCCCCAGCAACTGAGACTACAGGTATACCACTGTACCTATTTTCCTTATTTTCTCAGTCATCCTAAGTTAAAGGCTTTTCAATTTTAATGATAATTTTAAATAACTAATTTTGGGGATTTCACTAATTTTTCTAAATTATTTATTATTTGTCCATTTTCTATTTTCTCAATTTCTACTCCTGTTAATTTTCTTTCTTTAGCTTTTTTTTTTAGTATAATTTGGTCATTTTTTTCCCAGTTAGTTTGGGTATAGCCTCAATGATTTTAAAAATGCTTGCGGTTTTGAGATTTTTACTTTTACTATTATTTTTCAAAAAAAAATTATCTTTATTTTATGAGTACGAGTGCCTGAATGCATGTATCATGTGTGTGCCTAATGCTAGAGGAGGCCAAAATGTGGCATTGGATCCCCTGGAACTGGAGTTACAGTGAGTTTTGAACCACTGTCTTAGGGTTTTATTGCTGTGAAGAGACACTATAACCAAGGCCACTCTTGTAAAGGAAGACATCTAATTAAGACTGGCTTACACGAATGCCTTTAATCCCAGCACTTGGGAGGCAGAGGCAGGCGGATTTCTGAGTTGCAGGACAACCTGGTCTACAGAGTGAGTTCCAGGACAGCCAGGACTATATGGAAAAACCCTGTCTCGAAAAACCAAAAAAAAAAAAAAAAAAAAAAAAAAAAAAAAAAAAAAAAAGACTGGCTTACAGTTTCAGAGGTTCAGTCCATTATCATCATGGTGGGAAGCATGGCAGCACACAGGCAGACAGACATGGTGCTGGAGAAGGAGCTGAGAGTTCTAATTCTTGATCCTCAGGCAGCAGTAGGAGACTGTGTCACTGGTCATAGCTTGAGCATTTGAAACCTCAAAGCCCTTCGCCACCTGACTGCTTTCTTCTAACAAGGCCACAACTACTCCAAGGTCACACCTCCAAATAGTGCCACTTCCTATGGGTCAAGCATTCAAACATGAGTCTATAGGGACCATTCCTATTCAAACCACTACAGCCACCATGTAGAACTAGGAACAAGTGCCCTTAATGGCTAAGCAATCTTTCCAGCCCTTTTTACATTTTTAATTATGTATTCTTGTGTCTATATGCTGGTATGTGCATGTGAACACGGGTGCCTTCAGAGGCCAGAAGTATCAGATCCTCCTGGAGCTGAAGTTAGAGGCAGTTTTGAGCCACCTGACATAGGTGCTAGGAACTGAACTCTGGTCCTCTATAACAGTGGTATGTACTGTGGTAGTGGTGATGGTGGTGTATGTGGAAATCAGAGGACAATTTGTGAGTCAGTTCTCTCCTTCCACATTGTGGGTCCTGAGGATTAAACTTGGGTCATCAGGCTTTACTGCCAAGCATCTACTAGAGGTAGTGTAGTGGTTTTCAACTTTCCTGCTGCTTCTAACTCTTTAATAGTTACTCATGCTGTGGTGACCCCCAACCGTAAAATTATTTTTGTTGCTACTTCATAACTGTAATTTAGCTACTGTTATGAATTGTAAATGTCTGTATTTTCTGACGGTGTTAGGTAACCCCTGTGAAAGAGTCATTTGACTCCCCTCATAGGGGTCATGACCCACTGATTGAGAACCACCCTGGCCATTTTACCTGCCCTTTAAAAACTTTGTTGTTGCCGGGCAGTGGTGGCGCACACCTTTAGTCCCAGCACTTGGAAGGCAGAGGCAGGCGGATTTCTGAGTTCGAGGCCATCCTGGTCTATAGAGTGAGTACCAGGACAGCCAGGGCTACACAGGGAAACCCTGTCTCAAAAAACCAAAAAAACAGACAAA
Source organism: Mastomys coucha (assembly GCF_008632895.1). NCBI lineage: Eukaryota > Metazoa > Chordata > Mammalia > Rodentia > Muridae > Mastomys > Mastomys coucha. The sequence continues at coordinate 75,762,588 of NC_045030.1, read as the reverse complement.
AAAAAAAAAAACTTTATTGTTTGTTTGAGACACCGTGTAGTTGTGGCTGGCCTAGAACTTGTGTAGACCAGGCTGACCTCAAACAGATCAACTTGCCTCTGCATCCAGAGTGCTGAGATAAACAGCATGGACTACCACATCCAGCCTTAAAACTGTTATTTTAAGACAAAATCTTGTTATATTGCCTAAGGTGATCTCAAATTCATGGGTTTAGCCGGGCTGTGGTGGTGCATGCCTTTAATCCCAGTACTTGGGAGGCAGAGGCAGGTGGATTTCTGAGTTTGAGGCC
>NC_045030.1:75761320-75761484 GCF_008632895.1 Mastomys coucha | reverse complement strand
TGCCTCCCATATACACATCATCTTTTACAATATTTTTTTTTTTACCATGGGGACTCTTTTTATTATTTTAATTGATAATCTCCGTTTTTGTTTTGTTTTGGTTTGGTTTGGTTTTGGTTTTTTGAGACAGGGTTTCTCTGTGTAGTCCTGGCTGTCCTGGAACT
>NC_045030.1:75760515-75761231 GCF_008632895.1 Mastomys coucha | reverse complement strand
TTATACATGTTTATTGTTACTGTAATTTTAAAAATTATAATCTTTTTCCTATCTCAGCTAGCTCACAAATAAATGACACGGAGATTATAAGATTTATTTAATAAGCTTTACAGCACAGTGGCTGAGCAGTTATCCCAGCCAAAATCCCTAAGATACTTAAATTTAGTATTGTCCTAAGATCTCTCTGCTCCAGATATATTCCTATAGTGGCTCTTCCACCCTCTTCTTGTGGCAAATCCCACATCCCCTCTCTCTCCCTCTCTCCCTCTCTCTCCTTACTTCCCTTTCCCTCCTCCCCTCCCCTCCCCTAGCTAGGATCAGAAGTCCAGACAGGAGAAACTTAGAATAAGCATTACAATGCCATATCCATATCTGCAACCAGACATGAGGGCAGGGAAATCAGTATCCGAATAATACAAGGATAATCTTTACATTATGCCTACAGTTTATAATGATGAACTCCTTCTTACCAATAAGTTCCTCTGTGACTTCCTTCTTTTTAAGAAGGCAGAAATGACTAGGCACATGCCTTTCATCTCAGCATTCCCGGAGGCAGAGGCAGACAGAGCCCTGGCCTGATCTAGAGTTCCAGGGAGATCCTGTCTCAATAAAATCAAAATAAAGCAAGGAAGGTTTCCGAAGCCAAATTTTATTCAAAGTGAAAGCAAATTGATAGTCTTTTGTTTGTTTTTGTGGTTTTTTGTTTTGTTTTGTTT
>NC_045030.1:75751084-75760505 GCF_008632895.1 Mastomys coucha | reverse complement strand
GCTGGGATTAAAGGCATGCGCCAGCACTGCTGGGTGGTAGTCTTGACAAAGGAGTGAACACAGAAATGGAATTCTGCCCGCGTACTTGACTTGTTTTGTTGGCTTTTTATACCCTACTGGGTTTAATGAAAGTTATCTGCATGAGTGCTGGTAAGGGTTGTTCTCTGGAGTATGAGTAACTTAGCAGTGCTCCTTTACAGTTGAAAGCATCTTTAAATTGTTTATGATTCCTAGTACAATGTAAGTTCTATGAAAGTACTATTTACAATCATCTATAATGAGATCTGACGCCCTCTTCTGGAGTGTCTGAAGACAGCTACAGTGTACTTACATATAATAAATAAATAAATCTTTAAAAAAATAAAATAATAAAGTAAAATAAAGACGAAAGCAAACATGTGGTGGTGCGTGCTCATAATCTTGGCACTCCAGAAGCTGAGGCAGAAAGATCAGGAGATCAAGGTCAGCCTCCACTGTAGCTGGCCTTTGCTACTTTGTGGGTTCTTCTTTTTCCCACCCTTTATCTTCCCCTATTTCACCCCCAATCACTAGATAGGAGGAAAAAAAAGAATAGAGAGAGTGGGAGGAGAGAGAGATCTCTGAATCTAATTTCTTTCCTTTTGTTTCTTATTTGAGCATGACTACTAACAAACTGCAACCAACCCCCACCAAATGACCACCAACCACCAACCCTGCATATGAGCCCCTAGCATTTATATATCCTATGAAAAATTCCCAGAATTCCAAATGTTACACAATTGCAGAAACTATCTGCAGCTGGCAAAACTATGCCCCTGCAAGAAGGAGGCAAACCATAGTCAGCCACTGCAGACAGTCCAAACAGTCCCATATTCCACACCTGGGATTAAAACAAACACACATTCCTATTTCTGTTTTTTTGGGTTTTGGGGGGATTTTTGGTTTTTCGAGACAGGGTTTCTCTGTGTGGCCCTGGCTGCCCTGGAACTCACCATTGCCCAGCTAAAGATTTATTTATTTTTTTATTTTAAGTATTTGAGTACACTGTAGCTGTACAGGTGGCTGTGAGCTACCCTGTGGTTGCTGGGAATTGAACTCAGGACCTCTGGAAGAACAGTCAGTGCTCTTAACCTCTGAGCCATCTCTCCAAGCCTCTGTTTTTTAAAGAAACCAAAATTCCAGAATTCTCACTACAAAGGATCACTTCCCAAAACTAATCTTTGTCTTTCCCATCTCAGATGTTAAACTCCCTTTGGTTTACCCTCCTTTGAGACAGGTCTAACCCCAGTCAAAGCAGAATAATATCAACTCAAACTGTGCCCTGCCCCTTAGTTTTTCAGTTGAATTGTTTATTCCTAAGGTTTAGGTTTGGTTAGTTGGTTGAGACAGGGTTGGCCAAAGGTGACCTCAAACACTCCTGATCCTCCTGCCTGCCTCTGCTTCCTAAATGCAGGCACCACCTCACCTGGCTTTCTGAGTTTAAATATGACAGATAACTCAGCAACAAGGCCGGTAATGTTTTAGTAATATTTCATTTCATTATCATCATCATCATTATTATTATTATTATTATTATTCCTCCTCCTCCTCTTTTCTAAAAATCTACAAGAGCCATGCTGTGGTCTAGAGGACACCAGTTGCTGGAACTGTCTTGAGCAAACCTTTGTTAAAGAAAGCTTGTTTTAGCCAGGCAGTGGTGGCACATGCCTTTAATCCCAGCACTTGGGAGGCAAAGGTAGTCGGATTTCTGAGTTCAAGGCCAGCCTGGTCTACAGAGTGAGTTCCAGGACAGCCAGGGCTGCACAGAGAAACTCCCGTCTCAAAAAACAAAACGAAAAAAAGAAAGCTTGTTTTACACTATCAGCAGGAGGGTCTAGAGTGAAGCTGTAGTCAGTAGAAGTTGCATATTATGTAGAGATAAGGACAATCTGGACCTGGAAGGGGCTGTTAATCTATAGTGGGATGGAGGTGGAGAACTACTCTGCTCACTTAGAAACCAGAAGGGAAGGATTGCATCTTTCTACCACCTTTATTCATTCTAAAAAATCATATCATCAGGACTGCAGTTGTAATGCTGGAAATATGACCTCACTGTTGTTTTTCTCAGAGAGAATTAAAGTCAGGCAAAAGCAGTGACTGGAAGTCTTGCTCTTGGGTTAGATTTTCTGCTGAGTCACTGCTTTAATGGCTGCCGGAGATAAATGACTCCCCCTCTCCTCAGTTTGTTTCTAAGGCAACCATTGAGCAAGACAGCAAGACAGCAGCAATGAAGCCAGCTTGGATCAGAAGCAGCTCCTATGCTGTCACCATGTTGCCTGCTTTCTTTTACTGTCCAGAACAAGTATATGTTTAGGAAAGAGAATGCTGGCTCTTAGTAGATGTAGCCATAGTGGTCTCTAAAGAATTAGACATTAGCAAAAGGATCACCTTTGCAAGTCTAGAAAGTTAAAAACCACATTGTTGTTACTTATTTACATGTTGTCTGATGTTCAGGCATTCCCTCCCCTCCCCTTCCTCTTCCCCCTCCCCCTTTCTCCCTCTCTACTTCTCCTCTTTTCCTCCCACCCTCCCTCCCTTTCCTTCTTCCACTCCTTCTCTTTTAGTCAGTTTACAAAATAGGAGATGTAAGTGAGCTTAGTAACAGTCCTTTAATCCCAACACTCCCGGGGGTCAGAGGCAGGTGGATCCCTGTGAGTTTGAGGCCAGACTGGTGGTCTACAGAGGGAGTTCCAAGACAGCCAGGGCTATACAGAAAACCCTGTCTCAAAAATAAAAAATCAGCAGGTTTCCTTGTGGCATTTGCCTTTTTGGTTGTTGTTTTGAGAACCAGTATCCTTGTTACTCAGGCTGGCCTCTAGCTTCCTATGAAGCTGAGGGTGACGTTGAAGTTCTGATTCTCCTGCATCCTTGAGAGTGCTTTGTGCTGCCACACCTGGTTTGTGCAGGCTAAGGTTCAAACCCAGGGCCTGGTGCAGCTACTAGGAAGCACTTTCTGAATTGAGCTACATTCCTGGGTGAAGTGGAAACGTAATGGTTCCTTTCAGTCAGTTGTGTTAGGTGGTGTTTTGCTGGGGCAAACACGTGAAGAAATGTTTCCTGTAGTAGACACAGGTAAAAGGCTAAGGCAAACTCGTGAAGGAACATTTAGCTGAAGTAGACTGGAAGAAGTATGGTTGTAAGATCCTAGTAGACAGGGACATCTCAGAAACACCAGGAGGCTAGGACTTTCCTTAATAAGATAAGCTCAGGAACTTAGTTCTCCCCTTCCATGGGCCCAGTTACAGATACCAGGTGCTCCTGCACACACAGATAATAAAGCCAGATAACAGAGTTGCTTGGCCGTGCCAGCCACTCTGAAACAAACTAGGTGTTCCTGCCTATCCTGCACACACACAGCAGGGGCCAGATAAACCAGGTTATAGCAAGACTCAGCTCCGCTGATATTGTCTTGCTGTTTCCAGAGCCTTCCCGGCTCCCTCCAGGGGGGCCTGAAGCATATAGCAAGACTTGCCTCCCGCCAGTATTGTCTTGCTGTTTCCAGAAGGAGCAGAGCCTTCCCTGCTCCCTCCAGGGGGGCCTGAAACATCCTTCAGTCCCCCCACGGTCGCAACATTAAGGCATATCTGCCCATCACACTTGACCACACCAGACACCCTAGGCAAGCAAAAGTTCAGACTCAGATTTTGGCGAACAAAGACAAGCAGAAACCACAGCAAAAACTTGAGACCTCCGATTCACGCACGGCTCCAATGTGTTCCCACAAGGAGTCAATTCCTGGCCAATGCACCTAATGTAAAACCATGTTGAGCCTTAGCTTACTGGAGACCCACTGAGTGAATCACATGGAGCCTGGTCGATGCAAAGAACATGAGGATTTTTATTTTTATTTCAGTGCACTTAGGCCGTCCCTGGCCCTCAGGAAAGGAGGTGACCCCGAACAGCTTGTTGAGTGAGCTTCTATACAATTTTCAGGGCAGCAGCCATTAGACACAATGTGATTGGTAGGACAGTGTGACTTTTTAAACTGATTGGTTTTTAGGGAATGAAGTCGCAAGGACTTCCCTTGTCTGAAGGTGGGCAAAGGTCCACTCTGTGGAATGTGTCCCCACCCACAGGTAATTCTCACCCTGTGATCTGAAGAATGTTAATTAGCCTTTCCCTTCTGGAGAGTTCCCCTACCTTCCTAAAGTTCCTGAGCTTATCTTATTAAGGAAATTCCTGACCTCCGCATGTTTTTCTGAGATGTCCCTGTTTACTTGGATCTTACACTAGGAATAGAGCCCAGGCCCTCTGCAAGAGTAGTCAGTACTCTTAACTGCTAAGCCACCTCTGTAGCCCTTATTATGTACACACACACACACACACACACACACACACACACACACACACATCTTTTCCCAGCTTGGCAGTTTTTAATAGTATTTTTAGGTTCAGTTTAGGGTAGGCCTTTCAATTAGGGGATATGGGATAAAATCAAGGTGAGCAATCTGTTCTAGACATGTTCCAGGTAAATATGAGATGAATAATGGAATTTTTGGATGAATGAATATATTTTAGGAAGTTATTTGCAGCTTCCTCTTCCTAGACAAGAATTTCTTGAAACAGTAGTCATGTTCATGCAGAAAATACAATAGGAAAAGTCAGCTCTTCCCTAAATACAGTAGCTCATATTCTGAAGTAAACTGCCATGTTGGGCTGGGGAGATGGCTCAGGAGTTAAGAGCACTTTGTTGTTCTTGTCAGTGGCCTACATTTCATTCCCAACATTTACATGATGGCTTGCAACTACCTTTAACTCCAGTTCCAGGGGATCTGATGCCCTCTTCCAACCTCTGTGTGTGACCTCCCCCAGCCTCAAGCGGGCTGAACCAGACTTTGTCCTAGCCCACCTAGGGTAGAGTCTTTCACCTTAGGTGAGGGCTATGGTTCTGCCAAGTCTGCAGCTTCCCTTAAGGAGCCACTCCCTGCTGAGCTGCTGAGCCTGCCTTCCAGACAAAACAAGAAGCTAATGAGGCCACAAGATCCTGGCATAGTTGGGGATGGGTCCCCTCCCTTTAGAACCTCAGACTCTGACATACACATTGGGCCTTGATCAGAAACTTGTTTTGGTCTCATTCTTCTCTCGTTGTTCCCCACATTAAACCCCATCTTTCCATTCGGGGAACCCAGTAACCCTTGGCCACAGGTCACTACAGGTGGCGCCCAGACAAGGGACCTGAACACAGAAAGGCCAAATGAGGGAACATTGTCTTAGTGGAACTCCACAGAAAATGGAAGAAGATGGTATCCCATACAGTAAGCAACATGCAGTATTTATGCTAGCACTGGCCTTAAACTTCATCTTTTTGAAACTGTTGCTGTAGGTGCAAAAGGATATAGGCTAGACTGAGTTAGCATTGGCCCAACCCTGATATCAGCTAGGGGATTGACAGTGGAAAATGGGATTGGAAACTTCTAAATAGGCATTTGTCTGCAGTCAAGAACATCCCTCAGTCCCTACCTATTACAAGGTATGGCTAGCATACACAGTCCTCTACCCCAACAGATCTGTGAATTCGAGGCCAACCTGGTCTACAGAGCAAGTTCCAGGACAGACAGGTCTACACAGAGAAACTCTTGTCTTCAAACAAACAAACAAACAAACAAAGAGTGAGGGAGGTCCAAGCTTCAGTTGCTGCTTGCCCACTGGGATGTAGCTCAGTGATGGAGTCTCACTGGCCTGGGTTGAAGGATCTGTCACTAAGAGGACATGGAAAGAGCTGCAGGAAGCTACCTGCCCAGGAATGAGAAAACAAGGAAAGTTACATCCCAATGCAGATGAATGGCTAGACAAAGAGTTGTTGTGTTTTATAAAAAAAAGAAAGCCAGGAATATGTTTGGTGAAGGCTCAGTATGGTGTGTGTGTGAGGGTGCCTCTGCAGGATCATGCTGAGGCATCTCTTACCCCTGAGATACCAGCCACTACACGTATAGAATAGAGTTTATTTAGGGCATAGGAGGGGAGTTGAGGGGGTAGTAGAAACAGAGAAAGGGAGAGAAAGAGAGGGAGAGAGTCTGGCCATGAATGTGTGGAAGAAGAGAGGGGGAAGGGAATGGGGAGAGAAGGGACAGAGGGGGAAGAGGGTAAGGGAGCAAGAGAGAGAGAGAGTGAGGAGGGGGCAAGCATCCCCTTTTATAGTGAGTTAGGCATACCTGGCTATTGCCAGGTAACTGGAAAAAATGTTAACAGAAGTACTTTGCGCTGATTCCAAAGTAAATAGTTAAAAATGAGCCTCATTGGGTTTAGAAACCAAACTAAGACAGTAAATATGAGTGGCTTTCAAAATAATAGTTTTAGGCTTTGGAACATAAGGGGAACTGGGTACAAGTCAATGCAAAGGCAGTTACTGGAAAACAAAAACAGTTTGTGCCCAGACTTCTAAAGGGTTGTGACTGCCAGGTGTGACAGATTGTGTCTGTAGTCTAGCACACCAGAGGCAGAGGCCTATATAGTGAGATCTTGTTGAAGAAGAAGAGGAAGAGAAAGATAATAAGCCAGAGTTGAGGCTAGCACAAAAACTAGTTATAGGAGTGATTCCTAAGACTAAACACAAGGCCAAAGAGAGCCAGGAAACATGGTGACACATAACTATAATACCAGTACTTAGCAGGTAGAAGCAGAATCAGGAATTCAAGGTCATCCTGGGCTATAATGAGATGAAGAGGGAAAGGAAGAGGGAGAGGGAGAAGAAGAGAGAAATAGCAAGAGCATGATGTTAAGTCCTAGATAAGTCCCAATGATAGGAACTGCAACATCCTGACTCAAAGCCTTCCCAGGGACTGGGACCAGAGGACATTGCCTCCCTAATAGGTGAATCCCCGGGACTCCCACAGCCTTAGCCAATGACCTCACCACCCACTGCTTCCTGTCTGCTGTGCTGGCAAAAAACAAGGCAGGTGGGCAGCAACCCACATCATGACCCAGTAGCCCAGAGAAGAACAGACTCTACCATCTGACCAATCATCTGAGATAAGGATGACATCACCTTTTCTTTTCTTATTTTGTTGGCAAGATTGCTTTTAGAAGATTTGAATTAAACAGGGCTCTCTTGTACATTTTCTAACTTCATTTTTATTGAATTTTTATTTATTGCTTTATTTCATATGTATGGGTGTTTTATCTGCATGTATGTCTATTCTCCATGCACATGCCTGGTCCTCAGAAAAGGGTGTTGACAGTTGTGACCCAGCTCATAGGTGCTAGGGACTGAACCTAGGTCCTTCAAAGAACAAGTGTTCTGGGCTGGTGAGATGGCTCAGCCGGTAAAAGCACCAACTGCTCTTCCAAAGGTCATGAGTTCAAATCCCAGCAACCACATGGTGGCTCACAACCACCCATAATGAGATCTGATGCCCTCTTCTGGTGTGTCTGAAGACAGCTACAGTGTACTTATATAATAATAATAATAATAAATAAATTTAAAGAAAAAGAACAAGTGTTCTTAACTTTTTGTTTGTTTGTTTGTTTGTTTTTTTGCGACAGGGTTTCTCTGTGTAGCCCTGGCTGTCCTGGAACTCACTCTGTAGACCAGGCTGGCCTCGAACTCAGAAATCCGCCTGCCTCTGCCTCCCAAATGCTGGGATTAAAGGCGAGCACCACCACAGCCCGACGTGTTCTTAACTTCTTGATTTGGAATTATCATCATAATTCTGGAATAGAGCCTTTTTGATGTCATATTACAGCTAAATGTGGTGGTGAAAGCATATACTCTCAGTCTTTCACTTTAGTTCCAAGGCACAATGAAGTGGAAACTTGAGGGTTCTTTGGAAAGTCAGTTGTGTCAGATGTTGTTTTGCTGGGGCAAACATGTGAAGAAATGTTTTCTTGAAGCAGACACAGGTGAGAGGATGTTTTGCTAATGCAAGCACATGAAAGGGCATGTAATGAAAGATTCTTTGCTAACAACATACATGTATTGGTTCACCTTATATGCATTATTGAGCTCCATTTGTCATGACTCCATAGAGAGAAATGCACCAAAAAACTTCTTGAGAGTTTCCTGTGGCAGATTAGCAAAGTAATGTCAGCTGATATAGACTCACATGGAGTTTTGCTAAGACAGACACATGCTGAGGCAAGACCTGTGGAGGACATGTGATTTTTGGACCATATATAAATAGGTAGTGACAATGGATAGTGACAGGGGGTTGGCTTGCTTGCATAGCTAGCTTTGCAACCTTTCTTGATCTCTGTTTCCCTGAGAGAGGCACTACCAAGAACTTCTCCTGGCATCCCTGGTGGTCCTAGGCACTCGGGCCAGTTAGGCAAAGGCCTGACTGTCTCTGCTAGGTAGTATCACCGCTGCAACTCATGTTTGCTATCCTGACACTACCGAACTGGACTGCTGATATCATAATAACTTTTCTATTCCACTACCTCTGGTGGGTGGTTGAACGTTTATTAAAATAGGCTGCAAAAAGTTTAAGCCTACATACAGCACAGGATACCTGAATTGTTGTGAGCTGTCAGATCGGTGCTGAGAGCACCTTGGATCGACTGTAAGAGCAGCAAGTACTCTTAACCACTGATCCATCTCTCCATAGATGAATCATACATTTTTTTTTTTTACATAGAAAGCCACTGTATGGAATAATACTGTAATTATTCTATTGGCAATTTATTAGTTCTTGAGAAGGACCTGGGTTCAGTTCCTAGCCTCAGTCATAGTCATACAATAGCCCTCTACCACAGAGCAGTCCTCAGCTCTAGATATTTTGTTTGTTTGTTTGTTTGTTTGTTTGTCTTTAGATAGGAACTCAAGATCCTTCTGCAGGCTTCTCAAGAGCTGAGATTATAAACTTTCACCTGAGTGCCAGTATTGCAGGTACATCCCTGGGGATGAAACCCATCATTTTGTGCATGTTAGGCAAACATTCCTACAACTGAGCTACATCTTCAGCCCAAATGTTATTAACTGTTAACCACCTGCTATTGATCAGAAACTAGCAATTAATACATATTTGACTATGATGGTATATTGTGGAAGATAAACAATAACTATGAGAGAAGGATTTATTGTGCTGTGTGCTTGACTGGAAAGAGAAATTTCCCATGCAGAACTGAGCTGTATCCTAGGGAATGTAAGCAGACATCCACAGTATGTGACTGTGTCAATAGTGTCAAGAGGTGGCTATGAAATTTATTCAGAACTAATGAATTTTATTTTTCCATTACTGTGACAAAAAAATTTTTAAAACAAAACATGGGAAATAGAGCTGGCAAGGTGGCTTAATGAGTAAAGGCCCTTGGTGCCAAACCTGATGATAACTTGATTTCCATTTCTAGGACCTACAATGTAGACAGAAAAAGAAAACAATTCTTAAAAGTTGTCTTCTGAGCAGAGACTGAAGGAAGGACAAGCCAGCCTAAGTATAGCTATCTCCTGAGAGGCTCTGACAGTACC
>NC_045030.1:75739285-75750628 GCF_008632895.1 Mastomys coucha | reverse complement strand
TTTGGAGGGGAAACTGGGAATGGAGAAATTTACATGTAAATAAAGAAAATATCTAATAAAAAAAAAGTTGTCTTCTGGCCAGGCATGGTGATACCCACCTTTAATCCTAGGACTTGTACTCAGAAGGCAGAAGCAGGCATATCTCTGTGAATTCAAGGCCAGCCTGATCTAAATAAAAAGTTCCAGACCAGCCAGGCTACACAGTAAGATCCAATCTCAAAACTGACCAACCAACCAAATGAACAAACAGAAATAAATTCTTCTCTGACCTCCACAAACATGTTCATATGTGACCCTGTAAAAATAAATGTGATTTTTAAAGATGTATTTTAGGTTTAATTATGTATCTGTGTGTGCCTATATATGGAGAAATGCACATGCCCTAGGAGGCCAGGCACTTCAGATCCACTTTGTCTTAGTTAGGGTTTTACTGCCGTGAACAGACACCATGACCAAGGCAACTCTTTTTTTCTTTTAAGATTTATTTATTTATTTAATCTATGTGAGTACACTGTAGGTGTCTTCAGACACACCAGAAGAGGGCATCAGATCCCATTACAGATGGTTGGTGAGCCACCATGTGGTTGCTGGGAATTGAACTCAGGACCTCTGGAAGAGCAGCCAGTGCTTTTAACTGCTGAGCCATCTCTCCAGCCCTCAAGGCAACTCTTAAAAGGACAACATTTAATTGGGACTGGCTTACAAGTTCAGAGATTCAGTCCATTATCATCAAGGTGGAAGCATGACAGTGTCCAGGCAGGCATGGTGCAGCCGGAACTGAGAGTTCTACATCTTCTTTTGAAGGCTGCCAGGAGACTGGCTTCCAGACAGCTAGGATGAGAGTAGTAAAGCCCAAGTCCTCAGTGACACACCCATTCCAACAAGGCCACACCTACTCCAGCAAGGCCACACCCAATCCAGCAAGGCCACACCCAATCCAGCAAGGCCACACCTCCTACTAGTGCCATTCCCTGGGCTAGGCATATACAAACCATCACACACTTTGTCCCCACTTCCTAACAGTCCATATGATATCATCCATGCATTAATCTTTTCATAAAGTTCCATCTTGATATGCCATAACAGACTGTGGTATAGTTCATTTAAGTACTTCTGACTGAAAACCACCACCTTGTTACCTGCTTATATTTTTCTTGAGTTTCTCTAGTGCCATGGGCAGTGATGGTGAGATGAGTTGATCTACCAGAAGAGAATAGCATGGTACATGGTATTTACCAGGGGTGACTGAGGCCAGTGGATGGAATAAGTACTAGAGTAGAGTAGAGCATGGCTACTGCACTTAGTAACAATGTTCTTTAAAAGGTGCTAAAACCTGGATTTTAAATGTTTTTACTATTAAAAACTGTAAGTATGTGAGCTGGTTCCTCATATCTTAATTTAACCACTTCATAACCTATACCTATGTCAAAACATCATGTTGCTTGGGACTGATGGACGATGCCTATAATTTCTGCACTTGGGATGTAGTAGTAGGAAGATCAGGAGTTCAAAGTCATCCTCATCTGCATAGTGCTTTGGGGGCCATTTTGGCATATATGAAACCCTGTCTCAAAGTAAAAATCATGTTGTACTACATATATATTTTTCTTTTTTGTTGTTGTTTTGTTTTGTTTGAGACAAGGTATCACTATGTAGGTCTAGCTGTCCTGGAACTCACTATTTAGACCAGGCTGGCCCTCACAGGGATCTGAATGCCTATGTGTCCTAGTTAGGGTTTTACTGCTGTGAACAGACACCATGACCAAGGCAACTCTTATAAGGACATTTAATTGGGGCTGGCTTACAGGTTCAGAGTTTCAGTTCATTATCATCGAGGTGGGAGCATGACAATGCCCACACAGGCATTGTGCAGCAGGAACTGAGAGTTCTACATCTTCATCTGAAGGCTGCTAGCAGAATATTGACTTCCAGACAGCTAGGATGAGGGTCTTAAAGCCCATGGCCACAATGTCACACCTACTCCAACAGGGCCACACCTCCAAATAGTGCCACTCCCTGGGCCAAGCATATTCAAACCATGACACTCTGCTTTCAAAGTACTGGGATTAAAACAGTACACCAGCACACCTGGCTTCAAACATATTTTTAACTGTTGTCAGTTTAAAAAATTCCCATATAGCCAGGTGGTGGTGGTGAATGCCTTTTATCCCAGCACTTGGGAGGCAGAGGCAGGTGGATCTCTCTGAGTTCAAGAGTAGCCTGGTCTTACAGATCAAGTTTTAGAATAGTCAGGGCTATACAGACAAACCCCGTGTAGCAGTGATTTTTTTTTTTTTTTTTTTTTTTTTTTTTTTTGGCTCTCCGGCTTTGTTTCCAGCTCATTGTTGATGGAGCGATCTCAGATCTGTGGATGAAAGACACTGTTGCATCTCTCTCAGCCAAGTATCTCAATTCTCCTCCTCCTCCTCCACCTCTCCCCTAGTCTGCAGGAACCTGGAAGTTCCACCTCTTTCTTTCTGCTCAGCTATTGGCCACTGGCATCTTTATTGATTGATCAAGAACCAGTTGGGGATAAGGACAGCATCAGTGCTCGTAGATTACCTATTAAAGCCTCAGAACCACTTCTCTATAACCCTGTCTCTAAAACCATACAAAAACAAAACAAAACAAAAAGTTCCTATCTGCCTGGCATGCTGGCCCATGCCACTTAGAAATCCTGGTACTTGGAAGTCTTGAGGTACGAAGATTGTGGGTTCCAGGCCAGCCCAGACTGCATAATGAAACCCTGTCTCAAAACATCAAAGAAAAAAATTTACTATGCCATTTGTAATATTGTATAGTTCAGGAGCATTCTTTTCTGAGACAGGGTCTCACTATGTTGCCCTGGCTGTCTTGGAACTCACAGAGATTTGCCTTCACCTCCCAAGTACTGGGGTCACAAGCATATCCTCCCATACCCTACAGTTGCCAGGGCCAGAGGAGTGTCTCTTCTCACACTGCTGCCAGTGTGTATAGGTACAACCTATGGGTGTGAGATGTCACCTCTGCACCTCCCTGGCATACACCTCTAGTCAGAACAGTTGTCTGCTTTACCAGAGAGTATCTTCAAGGGAAGCTTGTAAGTAATACTGAGCCAGATTTGTCTGTTTCTCCCTGGCAGCCCATCAGGTTTTGCTTGAGCTCTTTTTGAGCTTATTTTAACATTACACCTAAGCTGTCTTTGTTTTGTCTTAGTATCCATTCTATCTGCTGTTAGTATAGATAGCTGAACCAAGTTTCCTTCTTTAGTAAGCTGTTGCCTAGCATGTCTTTTTTTTCCTCCTTTTTTTTCAGACAGCATCTCATGTATCCCAAGCTGCTCACAAACTCAAAAGCCAAGGATGATATTGTATTTTTGATCCCCCTGTCTTTACCTCTCAAGAATGGGGATTACAAACATGAACCACCATGTCCAGATACTTTTCTTAAATTATTTTCTGAGGCATTTTGTCACAGTGATGAAGCTTTATGTGTATTTTATTCTGAAAATTTATTCATGAATATTATGTAATTGCTATACCTCTAGACCTAGTAATTTAGACCCTAGGATATTGCATCAAGGATTCTTTGGGATATAGTGACAAACAGAAGTGACAGACAGAAGTCTAAAACCTCATCCTCGTCCCTTCCGACCTCCACAAACATGAAGGTCATTCAGCTTCTATAATCTTACTTTTTTTGATAGTAAGTCCACAATCATTATAAGCTGCTACCAATGTAACTTGAGTCCCCTCATCTGTCATACAGCCTCAGAATTGGAGTGGCCCTCCTCCTCACAAGAAGCAGGAGTAGATGAGGGAGTCCTGCCTTAGTATGTACTTTGTTCTAGACAGGGTTTCTCTGTGTAGCTCTTGCTGTCCTGGAGCTCACTCTGTAGACCAGGGCTGGCCTCAAATTCAAAGAGATCTTCCTTCCTCTGTCTCTTCAGTGCTGGAATTAAAGGCATGTGCCACCACTTTCTGGCTTACTGTATACTTTTATTAAACCTTTTTGTTTTGTTTTGTTTTGTTTTTTGTTTTTTTCAGACAGGGTTTCTCTGTGTAGCCCTGGCTGTCATGGAACTCAGTCTGTAGACCAGGCTGTCCTCAAACTCAGAAATCTGCTGCCTCTGCCTCCCAAGTGCTGGGATTAAAGGCATGTGCCACCACCACCTGGCTAAAACCTATGTTTAATGATGGTTCTTAAACTCTTTAACCTCTCTTATAGCCCACCACCCACTACAGGTAGTGGGAAAGAAAGGACATGAGGGAAGTGGACTTGTTTAGAAATGGTTCTTTGGAGCAAATCCCACCTGCACTGTCAAGAAATCACTAGTTCAGTTCACAGGTTAGCAGTGGCAGCTCAATCCACTCGAAAACACTTCATGGATACACCAGCAGTCCAGTTTGGTAGAGTCAGGATAGCAAACACGAATCAGCAGCAGTGCACTACCTAGCAGAGAAAGCCAGGCCTCAGCCTTGGTATGTATGAGTCAGCAGGAGGGACCAGGGCCAACAGGAATACCAGGAAAAGTTCTTGGCTGAGCCTCTCTCGGGAAAGCAAAGATCAGCGAAGGTTCAAGACCCACACACATTGCACAGCTAACTCTATAAGAAAGCCAAGCTCAGCCTCCTTCACTGTCGTCTGTCAAGTCCTATTTATACCCTTCAAACATCACGTGTCCTCCAAGGGTCTTACCTCAGCACATAAGTCTGTCTCAGCTGAATCACTCTGCCAACCAGCCCAAATCTGCAGAACCGGCCAAAAACTACAGCAGACCACCAGAAGCTTTTTGGTGTGGTTTCTATCTATGGAGTCCTGATAAATGCAGCTCAACTATGCAAGGTAAGGCAGACCAATGCATATGAGTTGTTAGTGAAGAATCCTTCATTACGTGTCCTTTCACATGCTTGCTTTAGCAGAGCATCCTCTCTCCTTTGTCTGCTTCAGCTAAATGTTCCTTCTTCATATGTTTGCTCCAGCAAAACATCATCCATACAACTTTCCAAAGAACCCTTAAGTTTCTATTTCAACTGTTCCTCACCTCCAGCTAGTACCTCACAAAAGAGGAAAGTGAGGTTCTGAGTTCTTAGGAAGCTCACCTAACACCTATCACTGAAAAACAGAGATTAATCTCAATTGTTTCTTTACCTTTATTGAAGGGACACTTACATTCTATGATGCATGTGTAGAGGTTAGAAAACCAACTTTGTGTCAATTCTCTCCTTAGAAGATGAATCCCAGGCATTAAAGTCAGGTTGTCAGGCTTAGCACCAGGTACTTTTTACCTACCAGGCCATCTCACTAACCCTAATCTTAACTTTTTTTTAAAAAAGTAGTTAATAGGACTAGGGATGTAGCTCCTATCCCTAGTAGAATTCACAAGGCCCTGGGTTCAACATCCAGTGCTGTAGCTAAATACACATAACATGAACTTGCTATCCTAACCCATGGAAGTGTGCATATAGTTTGGTGGCATAAGTTATATTCATAGTGCCATGCAACCATCACCATCATTTAGAGAGCTTTTTCATCTTTTCTTTTTTAGGTTGTTAAGACAAGGCCTTACCCTGTAGCCCAGTTTGATCTCAAACTTACCATGAAGTCCAGGTTGGCCTTAAGCTCATAACAATCCTCCTACCTCTACCTACTGAACACTGTGAGTCTAGATGTGATTTAGCACTCCCAACTTGATCTCTTCCATGTTGCAAAACTGAAACTCTGCTCATTAACCACTAATTCTCTCCCTCACTCCTTCCATTCCTTGATACCTACTATGATACCTCTGTGTCTCCATCTGAGTATGAGTACTCTAGGGATCTCCAGAAGTATCATCAAAACAGTATTTTTCTTTTTGTGCCTGGCTTATTTCACTGAGTATGGTGTCCTTAAAGGTCATCCCTGTTGTGAGAAACCCCAGCCTCAAAAGTATGGAAAAGAACACTTTCAGGAAACTTCTCAGAAGTGAGATTGCTATATCATATGGCACACCTATTTAATTTTTTTTGAGACAACCTTGATTTAAAGCTGAGAAAGTCAAAGAAAAAAAAAAGGAAACTTGAAGTCACCCCCCCCCCCCAGCTCAGTTATATGATAAATCCTGTAGACACACCAGGGCCAGAAACTTGGAGGCAGTCTTTTCAGTAAGCCTTTTGGGAAAGAACTTGGTATATTCTGCCCAAATCTAAGTGCTCTCACCCATAAGTACCACACAGGCAAAAGAATTTATGTCTTCCTTTTTGTTGTTGTTCATTTTTTCTATAAATTTATTTTGAGACAGAGTCTCATGGCTCCTAGCTGGCCTCAAACTAACTGGGTATATAGTTGAGAATGACCTTGAACTTCTGATCTTCCTGTCTCTATGTCTAGAGTGCTAGAATTTCATGTGTAGGCCACTGTTGATTTATTTGGTGCTAGGACCTTGTGCATAAGGATTCATGTCTGTACTGGCTAGTTTTATGTCAATTTAACACAAAGGTAAAGTTATCAAAGAGGAGGGAACCTCAGTTGAGAAAATGCTTCCATAAGATCAGGCTGTGGGCAAATCTGTAGGACATTTTCTTAACTAGTGATTGATGTGAGAGGACCCAGCCCATTGTAGGTGGTGCCATCCCTGGGCTGGTAGCCCTGGATTCTAGAAGAAAGCAGGCTGAGCAAGCCAGTAAGTAGCATCCCTCCACAGCCTGTGTGTCAGCTTCTCCAGGTTCCTGTCCTGTTTGAGTTCCTGTCCTGGCTTCCTTATAGATGAACAGTGATGTGGAAGTATAAGCCAAATAAACCCTTTCTTCCCTAAGTTTCTGTGGCCATGATGTTTCATCACAGCAATAGTAACCCTAACTAAGACTATGTCTTTTAGGAAAAGGGATCTGAACTGGCTGAGGTGGTAGCAACTGTACAGAGAATCTTTTGCAAAATATCACCCATCGATAGAAAAGCCTATCATATGGCCAATGAGCTGAGGCAGGAAATAGGAGGTGGGAGTTCCAGCAGAGAGGTTGGGGGAGGTGGGTGGTGAGATTCTGGGAAAGAGTCAGGTCACGGATTTGCCCCAAACTCTGAGGAGGAGACAGATTCATGAAACTGAGAAGGTAACCAGTTATGTGGAAGACAGAATAATTTAAACAGGTTAAATAAGTTATGAACTAGTCTTTGAACAAGCCAAAGCTATTGGCCTAAGCATTTACTCATATCATAAGTCTTTAGAGTCGTTATTTCTGGGAACAAAGTGGCTGGGTGGAAAGCCCACAGTAACAGGCAGCTGTAGACATACTGGCTGAGACTCTGCTGGAAGTCAGGTGAGGCATAGAAAGAAGAGGTGTAAGGAAAACTCGAAGTCAGAACTCTGGAGAGAAACAGATAGCAAAGATCAAAAGAGAAGGTGGCAACAGAAGAAACTACCAGAAAAATACAAGAAGATTTAAGAAGCCTAGGCCTACCAGCACATCTACCAGGCCTGTGATTCTCTAGATCCACAGAGGCTTAATCCTGGTATCAAGATGCCTATAAGCTTGCTAGCTCAGAGTCACTTAGCAGAGACATGTGAAGTGGAAACTTAAGGGTTCTTTGGAAAGTCCTTTGTGTTAGATGGTGTTTTGTTGGGGCAAATATGTAAAGGAACATTTTATTGAAGTGGACACAGGTAAAAGACTAAGGCAGACTCATGAAAGGATATTTTATTAAAACATATATAGGAGAAAGGATGTTTTGTTAAAGTAAGTACATGAAAGGACACGTGATGACGGATTTTTTGCTAACAACACACGTATTGGTCTGTCTATTGTGTAGTTCTGTTTGTCAGGACTTTATAGAAAGAAACGCATCAAAAAAAACTTTTAGTGGTGTTTTGTAGTTTCTTGTTTCTATGGACTCAGGCTGATTGGCAGAGTGATGTCAGCTGAGACAGATGTATGTGTTGAGACAAGACCTGTGGAGGACACACGATGTTTGAAGGGAGCATAAAAAGGACTCTTGGATAGTGACCAAGGCTAAGCTTGACTTGTTTATAGAATTAGTTGTGTAATGTTTGTTCTTTGCTTTCCTGAGAGAAGCACAGCCTAGAACGTATCCCTCCTGATCCCTCCTGCTGACTTGTGTTGCATCTAAGGCCTGACTGTCTCTGCTAGGTCATGTCACCACTATTGCCAACCCAACTCTACTGAACTGGACTGCTGGTGTATCCCTGAAGTGTTTGAGAGTAGATTGAGCTGCCACTGCCTGCTAACCTGTGAACTAAACTGCCGATTTCCAGACAACACAGATGAGAATTGCTCCTAAGAACCTTTCTAAACAGGTTCACTTTCCCTTTATCCTTTCTTGTCCACTACCTCTGGTGGTTGGTGGGCTAAATGAGAGGTTAAAGTGTTTAAGAATCATCATTAAAAATAAGGTTTGCCGGGTGGTGGTGGCACACGCCTTTAATCCCAGCACTTGGGAGGCAGAGGCAGGTGGATTTCTGAGTTCGAGGCCATCCTGGTCTACAGAATGAGTTCCAGGACAGCCAGGGCTACACAGAGAAACCGTGTCTCGAAAAAAAATCAAAGTAAATAAATAAATAAATAAATAAGGTTTGGGGCTAGAGACATAGCTCAGTGGTTAAAAGCACTGACTGCTCTTCCAAAGGTCCTGAGTTCAAATCCCAGCAACCTCATAATGGCTCACAACCATCTGTACAGCTACAGTATTCTCATATACATAAAAATAAACAAATAAAGCCAGGCAGTGGTGGTACATGCCTTTAATCCCAGCACTTGGGAGGCAGAGGCAGGTGGATTTCTGAGTTCTTGGCCAGCCTGGTCTCCAGAATGAGTTCCAGGACAGCCTGTGCTACACAGAGAAACCACATCTCAGGAAAAAACAAACAAACAAACAAACAAACCAGAAAGAAAGAAAAAGAAAAAGAAATGTGAATTGTGATATTCCTGGGGAAAAGTGATACATGGATTAGAAACATAAGTACTTGTCCACCTACCAGCAATCTGCCTCCTTCTGCCCAAGGAAGTGGCACTACATATAGAATACAGAGGCAATATACACAGCTTCTAGCACCAGGTGTCTTTAGGATAAATTGAGAATGGAGGCACAGCTTAAATCAGCCACAAAGACCCTGTATGTTCCTTAATATTGCATGCATGCCAGTAAACTTTGAATGATATGTGTGAAGAGGTGGCCAAAATCCTGGAAGTCATTTCAAGTGGTTGTGGGTAATGTTTATATTCTTTTCTGTACTTTTCTATGTTGTTCACTTCCTTGCCCTATGAGTCTATATCACCCACATAATCAGAGCAGAAACAATAAAATTTGGTTTGTTTTTCTTTTTTAAGACAGGGTCTTGCTATATGGTCCTGGCTGTTCTCAAATTCTGTCTTCTAGCCTCAGACTCCTGAGGGCTGAGATTCTAAGTATGTGTGCCACCATGCCCAGCCAAAACCCATTTCTTTCCCTTGGGGAAAAAATATTCAGCAATAAAACCTAAAAGCACTTTTCCAGGCAAAGATTTTTGGCTCCCATGGCAGGCACCTGGCCTTCTGAGCTGTGACTTTTCAGCCAAGTGGAATCCCTCTAGTTTCAGTTTCTTTCTTTCTTTCTTTCTTTCTTTCTTTCTTTCTTTCTTTCTTTCTTTCTTTTTTTTAAGATTTATTTATTTATTTAATGTGAGTTCACTGTAGCTGTCCTCAGACACACCAGAAGAGGGCATCAGATCCATTATAGATGGTTGTGAGCCACCATGTGGGTGCTGGGAATTGAACTCGGGACCTCTCAAGAACAATCAGTGCTCTTAACTGCCGAGCCATCTCACCAACCCCTAGTTTCAGTTTCTTATTCTGTAAAGTAAGGAATTGGTGCAGATGTCTTCTGAGATCTCCCCTGACTAGCTTAGAAACCTCTACACCATTAAGTCAAAGATGGGAGCGGCAACCAACCACTGTCTCCCCAGCTATATAGAGGTTACAAGGAGCAGCAAGACTGAGAGCAGTAGTAACACAGACTCAGCAGCAGTCCCTCCCTCTAATAAAGCTGAGCCCTGTAAAGGCACTGTGGATAGAAGGCTGAAGATAGGCCAAGGGAGGCCTAGCCAGAAACTCTCTTACTCCAGCTCTTTTGGGACCTACTAGTCCCAGGCCAGGGCTGATTGAGGCACTGTGAGGTCCAAGTTCCAGCAGCTGGGCCAGGCCTATTAGATAGGAGGTTTGAAGTAAGCTTTATGGCTAAAGCAGGTCATACTTGGAGAAACTCCAAAATGGTGGGGGGAGATTCTAGACCCAAGAGCCTTCTCAGCTCTTCTGCTCAGTCAGCATAGGCTCTAGAACTTCTGGCTGTTTTTTTAATTTGGTTGCTGTTGACTTGTTGGCTTTAACACAAGAAAATACAGGAAAGCTCAGGGGGATACCGAAGAATAATATAATGTCTCATGCAATTCTTGGGGCACATAAGAAAATGTTACTCATCAAACTTACATATAATTTGGAAAACAGAGAGAGAAGAAGGGGATGACTAGCCTAAAACCTCTGGCCTTCCCTCTTTTTGTGGCGACATACCAACTCAGGGTCTCAGAGTAGTTAGGGCCCTATGTGGTTCTCATGTATTATATGTATATGTGTGCCCACCCAGTAGTTCTCTGTGAAACTGCCTTAAATCACCACATCTCAGCATGCCACCTGTTTCTGATGAGGATTCTGCCTGACATAGGAGCTAAATAAAAACCAGAAGTTTCTAAGAATTATCAAATACATATTAGTAAAAATGAAAACTAGAACAAGTTAGTGGTACTTGTGCTCTGTCCTTTTAATCCCAGGACCTCTTGCAATCCCAGGACTGGGGGCTCTAAGACAGGAGGATTCTGAGATTTGCTGGATAACCAGCCTAACCTAATGAGCATGTCCCAGACCAGTTTGAGGCCCTTTCTCAAAAAACAAGGTAAGAGCTTATGGGTGAATTAAATGAGAACATGACTGCTCTAAGGTATAGTTGAGAGGGTTTTTATTGTAAATATGAGGGAGAGTACATTCAGAGACACCTGGAAGAGTTCAGAGCAGGGAGAGAAAGTAGTAACTAACCAGACCTTGGGGAATTAAGTAAGAGGTGCCTCTCGACACCCTGGCCTCACATGCAGGCCACTTAGCAAAGACAAGGTGTCTTTTTTCTTTGGACCTCTCCTTTGACCTATTCAGTCATCCATTTGATTTGTGCAGGATAGTGCTGCATTGCTGTCTGCCCAGTGAATAAGAAATGCTTAGGGCTGGCGAGATGGCTCAGTGGGTAAGAACACTGACTGTTCTTCTGAAGGTCCTGAGTTCAGATCCCAGCAACCATATGGTGGCTCACAACCACCCGTAATGAGATCTGATGCCCTCTTCTGGTGCGTCT
>NC_045030.1:75737950-75738898 GCF_008632895.1 Mastomys coucha | reverse complement strand
AAAAACAGTGTTTGAGGATACAAAGATAAGATTCCTGGGGTCTAGAATTGAAAAGATCCTGAGTTTGCTCCCTAGGAACCACATGATCACATAGCAAGAGAGAACTGACTCCCACAAGTTGATCTCTGACTCCATGCATACCATGGCAAACATATATAAAGACATGCAATTTAAAAGAAAGTCTCCATTATAGACTAGATGTTTTAGGTGAAATAACTTAAAATGGGCCAAAAGAATTGATATGCTAATACCAGAAGCAATTTGCTCTCAGTTGGCAAGGCCTGTATCACAAGTTAGAAGGGATCTTGATCATCTGTCTCTTCCTCAAAATATCACATTGGTGCACTATATTGATGACATTGTGCTGATTGGACCAAGTGAGCAGGAGGTCGCTCTTATGGATAGCCCTGGCCTTGTATTTTGATGCTAATTCTCCTCTCCAGGAAAATACTGCACAGGAGGAGCAAATCGAATCATGTATACAGATCTGCAACAGGTAGCAACCACTTTGAACTCATTGACCATATGTATGCATATCAGAAAATGGAAATAAATACAACCAAAATTCAAGGACCATCTACTTCAGTGAAATTCTTAGGAGTCCAGTGGTATGGGGCATGCAGAGATGTTCCTTCTAAGGTGAAAGATAAGTTCTTCCACTTGGCCCCTCCCATCACCAAGAAAGAAGCACAATATTTAGTGGGTCTATTTGGATTCTAGAGACAGCACATTCCTCACTTGGGTGTGTTACTCTGTCCAGGAAAGCTGCTAGCTTTGTGGGGGTGGAGGAGCTGGAACAGGAGCAAGCTCTCCAACAGCTGAGCAGGCTACTCTACCACTTATACTATATATCCAGCAGACCTGATGGTACTTGTGTATAAGTGGCAGATAGAGATGAAGTCTGGAGTCTTTGGCAGACCCCTATAGGTGAATCACAGAAGACACCTT
>NC_045030.1:75734846-75735712 GCF_008632895.1 Mastomys coucha | reverse complement strand
TAATTGACATGAGTATAGTGACAATTTTTTGGCATTTCGGTTTCTTTTTAAAAAGCACAGAAATATTATAAGAATGTGTGTTCAGCAGCCAGTCCCACAACACCCAAAGGAAACTCCACTTCCAGGTGCTCTAACACACCCAGAATCAAAGGTGAGGAGGACCTGACATCTGTCCCAACACTGGGAGTAACTGGGACAAGCGACACAAAAATGCCACCAGCCCAGTGGCTCAGGTTCCTTCTGGTCCCACAACATCCACAGGAAGCTCCATTCCCAGGCACTCTAACACACCTAGGATCAGAGGTGAGGAGGACACAACATCTGTCCCAATACCGGGAGTAACTGGGACCAGCAGGACCCAGACTCATAGGAACTCTGCCAGCCAAGTGGCTCGGGTTGCTTCAGGTCTGTCTGGGCCAGCCGATACCCTGAGCAAACCTTGAGTGCAAACTCTGCAGCCAATCCCAAAACACCCAGAGGAAGCTCCACTCCCAAGTGCTCTAACAAGCCCAGGGTCACAGGATCCCAGGATCCCAGGATCCCAGGATCCCAGAAACAGCTTGACTCTGAGGAGTTCTGACACAACCAGGATCACAGGAAGGACAGGCTCCAGTCAGATTTAGCAAGGGCAGGTAGCACTAGAGATAACCAGATGATGCCAGGCAAGCGTAAGAATATAAGCAACACAAACCAAGGTTCCTTGGCATCATCAGAAACCAATTCTCCTACCATAGCAAGTCCTGGACACACCGGAAAAGCAAGATTTGGATCCAAAATCCCTTCTCATGACGCTGATAGAGGACTTTAAGAAAGACATAAATAATTCCCTCAAAGAAATACAGGAGAACACAGGTAAACAGCTAGAA
>NC_045030.1:75732604-75733463 GCF_008632895.1 Mastomys coucha | reverse complement strand
GTAGACAATTAAATTGGGAGGGGCCTTGTAAGAGAACAACAAAGTGTGAGACTGAATGCTTTGCTTGATGTTTGTAACTCTTGTATCCAGTTACCACAGTAAGAGGCAAGATCTTAAGCTTTACTAAATACAAAACAAACAAACAAACAAAAACACTTTATATATTTATGTTCATTTAAAACAATACTAGTAGTGATGTATTATTTTGAAATATACAGCTTTTTTTTTTTTTTTCGGGCATTGGGTGATCGCAGCTGCCAAAATGAAATTCAATCCCATTGTGACTTCTGACCGAAGCAAGAACCACAAACGGCATTTCAATGCACCTTCTCACATTCAGAGGAGGATCATGTCTTCCCCGCTTTCCAAAGAGCTGAGACAGAAGTATAACGTTCGGTCTATGCCCATTCGAAAGGATGATAAAGTTCAGGTTGTTCGAGGACACTACAAAGGCCAGCAGATTGGCAAGGTGGTCTGAGTGTACAGGAAGAAATATGTCATCTACACTGAACGAGTCCAGCGAGAGAAGGTTAATGGCCCAATTGTCCATGTGGGCATCCACCCCAGCAAGGTGGTTATCACCAGGCTAAAGCTGGACAAGGACCACAAGAAGATTCTGGAGAGGAAAGCCAAGTCCCGACAAGTAGAAAAGGAGAAGGGCAAATACAAGGAAGAAACAATTGAGAAGATGCAGGAGTAGAGACATCTCATGCACGGCTTTCATTAAAGACTGCTATATATATATACACACACACACAGTTAATACGTTTGGAGTTATTTAAAATTTATATTTGAGAAAAACATTTGTATTTTCAGTATTGCCGTAGACAAGCATCTACATAAGACTGTTAAATTGATT
>NC_045030.1:75723262-75732137 GCF_008632895.1 Mastomys coucha | reverse complement strand
TTTCTATCCTTTTTTTCTCTCTTATCTAGTGTTAGGGTGTTGATCTGGTAAGAAAAACTGGGTAGAGAAGGGTGGAAGAAAGAAGAACCCACAAAGTAGCTAAAGTCAGCTACACAGAGATCTCCTGGCATGAGAAGACCTGATGTGCCTTTTTCCTCTGTGATTACAGAAAGAATATGGTTTAAAAAAAATCCAAAAATTGCCGGGCCTTTAATCCCAGCACTTGGGAGGCAGAGGCAGGCGGATTTTTGAGTTCGAGGCCAGCCTGGTCTACAGAGTGAGTTCCAGGACATCCAGGACTATACAGAGAAACCCTGTCTTGAAAAAACAAAAAACAAAAAAAAACAAAAACAAAAACAAAAATCCAAAAATGAACCTTCATCTTGCCAATTCTCAGCCTCAAGTTCCACCAAAAGTATTCACCAGAAAAAGTAAAGAAAGGTGAGACAGTATCCACAGTGTGTTCACCTTCTAATTCACAACCTCTAGAAAGCTCTGGAAGTTTCTATTTCTTGAAGACTTTAAATCTGTCTTTCCGGGTGCCTAAGCTGTCTTTTTTCATCTATATACTATAAAAATCCTGCTTATTGTACTAGTTGCGTTAAAATGTGTGGAATGACATTTTGCAGGTCTGCATTACAAATTAGAATTCTTCCCCTGTGGTAGCATTCCACATGTAGGAGTTTCTAGGCTGGTCCCAAGGCCTTTTAAAACAAATTCCATTGGGTGACGTCTGAGTTTGGGAATCTGGGCCAAATTAAGGGAGGACAATGAGGATTTCCCCTCCTACCCTACCAAAAGGGCCACAAATAACCTACTTCCTGCAGTCACAGTCACAGAACCAGAAGCAACTATGCAAGTTTTTTGTTTCTTTCTTTGTTTTAAGTGTGTGTGTGTGTGTGTGTGTGTGTGTGTGTTCTGTTTTGCTCTTTGAGACAGTGTCTCAATACGTACCTCTGACTGTCCTGGAACTGCTTTGTAGAACAGACTGGCTTTAACTGAGGATCTCTCAGCTTCTGTCTCCTGAGTGCTGGGATTAAAGGCATGTACCACCACTACCTGGCTACAGGCATACTTTTTTTTTTTTTTGCAGTTTTTGTTATTTTATTTAAACACAAAACATGCACACAAGCCATCTATTAATTTTCTTCGATGCGTAGCCTGGCGTTGGGATTGGTGACTCTGATGGCCAGCTGTGCTGCTCTTTTTAGATGGCTTTTCAGTTCTTAGAGGACACACATTGTGAGTGATCTCAGCACTGTAAGATCTGTTACATGTCAGCAGCACTTCCAGCTCCTTGACATTGTGGACCAGGAACTTCTGGAAGCCGCTAGGCAGCATGTGCTTGGTTTTCTTGTAGCTCCCATAACCAATGTTGGGCATCAGGATCTGGCCCTTGAATCTCCTCCACACCCTGTTGTCAATGCCTCTGTGTTTCCGCCAGTTTCACTTAATTTTCACATATCGGTCTGACTGGTGCCTGATGAACTTCTTGGTCCTCTTTTTGACGATCTTGGGCTTCCCCAGAGGCTGGAAGGCAGCCATGATGCCGCAAAACAGATGGCAGCCACCTCATAGGCAGCGCCAAGGAAGCAAGGCATACATTTTTAATTTAAAAATTAATTAGCCGGGCAGTGGTGGTGCACACCTTTAATCCCAGCACTTGGGAGGCAGAGGCAGGCGGATTTCTGAATTCGAGGCCAGCCTGGTGTACAGAGTGAGTTCCAGGACAGCCAGGACTACACAGAGAAACCCTGTCTCGAAAAACCAAAACCAAAACCAACAAAAAAATTAATTAAATGTATCTCTGTGTTTGTGTGTGTGTTCTCATGTGTACATACACATGTAGAGACCAGAGGAACAACTTGCAGAAGTCAGTTCTCTCCTACCATCAAGTGCATATCGGGAATGTACTTAATTCAGGTCATCAGGCTTAGTGGCAAGTAGTTTTCCTTGCTAAATCATAAGTCATCTTATGGATCATTAGGTTTTTATTTTTTTGAGACAGGATCTCACTGTGTATCCCTGATTGGCCTGAGACTAGATATGCAGATCAGACTCTCCTTAAATTCATGTAAGTACACCTACCTTTGTTTCAGAGTGCTAAGATTAAAGAGGTGCATCATCACACTCTGCTAGTTCCTTGTGTTTTGTTTTTAATATCTTCTTTGACATTTTCATACATGTATACAGTGTATTTCAATCAATTCCAGTGGTCCTTGCTTTGTTTTTGTTTTTTGTTTTGTTTGTTTGTTTGTTTTGGATGGGGGAGAGTTTACATTGTAGCCCAGGCTTACTTAACAAACTTACTCCTGCCTCTACCTGCCAAGTGTTGGTATTAGAGACATGTGCCACCACTCCTAATGAGAAATGTATTAGCATTGAAGGGAGAATAGGCTGAACTCAATGTTCTAAAAATGACATACAGCCAATTGCAGCTGAGAGGTGGCAGAGACACAAGGAAATTGGCAGCTCTTTCTTGATGCCTATACCCATGTCTCCAGTGCATAGTATTCTGCCCCCACTCCATTTTTTCTTGAAACATTTTTTCTTTCTGTAGTCCAGGCTGTCCTAGAACTCAATTTATAATCCAGGCTGGCTTCATAGGGGTGATAATCTGCCTGTCTTGTTTTCTGGCCTTCAGAGATTACACCCAATTTTTAAAATTTTGTTCTATTTTAATTTTATTTTTGGTATTTCAAGACAGGATTTCTCTGTGTAATAACCCTGGCTGTCCTGGGGCTCACTTTGTAGACCAGGCTGGCCTTGAACTCACAAGAGCTCCACCTGCCTCTGCCTCCCTAGTGCTGGGGTTAAAGGTGTGAGCCACCATAGCTAGCCAACTTTTTTAATGTACTTATTTTTAAAATATTTATTTTCTGGAGCCAGGCATGGTGGTGTACATCTTTTATTTTTTTATTTTTTTTTGGGGGGGGGGGACAGGGTTTCTTTGTATAGCCCTGGCTGTCCTGGAACTCACTCGGTAGACCAGGCTGGCCTCGAACTCAGAAATCTGCCTGCCTCTGCCTCCCAAATGCTGGGATTAAAGGTGTGTGCCACCACGCCCAGCAGGTGGTGTACATCTTTAATCCCAGCACTAGGGAGGCAGTTGGATCTCTGAGTTGGAGACCAGTCTGGTCTACAAAGTTCCAGGACAGCCGGGGCTACACAGAGAAACCTGTATCAAGACAAGACAAAACAAAAACCCTCAAAAGAAAAACAATCAAATAAAGCAAAAATTCTCAACTTCAAGAAAAATGTATAGCCTCATGGCTCATATCTGTAATCAGCTGATAGGGACTCTGAGGCAGGAGGATTGAAAGTTTAACAGAAGTCTGCCTGAGTAAAAACCTGACTCAAAAAGTTAAACAAAAAAAAAGGTTGGA
This sequence comes from Mastomys coucha, assembly GCF_008632895.1. Classification (NCBI taxonomy): domain Eukaryota; kingdom Metazoa; phylum Chordata; class Mammalia; order Rodentia; family Muridae; genus Mastomys; species Mastomys coucha. The sequence continues at coordinate 75,728,751 of NC_045030.1, read as the reverse complement.
GATATAGCTCAGTGGTAGGACACTTGTCTAGAATATATAAAGGCTTGGATTCAATCCCCAGTAGTATATAGATAAACAAATAATAAATCATGGAAGCCAGAGAATTATTATATAAAACTGTTTTTTGTTTTTGTTTTTTGTTTTTTTGGGGGGCTGGGGTGGGGTTAGTACTGCTGAGGATGAACATATATAGGGCCTTATACATGCCTGCTAGGTAAGTCTCACTAAACTTCACTCTCAGCTCCAGAATGGGCTATTATATATTAGACTACTTAGTAATGTACGGTATTTTTTTTCTCTCTCTGTCTTTTTGTCTTTCTGTCTTTCTTTCTTTCTTTTTGTCTTTCTTTCTTTCTTTCTTTCTTTCTTTCTTTCTTTCTTTCTTTCTTTCTTTTTCAAGACAAGGTTTCTCTGTATAACCCTGGCTGTCCTGGAATTCACTCTGTAGACCTAGCTGGCCTCAAACTCAGAAATCCACCTGCCTCTGCCTCCCAAGTGCTGGGATTAAAGGCGTGGGCCATCACTGCCTGGCTTTATTGTTTCGTTCTTAAGACAGAATCTCCTACTGTAGTCTAGGCTAGTGCTTGCCTTGGTTACCATTCCCATCCTATTGTCTTAACCTCCCAAGGCCTGAAATTACAGGCAGGAGCGAGTACTGTTTAGTTTCAAGGCCAAATGTCCAACTTCCTTCCTGAAGTTTAGGGTAGGGCACAGTTGGCTTCTAGTCTCCTCCCTTATCTTCTCACCAAACCTGTCAGCTCTTTGGTTTCTCAGATATGTCCTGGAGTTCCATGTATCCTGGGGACATGGCTGCTGGACTTAATGTATGTTGCTAAAAAGGACCACCAGGTCTAATATATGTGGGCCCCACTGCTGAAACTCATTACCACCATCAGGGAACTAAAGCTTTCATCCCGAGTCTGTCTCCATGTCTGGAGGCCACATCTGCTCTTGGATTCTCACCTCCAAGCCAGGGTTAATATGGTCTGTATTCTGAGGCCCTGAATCTTTCTTAAGTACTCTTGGATCTCATCATATCCCTTCTAGCCAACGTTTTGGCTAGAGTAAAGTGCCATCCACATGTATCCTTGAAGAGGCTTCAGCTGGGACACAAGCTGAGGCTCCATCTGGTGTCTCTGCATCCTCCCCGCACCCATATGGATCTCTATATTAAACTTCTCTCAGGCACCCACATAAGACTGACTATCTTCCAGCATGCAGAATGGTGAAATGATGATAGGAGTCAGATCCTATCAACTGAGGAAGATATCCAGAAAGGGCGTAGATAAAGCAATCCTTCCTGCAAATGAGATCAGAGTCTACCAGAGTCAAGATGAAAGTCACATACAATGAAACCAATTGCCCAAGTCTCCTAGGAAAATCAAGCTGGCTACTTTGTAGCTTAATTCCTTATACCCTTGAACTGCCACGACCCTTGTTCTAAGCCAAACAGCTCTTCAGAGCTTCCCTCTAGCAACTGACAGGGAAGACACATAGTGTTGGCTCTTAGGTCTTGAGTCTTTTGGGACTATCCTGCCAAGTGTGACAATGTATCCTGCCTTCACCCAATTCTACTTCTACAGGAACTAGTTATTTAGCAGGCATTAGCTCCTAATTTCAACCACTATGTCCAGCTAAGTGTAACAACTTCCCAGCTAAGGAACTCCTTCAAAAAATACATGTTCCTTACACCTGCATTTTTCTTGTGGCTGTATAGATTTAAGCAGCAACCACTGTCACCTCCAGGCAATGGAACAGAGTTAGCTTTTTGGCTTGCAGTATTTATGAGAACATTCTATTGTGCCCAGGACTGTCCAATGAGATTTTTTCTGCAGATGTAAAGACATAGAATGGGACACTTCTAGAAGATTTGGATAACCATAGCCACCTATAAGCCCATAGACCCCAGAAGAACTAATTAGTAGCTTCTGATTTTGAGAGCAAAACATACTGAATTCAATTAAGCCCCTGGAAGACCAGCAGCTCAGATCCTTTATTTTACAGGGAAGTGTTTGGACTATAAAAGAGACTGGCCAAGGTCACCAACTCTTAATGGTACAACCATATAAATAGGGGCTCATCTCTGGCCTTTGCCAAATGAGTACTTGCAATTGGATAAACTAACGCTGAGAATACTAAGTAAATTTAATACATTAAATGATTATTACATATTGTTTACAGTATATGGTAATTTGCATGTTATTGATAACAAATTACAAGATCTACAGGGTTCAATACAGTAATATCAAAGTTAAAGTTATTCAGACTGCCGGTAGAGCTTGTAATTTAATTTATAAACCTGTACAAAGTAGCTACAGGACCTATGGTGATCTGTACATGTCCTTTGATTATAAAGTCACAGGTGTTTCTGATACTCCTTGTTCTGCTTCCTACATTTTCAATGATAGGAAATGCCAAAATTCTACTAGAAGTTAGTTAAAATAAGGATGGAATAAAGGAAGGTTAATGTAGAGAAATAATCTACTTTTAGTTTAGCCTCTGGGACATCAGTTTAGGACCCCTGTGCTACAACCTGCCTATGACAGTGATGACAATGCTGTGCTTAAAAGGCCTCCTGGGAAACTTGGAACTTAGAAATAAATACGGTAACGCTCCTTTTTCAAAGCTGTTGTGTGAGCTTACAATATTGGCGCGAAAAGACCAGCGTTCACCATCCGGGGATTTTTACTTCTCTGCCTTTGCTGGGGAAAATTCAAATCTCAAGAAAGGGCGGACCCATAAAAATGCTGTGCGCTTGCGCAAAGGCGGGGCGAGAAGCCCTGGGAAGAAGGCGGGGCGGGTGACGCGAGTGGCGCAGACTGCTCCCGCGCTTGCTTCGCTCTGGTGCCGGTATCCTCCCTAGGCCACTGGATGGGGGTAGCCTGGTGCGCTGCGACTCGGAACGCGTGGCCCAGTCGTTTGGGAGGCGCGAGCGGAGGTGGAGACGCAACAGGGTGCTGCTAGCGGTCCAGAGAGCGCAGGCGGCAGCTCCGCCCCTGTGAGCTCGTAGCGTCACCTTCCGTTCTGGCCCCGCCTCCAGCTACCCGCCTTAGCTGGGTTCTGAGTTGTCGCGGATTGTTCGGGGCGGGAAAAAAGCTGCTTCCCAGCAAAGGGTGCAATCGCAGTGTCCTTTCTTTGCCACCCTTAACTACCATGTGCCATATCTCCACTGCTAGTTAAAGGCCATTTCTCTGGTTTGTGTCCCATCAGCGACCTGGAAGACAGTTCCCAGGGGGCGGGGCCAAGGGAGTGAGGGGTGGGGGTTAGATTTTCATCCGGGCATCCCCAGATGCTGCAGCCATCTTTGTTTTGTGCTGAAAGTCGCTATTGACGCCTGCAGACGACCGGGCGTGGGGAAGTTGGCAATATGGCGACTCCCAGAGAGGAGGCGTGAGGAGCCCGGGGGGGGGGGGGCTGGTAGCGCAGGGCGTGGCGCTATTGCACCTGACCTGAACTCTACTGTCTCCAGCTTACTGCACAAGAGCCCCAGGTCGCCCTCCAGTAGACAACACACTGGTCTTAAAAGAAGCTTTTAATTCTTTATGAGCCTTGGGTCCTTTAAGAGGCTTGAGACCAGAGACGAAGACGTGCGAAGCCGGCGGGGGTGGAGGGGGGAGCGTTGACGTCTTCTAACTCCGCCCCCTCGCCCGATAGCCGCCATGTTTAGTTGTTACTTCTTCACACAAGATGGCGGCTCCCAGGGAGGAGGCATGATCGCCCTGCCGTTACCGCTTCTTCTGCCGTACAGTTGTCACTTCGAGTCTTAACTCCTGCTCTTTCAAGCGGCTCCTGTGGGAAGGAGTCTTAAGGAGAGGAGCGAGGATTGGACGCTGCCTTGCGTTTGGTTTGCTGTGGAAGAACTGTCCAGGAAGAAGAGAATAGGTGGGGTGGGCGAGAAGAGAAGCTAGTCTCAAGATGGCGGCTCCCAGGGCAGCCGGCGCAGCCTGAATAGCAGAGGCGATTCAAGGGAGAGGTGCAAAACCTCAGGAGCTGTACGGCTCGGGGCTCCGAGCAGCAACCGAGAGTTCGAGCCCGTTCCTCCAGCCTGTGACACGCCTTTACTATTTAGGAACGTTAGGGTTCTGTGGTCGGTGGCTGTACTAAGTGCTGGGTGGGGAAGCAGGACGGTCTCAAGATGGCGGCTTCCACAATTGTGGTCTGACTGCCGGCGGAGCTGAGACAACCGCGGCATTTGTGGCTCTTTTCCACCCGCCCCGGAAGCCAGCCAGTGCTGGGGACGGGGGGTGTGGGAACCGGGCCGGGGCTCCGCCATTTCCGGCGGGGAAGGGCTACGACTGAGGAAGGGAGGAGAGAGAGGCGGCTCAAGATGGCGGCTCCCAGAGCCTCCTGCTCGAGCTTCTAAGCGGGAACACCCGGGCAAATAGTTAGAGCGACGGCGCCCAGTGGCCTCCAGCTTCTCGGGAATAGGTGCTCTGCAGTTTTGAGAAGCTTTTAAGGATACAACCTGAGTGAGAAGGGGGGGGAAGAGCCAAAGGAAGGAGGATAGTTAAGATGGCGGCCTCCATGGAGTCGTCCACCGCTGTGTAAGGAGCCGCTTCTTCGTGAGAGCTGCCTTAGACGAAAGGGGGTGTGTGAAGAATTAGGGGTATCCTCCCGTTCAGTGACTTCTTCCCACTGCATCCTTAACCGGAACTATGGCTTCGGCTGTGTCTCCTGCTAACTTGCCAGCGGTGCTTCTGCAGCCCCGCTGGAAACGGGTGGTGGGCTGGTCGGGTCCCGTGCCCCGACCCCGCCACGGCCACCGTGCAGTGGCTATCAAGGAGCTTATAGTGGTGTTTGGCGGCGGCAACGAGGGGATAGTGGACGAACTACACGTGTACAACACTGGTGAGTGCTCTCTCCCTGGGTTTCTCAAAGCCTTCCCTCCATCTCTCTCCTAACCCTTCTCTTCCCTATCTTCTCTTCTCCTATCTCTCACTCCCCTAATGTGTTTTCCTTCTCCCTTTGCACTTATTGCCATCTTTGCTTTTTCCCTGATTTTTCAACCCCCGTTTTTACACCCCCGTACTCTTCAGTGTTTAAAGGTTGCATTTCGGTACTTAGTGAAACCCTCTACTCCGACTGGTGAGGGGGAGGGGGATGTCGCGGGCGACAGTGACTTCAGACGTACACCGTTACCCAGTGGGCTGGGGCTGGCGCGGCAGCGGATGTGTTCTCTTGGCGCAGGCGGAATCCAACCCCCCTCCTGCGATAGTCCTCATCTCCAGCGCCCATGCTCGTTCCGGAGAAAAGACAATATTTAGATCACAGATCCGTTCTCTACACCCAGAAAAAAAGAGGAAAGCACTCTTTAAGGTGCAGACTTTTAACAGCCTAGTGCGACCCTCGTGGCAAGTACGGATGGCATGATAACTGTGCTGCTCCCCCCAACACATACACATACATGAGAGTATTTATTTGTACGAGCTGTGAATTTTTGTGGATTTTTTTTTTTACGTTCAAATTGTTTCTTTTCCTAATCTGGTGCC
>NC_045030.1:75712756-75723252 GCF_008632895.1 Mastomys coucha | reverse complement strand
CCTTTTTGTGTGTGTGTGTGTGTGTGTGTGAGAGAGAGAGAGAGAGACTGAAGGGGTTAACTAGTGCCTCCTTCCCCAAACCCAAGCCCTTGCAAATTGGGAGGAGCCTATCTGCAGGTATGGCTGATCTGCAGCCTGGCCTCTGCCCCCCTCCCTTATGGGAGCCACATGTTGTTTCCTTGCTTGGTTCCTTTGCTCTGTCTCTAGGGCAGAAAGCTTTGTCGCATCCTTCCCCTGTGGTAGCCTCTTGGCACTTTCTGCACATCTAGTACAGGGGATTGGCCTGAGTTGCCGGTTGACTGCCCAAGGGCCTTCAGGACCTTTTCCTTGCCCTAAGGGAGAAGTGCTGGGGCTTGCCAAGGCTGAAAGTATGTGCCAGTTGTGTCCAGGTAAGAGCCTGGAATACTAGTGTGGCCAGACAGAGCTGGCCCCCTTGCCTATGGTAGACTAAAAGCTTCCCTCTGCTGCAGTAGTAGGTGCAGTCTGCAGAGCTTCCTCCCTTGCCAGCTCCTTAGCCTCTTCCGTGCACCCTCATCCTTTCTGGGCCCCTGCGGTCCCAGGCACCTCCTCTTCATTTGAGGGCAGGACCAAGTGTGAAGAAATTGACCCCACCCCCACCCTCCATCTCACACACTCCACACTGAGGAGGCAGAAAGAAGGGAGGAGATCGTGGTCTGGGGTAGTTCATGGAACAAGGGTTGGAGCCAGACTCTCCTGGCAGCTTCCCAGCACCTCCCCTGCCAGGCTGAGTATACAGGCCTGCCTCTGCACCTCTGAACTATTCCCCCTCCCCAAGTTGACTTTAAAAGACTGGTGGTTGTTCAACCCTCTGAGTTCCTTGTCTCTCCACACCTGTTGCCTCCAGGGAGTAGGGCTTTTCTCGGGGCCTCTGCAGAAAGGGGAGTGGGAGGGTTGGTGATGCTTATGTCAGCCCAGGCAGCTGTGATGGCAGAAATTAGCCCAGTAAGGTAAGGCCAAGAGCAGGGGTGCAACTTGTGGAGTAGGAGAGCTGTTTTTAGAGATGCCTTCCACAGGAGCAGCAACACCTTCTCCATTTTCTGGACTGCCTTTCTTCTACTAAGGCCTGGAGCAGACTTTCTGGCAGGGAAATACAATTTTAGAAAGTAGGGCAGGGGCCTAATTGCAGTCAGCTCCAAAGTCCATTGCAGGCCTATATCTTAGCTTCCTAGGACCTCTACCTATTCATTAGTTTATCGAAAACACTTTGGTGTTAATTTGTTACCATTTTGCGAGGTTGGCTGTTAGAAAGTAACCAGGCTTCTAAAAGTCCCCTTATAGCAAAGGCCAGGAATCCTCCAAGACTAACAGTTTTCAAATTGTTATGATCTATTTTTAGGTGACTTGAGAGCAACTAGCATATGCTGCTATACCCTCTTCTTCACCTTAATGGGTGTATCCCTTGTGTTGATGGTCTCAGGGTGTGTCATGTATTTGGCAGGCTCAGAGTTCTAGCAGTCCTCATGCTATTCTGACTGCCCATCCTTCCCTACAACTGCCTCTTCTGCTTACTTTGGTTTTGTTTTCAAAGAGGCCTGAGTTCATAATCTGTTCATGCCTCTGCCTATAGCCCTTTGCTTTTGTGGGGTCAGTACTTACCTTACCTTTAAAGAGTATGCTTCTTTTAGAGTATGCTTCTCCTCTTTTCCTCTTTGAAAGAGGAAAGAGATCCAGGGTGTGTGTGCACTTTGGCTGTCTTGGTCAGCTCTTCAGTTTGCAGGGGTGGAGTATAATTCACCCAGGGGTTACCCAGTGGAATTACTGGGTTTGTGTGTGCTAGTGAGTGTGTGCATACATGACTTTGCCCCTTTAGAGGCAGTCACCATGGGAGCAGAGAGACCCTTCACTGGCTTTTGGTAGGTCTTGGGGTTGCAATTGCCTGTGAAGGAATTTTATTTCCATGAGGCAATTCAGATTACTCAAGAGGCCTCAAGCTCAAGGATCCACACAGGCTGAGGTGAAATGTGCTGTGGTGAAGCTGGGTGTGTGTGATCCCTCTTCCAGGCTGCTTTTGCCTTGGTGGATATTGGAAGTCACTAACCCCTCAGGGTTGGGTGTAGAACAGAGCTCTGACCAAGTTCTCTACCACTGAGCCACATCTCCAGTTCCTCCATAGACTAGGGTGGGGCAGGGGATACAAAATATCTAATGGGGGGCTGGAGAGATGGCTCAGTGGTTAAGAGCACTGACTGCTCTTCCAGAGGTCCTGAGTTCAATTCCTAGCAACCACATAGTGGCTCACAACCATCCGAAATGAGAGCTGATGCCCTGTTCTGGTTCGTCTGAAGACAGCTACAGTGTACTTACATATAAATAATAACAATAAATAAATCTTTAAAAAAAATCTAATGGGACTTCCTACTTATAAGGAAATTGGAGTCTAAGAGGGGAAGTGACAGGTCCAAACTAGGACACTGCACTGGCTACTGGTAGAAGTGGGCCAGAGTATGAACCTTAATAGACTGAATCCATTTACCTCTGTCCGTATACCTAAATTTCATTAAGTCAAATGGGTATTACATCTGTTTCCCCCATTTATTTCAGGCCTTCCTTAACAGGCTCACTTCCCTATCAGTTAGTTTTGCTGATTAGGAAATAGCCTATTTACTCTTCAAAGTTCTGTCTTAAATGTTTTCTACTGAGAGAAACCTCCTTCAGTTATGTCCTTCATCACCCTTGCTCTGCTCCCAAGGGTTGGGCATGGTTCCAGGCTCTTTCAGTTTTTCTTCCTATCAGTGGAGAGATTCACAGCCTACCTACCAGATGGGAAATAGGAGGCCCGGGGCTTCTCTGTGCTTTCCAGCATGGGGCCTGCCACATCAGAAATGACTTTGGTATAACCAGTCACACTGAAAGGAAAATAATTTCTTGAACTCCACTGAGTTCTCTGCTGCATGGGTATCATTAGTCTATACAGTGATGGGGAAACAAGCTACAAATGAAGTTTGGCTGCAGAAAGGGAAGGTAAAAAAGTATCTCATACTGGAGCCTGCAGACAGGTGTCCTCCTTTCCTCACATTCCCTCTTCTAGTGAGGGTCAGGCTAGAGGGCCAGGGACATGCCAAGGCATATCAACAATGAGGGACCCAGGGATGGGGTTACATGATACCCCACTGGGTGTCTGAGGGCAAGAGAGAGCAGCTGTTAAATTTATAAGGTGGAGAGAGGAATTCACATACTCGCACACTTTTAGGGAGTAAAATGGGGATTCGTTAGGTGAGATGAGATGGTATGTTATCTCCATACCAAGAACTTTACTCCCTAACAGACTCCTGATGGGAGTTGGGAAGGGTTTCTTCTGCCTTGCCAGAAGAAGAAACATTCTAGAGCCAGATTAGTACCTCTTAGGTCTCAATAGGAGAAGCTAGTAATCTGGGAGGCTCAGGAACATCACAGTTACATCTGGCCTGGTCATCTGGGTCAGTGGATCAACATGATAGGAAAGCTGTGGGCCAATCCCATTTGCCATTTAACTTTTAATCAAGACTCCGTACCTATTGCTTTAACACAAGGGTTCTTAGCTGAGTGAGGGACTGCCCATATATGAGACAGATAATGAATCAGGTTCGTGTCCCTGCTAGATTTTGCTCTGAATTCAGGTGAGTTTCCCTTCCTGTTCCTGCCTCCCCACCCCCCATCTTTTGTTTGTGTGTTTTTGTTTTGAAACAATGTCTAACCGTTAACCCAGGCTAACCCTGAACTCCTGATCTTCCTGCTTCCACCTTTCAGATGCTAGGATTACAGGTAACTGAGGTCTGGATTGAGGCTGCCTCAGAGGTTCCTGTTAGCTTTTCTTTTGTAATTTGGATGGAACTCCTTCCATGGATTGTTTACTTGTGCAAAGTTGATTTACCTCAATATTGGAAGCTCCTACATTTCTTGATTCATGTTTGCATTAGGAATAAGAAAGTAGGCCAAGAGCCAACATTTGGGTGTGTGGACACATGCATACATGTCCCCAAGCAGTACAAGCTGCATCACTTCAGCAGAAAAATGGCAGAGAGGATGGGAACTGTAGTATTGTCTTTAGTGACTCAGCTAAACCACTAAGGAGTCTTTTTTTAATAAAGATTTATTTATCATTATAAATAAGTACACTGTAGCTGTCTTCGGATGCACCAGAAGAGGGCGTCAGATCTCATTACAGGTGGTTATGAGCCACCATGTAGTTGCTGGGATCTGAACTCAGGACCCGCTGAGCCATCTCACCAGCCCCCTGAGGAGTCTTAATAGTTAGCTAGCTGTTCCAGGTGCACCTGGGGAGACCCTTCTTCCTTAAGCAAGGCAGGGCACAGTTGTTGTCTGTACCACTTTGGAGTTGAGAACACAGGATTTTACAAATGATGTCTGAGGAGAGAACTTTGTCCTCAAATGGCATCTAAATAAAGGGGGCAGAAAAAGCAAAACAGGCAGTTTCCCTCTTTCTTAGTACATCGTTCTCCAAATCAAACATCTATTTCTTGTGGAAATATACCTGCCTCCCTGCATGGACAGTAGGGCTGAGAAGCAGATGAACAGCTTAGACTGGTCCACAGAAGCCTCCTATGTCCCCTCCTCCAAAACAACCTCACTTTCCATCTACTTCTAGGAAGGAGGACTAGTCTTGACTTTGAAGCCCTTCCCCATGGTAGCTGCAGCCCCCTTCCCCAGATCCAGGACTTGAAATCTTTCCTTCTCAGATCTCACCTGACTGACATGCAGCAGGTCGGCCTCTGGGCCCTGGTCTAGAGATTTTGGGGATGGACGAACGGACTAACTGACCGACCGAGTGCTTATCCTTTAAATGTGTGGCATGGTAGAAGAATATGTTTTCCTATAACATTACTAGAACCCTTGCCACTGCAGGTGTGAAAGACGTAGGCACCTAGGTGTAAGAGCAAACTGCCAGGCAAGCTAGGGAAGGGCTCCATTCCAGCTGAAGACTTGACCACTGTCTTATACTGTCTTAGGGGAATCAGGAGGTACCTGAGGGATGATTTCCCTTTCTTGGCGGCCTCTCCACCTTAGCCCCAGTTAGAAGTGTGAGGGACTCCTGAAAAGTTCCTGTCACAGAAGCTCTGCTTTGGTTACCACATCAGGCTTGAGAACATTCTGGATGTGGTGGAGGGGCACTGCCACAGAGCCTGTGGACCATCACCTAGGAGATGAGTGGGGAAGTCAAAGCAAAGCAGCTAGGCTTGTGAGGTCAGCAGAGGCTGATTCTTGCCTCAGGCTCTCTGAGCCAGCAATGTCTTCTCTGTGTGTCAGCTACCTGCATGAAGGGAAGCCATCAGCCTGTAACAGTTAAAGTTTCCAGGACCACCTATAGGTGCAGCTGTACACTCTGGCTGTCTTAACTCTGTGGTACAGAGAGAATCATGGGCTCTGAATAGGAGGAACATGAGCCTTTGAGGGCATTTGGGGTATAGAAGTTTAATGATCGTGTAAACAGTAGGGAAAGGAAGTCGTGGTCTACTAGATTCTCAGAGGCTGATGAATTATCTTGGTTGGTGACTTTACTGCTTTCTAAGATGACCTTAATGAGAAGTTGTGCAATAGTTTGAAAGTCAGGGTTCTGTAGATGGTTTGAATAAAATGGCTAGAGATTTGGGATAATGCTCTTAAAGGATAGTATGCTGGCTCAGTCCCTTCTCTCTTGGCTACATTTGAAGACTAGGAGTTGGAGAGTGCAAGACTTAAGGAATAAGAAGAATGGGGAAGGTAGGGGACACTTGAGTTCTAGAAGCTCCTGGATGTGTTGACTTTTGTTTCCTTTTCTTTAGCAACCAACCAGTGGTTCATCCCAGCTGTGAGAGGGGATATCCCTCCAGGGTGTGCAGCCTATGGCTTTGTGTGTGATGGTACTCGCCTCCTGGTGTTTGGTGGAATGGTAGAGTATGGAAAATACAGCAACGACCTCTATGAACTCCAGGTAATAACATAGAGCCTCTGTGGGCCTGGGTTGTTACACTGCCTCAGGCCCTGTGGAACTCTACATAGTGTTCATTGTACTGGTTTGTGAGCTAAGTCAGGAGAGGCAATGGAAGGGATTACTTAAGAGTCTACCAAGGCTATTCTTTCCTTGAACAGTGTCAGAGGAGAGAACAGGACCAAATTCTTTAGAACTTACATATTTCAGCAATGTGCTCTCTCACTCCAGACAATCTTCTCCTTATGCCACAAATAGCCCCTGGCCCCTAACCAGTGACCTTCTCATCTCTTAAATATTACTGATTTTTGTAGGCAAGTCGCTGGGAATGGAAGAGACTGAAGGCAAAGACACCCAAAAATGGGCCTCCTCCGTGTCCTCGGCTTGGACATAGCTTCTCCCTTGTGGGCAACAAATGTTACCTATTTGGAGGTCTGGCCAATGATAGTGAGGACCCCAAGAACAACATTCCGAGGTGAGGATTTGTCCTATTTTTTTCCTCTGAAGAATCCCACCAGAGTGGATCTACTTTCCTCAGGTATATAAGACTCATCTGAAATTCTAAAGTTCGTTGTACCAGCTGACTCCACCAGAGCCATGTTTCTCTCTTGTGCTGGATTGTCAATGAGAGAATAGATTCAGTACCCTTTCAAGAAGTGCACAGCTTTGAGATCTGAACCCCTGGGTAGGTCTTGTAGGAGAAAGCTGGGCAAGAGGTAGAATTGGCCTGGTCCCTATCCCAAAGGTCAAACTTAGACCTTGCTTCCTTTGCAGCATCTGCTGCTTAAACATTTCTAAGGCCTGTAGCCAAAGCTCCTAATATGTGGAGGTGGTTCCAAGCTGACACTCCCTTACCCTAGGGAGGCCCACATATAATGCCTGGTATTTTGTACATGATTGCCTAAAATGACATGCCACTGAGTCTAAACTTAAGGCTCCCATCATAGCTTTGCACATACACCCTTTCCATTGTTCCAAATGGACTCACACTGTAAGCTTCTAGCAGTCTCTTTTGGGGGCAAGAATAGTAGTGTTTGTGGTTTCCATGGCCTTTGCTCTTTTATATTCTAGTAAATCTACTGTTCACTGAGATAACCTGGTAAAGCCTGTGGTGCATGTGTTCAAGGTTTGCTATGACTGATCTTCCTCAGGTACCTGAATGATTTATATATTCTCGAACTACGGCCAGGCTCTGGCGTGGTAGCTTGGGACATCCCTATCACTTACGGTGTCCTGCCTCCACCCCGGGAGTCACATACTGCTGTGGTCTACACTGAAAAAGATAACAAGAAATCCAAGCTGGTGATCTATGGAGGGATGAGTGGCTGCAGGTTAGGGGACCTTTGGACCCTGGACATTGGTAAGAAATTGCTGCTATTCCAGTAGCTTCAGAGCAAAGCCAATCTCCTGGATAGCTGGCCTTGAGTGGCTGTCATTGTCTGGTGAGGTGGGACTCATGGGAAGCTAATGTCCCCCTTAACCTTATCAGTGGATAGGAAACAGTAAGGCTTGGTGTACTACTATACGGGCTTTCAAGAGAATCGGGAGAGAGTACAGTCTTTTCACAATGGAATTCCCTTAATCTAGGAAGAGTCCTGACTCACTTTTCAGTGGACAGTCTGTATGTGGAATGGTATATTCTGATATGACTAGTGTGATAAAATTTATTACCCTAGATCAGATTTTTTTATATTTATTTATTTATTTTTGGTTTTTCGAGACAAGGTTTCTCTGTGTAGCCCTAGCTGTCCTGGAACTCACTCTGTAGGCCAGACTGGCCTCAAACTCAGAAATCTGCCTGCCTCTGCCTCCCAAGTGCTGGGATTAAAGGCATGCGCCACCACCACCCAGCCCTAGATCAGATTTTTACTTGGGCTATAAAGTGGGTGATTAGGTGGGAGTAGATATTGGTTATAATACTCCGTGGTCACAGCACCCAAACATTTGAACATAAGCAAAACTTGAGTGAGTTTTTGTCTAGTGTTAAGTGGCATGGAGGTAAATATGTTCTACAGGGAGTAGAAGTACAAAGGAGAAGTTGGGGTGAGCTTGATACCCCTATGTCATCCGTGAGAGTGGTGATGCCTTATAGCAGGTGCCTGGTACTTTGGGGAAGAAACCTTCTTGCCCAGATCATCTGAACAGCCTTAGAAATGCTGAAACATAGTTGTTAGAGTAATAAATAAGAGGGCTTGCTGAGGGATTTAGGAAGACAGAGATGCAGTTGTTATGTTGGTTTAGGGCCAGTTGGCCCAAGTACTAGGACTGTGGTGTCTGATCCAGCATAGGTAATCTCTCCATTCTGCAGAGACACTGACATGGAATAAGCCCAGCCTTAGTGGAGTGGCACCCCTTCCTCGAAGCCTCCACTCCGCAACCACCATAGGAAACAAGTGAGTGTCTGCTCTTTTCTTCTCTGACCTGAGCTGCCCCCTAAAGTCCTGAAGGTTTCTCAAGTCAGTTTTGTCACCTGTCCCTCAATCCCAGGGAAGCCTTTTTCTGGCAGGTCTGGCATTAAACAGCCCCATACTCTCCTTATTAAACATAAAAAAGACAGATTAAGGGTGGAGGGACTGCATGTAATGCAGCCTGAGACCCTTTCTTGACCTGTAAGGCTACCCCATCAAGAGTATAGACAGTGTAGCTCTTCATTTAATCAGGATTCTTTGTGAATGCCAAGGTCTAGCATCCATGGAGGCATCTTAGATGAACAAAACAATGCTCTCCTTACAAAGAAATAATAGTTCTTTGTAAGAGTGAACCATCGGGTAGGAAGTACCATATTAAACAGTTTCATGCATCCTCAGGGACTGAGGCCTTCTAGAGAACTGAACGTGTTCTCTTCAATCCTTTCTTGCTTTTTTTTCATCCTCCTAGAATGTATGTATTTGGTGGCTGGGTGCCCCTTGTCATGGACGATGTCAAAGTGGCCACACACGAGAAGGAGTGGAAGTGTACCAACACACTGGCTTGTCTCAACCTGGGTATGGCCTTCTCAGGCTTAGAGTGGCCAGGGATGGGGTGACCCTGGGAAATTTTTAGGGTGTACAGGAAGCAAACTTGGGCTCGTGGATATTACCAGAAGTATCCAGTGGGTGGAAAACTCTCAGGCAGTACTCTTTTTAGTTTGAATGGGCTTTTCATATGCCTGACATCCATAAGTGCAAAAGCACATATAAGGCAGAAGTGTTTCTTGTACTCCATTTGTAGGGACTCTTCTAATAGGCAATAGCTCCAGGACCTTAGCCTGCCATACACAGGGCCAAGTAACCCTTTTCCCTTACTATCTTGGAGATCATTTCATACCCATACATAGTTCTTCATATTCTTTAATATGGTGTACTGTTTTAATTCTAGCATGTAGGATCTTTTCTTGATTTTTTTTCATGAATTGTGTTTCCCTTTGCCCATCTCTTAGGATTGTATTATTTTTATGTACAAAGAGTTATCTTCCAAATACTTTCCCGATATATGGCTTAATTTTCTTTTTATGCTCTTTTTGCCTCATTTTTGTTTACTTTTGATACTCCAGTAACTTGACCTTCCCTGACAATGAAAGAATAGAGGGCATCTTGGGAGTTGGTGGAACAAGTTCCTTTTATCCTCTGTGTGACCTCTAGCACCTGTGTACCTCTAGATACCATGGCCTGGGAAACCATCCTGATGGATACATTGGAGGACAACATTCCTCGAGCTCGAGCAGGCCACTGTGCTGTTGCCATCAATACTCGTCTGTACATTTGGAGTGGCCGTGATGGCTACCGCAAGGCCTGGAACAACCAAGTCTGTTGCAAGGACCTGTGGTATCTGGAGACAGGTAAGGTACTAGGCCACTGCCATTCCCCACTGCTGAAACTTCTCTATTCCCTATCTTAACGGTTGTTTTGTTGTATTACAGAAAAGCCACCACCCCCAGCCCGAGTACAACTAGTACGAGCCAACACCAACTCACTGGAGGTTAGCTGGGGTGCAGTGGCGACAGCCGACAGTTACCTTCTTCAACTCCAGAAATATGACATTCCTGCCACAGCTGCTACGGCTACCTCCCCCACTCCCAATCCAGTCCCATCTGTGCCTGCCAACCCTCCTAAGAGCCCTGCGCCAGCAGCAGCTGCACCTGCTGTGCAGCCATTGACCCAAGTAGGCATCACACTTGTGCCCCAGGCTGCCACTGCACCTCCAAGCACAACCACTATCCAGGTCTTGCCAACAGTGCCAGGCAGCTCCATTTCTGTGCCCACGGCAGCCAGGACTCAAGGTAAGCCATGAAGGCCATAGGTATTTGTGTAGGGCTTAGTCAGTGGGGACATTCATTGCCTAATGGTGGCTGCTGCTTTATTCTTGGTTGATTTAGCTTTGGTTTTATTCTTGAAATAGGGGATAAAAGTGCTCTGTCTTGCTGATGGGACGGTCTTGGGGGCATAGAAAAGTCATATATAAAAAACATGTAGGTCATAGCTCAAGTCTGCCTTAAATTTGGCAGAGTAGTGGGATATGTGTAGAAGTAAGAGTATCTCCTGCCGGGCAATGGTGGCACACACCTTTAATCCAAGTACTTGGGAGGCAGAGG
>NC_045030.1:75702817-75712611 GCF_008632895.1 Mastomys coucha | reverse complement strand
AAGAAAAAAGTACCTCCTAATGATCAAACCCCTTTTCCTATCAGGTGTCCCTGCTGTTCTCAAAGTGACTGGTCCTCAAGCTACAACAGGAACACCACTGGTTACCATGAGACCTACAAGCCAGGCTGGAAAAGCTCCTGTCACTGTGACTTCCCTGCCTGCCAGTGTGCGAATGGTTGTACCAACACAGAGTGCTCAGGGAACGGTGAGGATCTATTACTGAGCGGGGCTTTATAGTTACCCAAAAGTATAGTATAAACAGAGTTCTCATGTGATCTTTAAAAATGTGTGTGTGTGTGTGTGTGTGTGTGTGTGTGTGTGTGTGTGTGTGTGTGTACATATACATACACAACTCCATCCCTGGGACTGGAGGTGTAGGTTACTTGATAGAATGTTTGCCTAGCATGCATGAAACCCACTAATTCCCATCATATGCTCTTGTTTGTAAGATGCTACTGCATTAAAAAATGACACAGGCCTTTAATCCCAGCACTCAGGAGACAGGAGTTCAAGGACAGCCAGGGCTTTATAGAGAAATCTCAAACGGGGATGGGGGATGTCGGTCCTTGACACTTATCATTGTGCTTTTCCTGATTTGGAAGGTGGAGGGAAAATTCTAGTTAGTTGGGTTTGACCCCAAGTCTGTGAGAATGAGCTGTATTTAATTCAAAGGTTGTGTTTTGTTTTGGGTAAGCTATCTACTAGTAGAGATTCTCCTGCCTCAGCCTCCTTGGTCTAGAATTATAAGCATGAACCAGACCCAGCAGTGATGTTGATAGTATTGTTTGTGTAACCCATCACTGCTGTGTGTTAAGCATGTGTTCTTGTACTAAGATATGTAAAATTAATTATTATAACTGTAGTAAATTAATCCAGTGACTGTATTTCTTTACTTTAGCTAGTCACTAATAACCCCACACAGAGGCTAAGATTTACTAAAATTGCCTTGAGCCAAATAGTGAGCAATTATTACTCCATTCTGAACCTCTGAGTTAATCAGGCTTCCTCCCAAACAATACAATATCCACATATTACTTGCATTTTTTTCATCCTTTCTTATTCTAGCTGTCCTCTAATCCCTCCTTGTAGTGGGATAGAGAAATTAACATTTGAAGTAATATAAGGGTAACCTTTACACAGTATTGTTGGCAAAACATTTTGCCAACAGAGCTACATCTCCAGTTCCGGCTATGATTTTTTTTTTCTTGTTTGTTTGTTTGTTTTTCAAGACAGGGTTTCTCTGTATAGCCCTGGCTGTCCTGGAACTCACTCTGTAGACCAGGCTGGAATCGAACTCAGAAATCTTCCCGCCTCTGCCTCCCAAGTGGTGGGATTAAAGGTGTGCACCCCCACCGCCCGGCTATGATCTTTTTATTTATCTCTGCAGTGCTGGGGTTAGAACCCTATTAGAGAAGAACTTCATAAACCAACTACACCCCTAGCTTTTACTTTTGAGCCAGAGTATCATTAAGCTGTGATCTTTCTGCTTCAGCCTCTTGAGTAGCTATGATTACAAGCTGTGCCACAGGCTTAGCTTGACTATGGTTCTTTGATTAAAAATCTACTCAGGGGTTAGGGGTATAGCTCAGTTGAATTGGTTGAGTGCTAGGTTAGCGTGCATGAAGCTCTAGGCTCAGTTTCTAACGTTGCATTAGCCATGTAGTTGCATGTCAGTAGTCCCAACATTTGAGAGGTGGAAGCAGGAAGATCAGAAATTGAGGGTCATCTTTAGTGTGAGTTTGAGGCTAGCCTGAGCTATGTAAGAACCTTTCTCAAATGAAAGGAGTACTTGGCAAGCACCTGCCTACTTGCAGTGTGTACTAGGAGCCTGAATTAGGAAAAAACAGGATGCTGCTTAGCCTTTCTGACAGGTTCTAAAAGGGTCGTTGAATTTGGAAGCAGGTGGCAGGTGGCACCCTTGTATCTCACATGCTTTGTGTCCACCACAGGTGATTGGCAGCAACCCACAGATGAGTGGGATGGCTGCATTGGCTGCTGCTGCTGCTGCCACACAGAAAATCCCTCCTTCCTCAGCACCCACTGTGCTAAGTGTCCCAGCAGGCACCACTATTGTCAAGACAGTGGCTGTGACACCTGGCACAACCACTCTTCCTGCCACTGTGAAGGTGGCTTCCTCCCCTGTCATGGTGAGCATTTAATCTTCTGGGCTGGTCCTCGAACAAGCAGTGGCTAGAACATTTGTTCTAGGTTTGGGCCAACCTTTCAGGTCATTGGTTTATAATCAATACTGGCATGGGCTATGTATGGAACGTGCAGTTACCTTTAAGGGTGTAGTGTAGTCTTAGATTAGACCTGTGGAGAGTTCAAGCTGTTCTCTTGCTGCCCAGCCAACCAAACTGGATGGACAGCAGAGCTACCACCATTATGTTGCTGCTGTGTTTATTACTTATTTCTGCTTCTCCAGGTGAGCAATCCAGCCACTCGAATGCTAAAGACTGCAGCTGCCCAAGTGGGGACATCTGTGTCCTCTGCTGCCAACACATCTACCCGCCCTATCATCACAGTACACAAATCAGGGACTGTAACAGTAGCCCAGCAAGCTCAGGTGGTGACCACGGTGGTAGGCGGAGTCACTAAGACCATCACCCTAGTGAAGAGCCCCATCTCTGTCCCAGGAGGCAGTGCTCTGGTGAGTGACAGGCATCACCTGGCTGTGTGTGACAGTTGCCAGCCTATGGTGAATGCCACTGGTGACTTGCTATCTTGGGCCAATTCCAATATAGTTCTAGCCCAAGCCATGCCCTTGTTTGGTTCTAGATTAATGCCTGCTCCATCCTTTCCTTTTTAGATTTCCAATCTGGGAAAAGTGATGTCAGTGGTCCAGACCAAACCAGTTCAGACTTCAGCAGTGACAGGCCAAGCATCTACAGGTCCTGTGACTCAGATCATCCAGGTGAGCACTCACCTACTCACTCTCTCTATCTCTCAGGCCCATGGGGATGAATAGACACTGGGAAACAAGGACAGAAGATCCCATGGGCACAAGTGGCTCAGAGGCCTTACTGATAACGTAGCACCCACAGTATTCAGAATATTCTCTGAGTTAGAGTAGCTTAACTTAATATTCCTTTCTGGCAGTAGTTCCTGTTAATTCATAACTTCTCCCTTTCAGACCAAAGGACCCCTGCCAGCGGGGACTATCCTGAAGCTGGTGACATCAGCAGATGGGAAGCCCACAACCATCATTACCACCACACAGGCTAGTGGGGCAGGGACCAAGCCCACTATCCTGGGCATCAGTAGTGTCTCTCCCAGCACCACCAAACCTGGCACAACTACCATCATTAAGACCATTCCCATGTCTGCCATTATCACCCAGGCAGGCGCCACAGGTAAACATGCAGCTTTCAAAAGGCCCTTGCTGGTGAGTATAACTCAAAATGATGAGAAGCCCTCACAGCTTATTTTCTCTGGACCCTTCCCTAATGCAGGTGTTACCAGCAGTCCTGGCATTAAGTCCCCCATCACAATTATCACCACCAAAGTGATGACTTCAGGAACAGGAGCACCTGCCAAAATCATCACTGCTGTCCCCAAGATTGCTACTGGCCATGGGCAACAAGGAGTGACCCAGGTGAGGCACACGTGGTCCTTCTTCACTTCAGTCTAGTGCAGACCACATGTGTCCTCCTAACAGGCCTGAGAGGGGCATCACAGTCCAGTCAGCCTGAAAGTGACATTGGTGGCACTTTGCTCTGGTGTTCCAGGTGGTGCTAAAGGGGGCCCCTGGACAGCCAGGCACCATTCTCCGCACTGTGCCCATGGGCGGCGTTCGCCTGGTCACCCCTGTCACCGTCTCCGCTGTCAAGCCAGCTGTTACCACATTGGTTGTGAAGGGCACCACAGGTGTGTAGCCAATAGGCCAGGTCCTCGCCAATGACTGGGGGAGGATAACAGGTGCTCTCTCCAGAGCCTTCTGTCCTTGGTGGCTACATGGCAGGGCTCCCATTCCCTAGCCCTTTCCAGAGAGACAGGCTGCTAGATGGTAGCAATAGGCCTCATTCTACCTCTGCCTTTCCCTCCATTTAGGTGTTACAACACTAGGCACAGTAACAGGCACTGTCTCCACCAGCCTTGCAGGAGCTGGGGCACATAGCACCAGTGCTTCCCTGGCTACACCTATCACTACCTTGGGCACCATTGCTACGCTCTCAAGTCAGGTGATCAACCCTACTGCTATCACAGTGTCAGCTGCACAGACTACACTAACAGCTGCTGGTGGGCTCACCACACCTACAATCACAATGCAGGTAAGTGGGTCCTAAGGATGTACCACCATACATAGCAGCACTCCCACATGAAAGTAGGGGGGATTTTAGCCTTTCTCCCCATTCCAGATTTCAGTTCTGTGGACCTATGTAGTTATGGTAGCTTTTCTGCACATGGTGTGATCTCTGTCTCAGTCTTTCCTGGTGACACATGTGAGCTATGCCCAGTTCATAGACACTATCTCATAATTCTCATAATGTGCATACAGTATTTGTTCTCTTGTCATTTTTTTTTTCTCAACTGGACAAGAAGTAGTAAGGGAACTAACTATTTTACTGGCCTTTTGTACACTGTCTGGAAAAAGGCTTGACTGTAGTACAACTCATTCTCCTGCCCCAGCTCTGCCTCATTGTCCCTTCATCCTCAACTCTAAGTAAGTCATTGTTTTGAGATAATTAAATCTTATCTTAGATTTGCCTTGGATAGTTAGCAGAATTGGTAGTCCCAGTCAACATGGGTGAGCATAGGATAGTAGAGGCAAATGCGAAATCACATAGTCCAGGCACTAACTCCTCTGTTCTCTTTCTCCAGCCTGTCTCCCAGCCTACCCAGGTGACTCTGATTACAGCACCCAGTGGGGTTGAGGCACAGCCTGTACATGACCTTCCTGTGTCCATTTTGGCCTCACCTACTACAGAGCAGCCCACAGCAACAGTCACCATTGCTGACTCAGGCCAGGGTGATGTACAGCCTGGCACTGTTACACTGGTGTGTTCCAACCCACCCTGTGAAACCCATGAAACAGGCACCACCAACACAGCTACCACCACTGTTGTGGCTAACCTTGGGGGGCATCCTCAACCTACCCAGGTACAGTTTGTTTGTGACAGACAGGAGGCAGCTGCTTCACTTGTGACCTCAGCTATGGGACAACAGAATGGTAATGTGGTCCGTGTCTGTTCAAACCCCCCCTGTGAGACCCATGAGACAGGCACCACCAACACTGCCACAACAGCCACCTCCAACATGGCTGGGCAGCATGGCTGCTCGAACCCCCCCTGCGAGACTCATGAGACAGGCACCACCAGCACTGCCACTACAGCAATGTCCAGCATGGGCACTGGGCAGCAGCGAGACACTCGTCGTGCCACTAACACCCCCACTGTAGTGCGAATCACTGTGGCTCCTGGGGCATTGGAGAGAGCACAGGGTACTGTGAAGCCTCAGTGCCAAACCCAGCAGACCAATATGACCAGCACTACCATGACTGTGCAGGCCACTGGAGCTCCATGCTCAGCTGGCCCACTGCTTAGGCCAAGTGTGGCATTGGAGACTGGGAGCCACAGCCCTGCCTTTGTGCAGCTAACCCTTCCAAGTGTCAGAGTTGGGCTAAGTGGTCCCAGCATCAAGGACATGCCCACAGGGCGCCAACCAGAGACATATCATACTTACACAACCAATACCCCAACCACAGCCCGCTCTATCATGGTTGCTGGGGAGCTTAGTGCAGCTCAGGTGGTCCCCACATCGACATATGAGAGCCTCCAGGCAAACTCTCCTAGCAGCACCATGACTATGACAGCCCTAGAGGCACTGCTGTGCCCTTCAGCTACTGTGACCCAAGTCTGCTCTAACCCACCATGTGAGACCCATGAGACGGGTACCACCAACACCGCCACTACCTCCAATGCGGGCAGTGCTCAGCGAGTATGCTCCAACCCACCTTGTGAGACTCATGAGACGGGCACCACACACACAGCTACCACTGCCACATCAAATGGAGGTGCAAGCCAGTCTGAGGGTGGACAACAGCCTGCCAGTAGCCATCCCTGCGAGACACACCAGACCACTTCCACTGGCACCACTATGTCAGTCAGTGTGGGTGCCCTGATTCCTGATGCTACTCCCTCTCATGGAATCCTGGAGTCTGGCTTAGAGGTGGTAGCAATGCCCACTGTCACCTCCCAGTCTGGTGCCACATTGCTGGCCTCTTTCCCAGCACAGAGGGTATGCTCCAACCCTCCTTGCGAGACCCACGAGACAGGTACCACCCACACAGCCACCACTGTCACCTCTAACATGAGCTCAAACCAAGGTGAGTAGAAGTGTCTGGTAGAGGAGGGTACAGATATTCTGTTTTAGCCATAGCAGGCGGGAGGTGGTGTAGTCCTAGGAAACCTGTGGTGGTAAAAGCAAGTGGAAGTCAACTGATCCCCTTTGACACACCCACAGACCCTCCACCAGCTGCCAGTGACCAAGGAGATGTAGCGAGCACCCAAGGTGACAGTGCGAATATTACCAGTGCCAGTGCTATCACTACAAGTGTGTCTTCTACATTGCCAAGAGCAGTGACCACTGTGACACAGTCTACACCAGTCCCAGGTCCCTCTGTGCCGGTAAGCCTCACCCCAGGATCCTTTCTGTGGCCTTTTGCCCACTGTGCCTTTCATCTGTGCTGTCCATAAATGGACACTAGATGTCGCCCTTGTACCAGCATGGTATTACTCCTTGGTTCTTCCAGACCATAAAAGGGCAATCTTGGTGCTTGGGAGATGGTCCCTTAGAGGCGCCTTGGCACTTTATCTCTGTTGTTGGTTTCCTTCTTGGCTGTTCCCCATCATTTGTCTCTACAGTGAAGTCTTCTGGGCATGAGTTGAAACTTGACCCAGGAGCTTTCCTCTTGCCACACCCCTGCTGATGCTTCTTGACTCACCTTCCCCATTTACATTTATCATGGGTAAAAAGTGGTCAGCCTGTTGTGGGTGATACCATAGGCCTACAGGGAAAAAACAAAGGCTATCTTGTTTTTTGGCCCCACTGCCTGGTTCTAGCCTTTGTCTCCTCCCCTCTCCCTCTGACGGGGGCTTCTCTCCCTTTCTAGAACATCTCATCATTGACTGAGACTACCCCAGGGGCTCTGAATTCCGAAGTCCCCATCCCAGCCACGATAACAGTGACCATAGCCAACACAGAAACTTCTGACATGCCCTTCTCTGCTGTTGACATCCTGCAGCCCCCAGAGGAACTCCAGGTCTCACCAGGGCCTCGCCAGCAGCTGCCTCCACGGCAACTCCTGCAGTCTGCCTCCACACCCCTGATGGGGGAGTCTACGGAAGTCCTGTCAGCCTCCCAGACCCCTGAGCTCCAGGCCGCCGTGGATCTGAGCAGCACTGGGGACCCATCTTCTGGCCAGGAGCCTACCACCTCTGCTGTCGTGGCCACTGTGGTGGTCCAACCACCCGCACCTACACAGTCTGAAGTAGACCAGTTATCACTTCCCCAAGAGCTTATGGCTGAAGCCCAGGCGGGCACCACAACCCTTATGGTAACAGGGCTCACTCCAGAGGAGTTGGCAGTGACTGCTGCTGCTGAAGCAGCTGCTCAAGCTGCAGCCACTGAAGAAGCCCAAGCCTTGGCCATCCAGGCTGTGCTCCAGGCCGCACAGCAGGCTGTCATGGGTAGGTATCAGTTGGCAGATTTGAGGGACAGGCAGGCCCCCTTAGGATGAGTGACCGCCTTACAAGAGAGGGCTAAGGCACCATTTGGAGGCAACTTGAGATCTGCTTCCTATCAGAGTACACAGTGTAACTCAAGATAGGCCTGTTTAGGACAAGTAGTCCAGGAAGGAGACATGGGACCTAGTGGTGAGGGGCGTAATAAGGTGTGGGCAGGATAAAAGCTTAGGGAAACAAAATCTCAGGGACACCATTGCTGTCCATTGGGCCAGGCACACTTGTGTTCCTTTTGAATAGTAGTTTTCTTGGTCCTGGAGCAGGCACTGGGGAGCCCATGGATACATCTGAAGCAACAGCAGCAGTGACACAAGCAGAACTGGGTCACCTTTCAGCTGAAGGCCAAGAGGGTCAGGCTACCACCATACCCATTGTGCTGACACAGCAGGAGCTTGCAGCCCTGGTGCAGCAGCAGCAGCAGCTCCAGGAGGCTCAAGCTCAAGCCCAGCAACAGCACCACCTTCCCACTGAGGCTCTGGCCCCAGCTGACAGTCTCAATGACCCATCCATCGAGAGCAACTGCCTCAACGAGTTAGCTAGTGCTGTCCCCAGCACTGTGGCCTTGCTACCCTCAACAGCTACAGAGAGTAAGCTGGGCTGCTTTTTGGCAGGGGTAAATCATTGATAAGAATTGAACTGATGGGAGGTGGACACAGTGTAGCAAGGTGGCATGGAGGGTCTGCCTCAACACAGGACCTTCTCCCAGCTGATACTTTGTTTCTTTGCAGGCCTAGCTCCATCTAACACATTTGTGGCTCCCCAGCCTGTTGTTGTAGCCAGTCCAGCAAAGATGCAGGCTGCAGCTACCCTTACTGAAGTGGCCAATGGCATTGAGTCCCTGGGTGTGGTGAGTCTGGTTCAGTGGCCCCAGGGGATAAGGCAGTACTGCCTTTGGGCCCCAAGGGCTTGATGTCATCTCATTTCTGTTCCCTAGAAACCAGACTTGGCACCCCCACCCAGCAAAGCCCCTGTGAAAAAGGAGAACCAGTGGTTTGATGTGGGGGTCATTAAGGGTACCAGTGTAATGGTGACACACTATTTTCTGCCACCAGATGATGCTGTTCAGTCAGATGTAAGTATGCCTGGTAACTGGTACCCTTGGATAGTGAGTTGAATCCTGCCATGCCTGTGAGACAACTGTGATAAAAACAAGTTTCCCTGCCTTGTGAGAGGAGCTCACAGAACTCCATCTTTGTGCACTTGAACATTTAGGAAGTAGAAAGGGAGACCTTCCCCACCAGAGAGTAAGAAAGTCAAACTTGATCCTTTTCTAATAGCACCAAGCCCCAGTTAACCGTACCATGTTCCTAGGGCCTCGCTATAAACAAGACAGCCATCATTGAACTTCCCTTGGTCTCATGTTACTCTAGAAAATTGGCCATCCTAGACAAGCACCCTAGCACTGAACTGCCCCCTAGTCTAGAGTATTCTTTGTGACTGCAGGCCTCAAGCTATTTTCTTTACTAGTTTTCCACCTCTTGCCTTAGGATGACTCAGGCACAGTCCCAGACTATAACCAGCTAAAGAAGCAGGAGCTGCAGCCAGGCACGGCTTATAAATTTCGAGTTGCTGGAATCAATGCTTGTGGCCGGGGACCCTTCAGTGAGATCTCAGCCTTTAAGACTTGTCTGCCTGGGTTCCCAGGGGCTCCTTGTGCTATAAAAATCAGCAAGGTGAGTCTTTTCTATGGGCCACCTTTCTGTTCCCTATTGGTCTGCTGTCTGCTCTAGGGTGGGTGGTACATATGGACAGAGCCAGGAGGTGGCTGGACCAAGAGTATACCAGAGAAGAGCAAGGTAGTCTACATTCATCCTTAGAGAACTAGATACATGCCAGGCTCTCCATTGATAAATCTTTTTGTCTAATCCTAAAAGTCCCAAGAAGGTATGAATCTTGTTAGTCTATTTTCAGATGCAGAAACTGAGGCACCAAGAAGCTAAGTGATAAGTTATAGATTAGATGATGGGTTGGGGGGCTGTTATAAAGGCTCTTTAAAGTCCTTTAAATTTTGATGTGGAATATCTGGGTTGGTTTTTTTTGTTTGTTTGTTTG
>NC_045030.1:75699814-75702418 GCF_008632895.1 Mastomys coucha | reverse complement strand
CACACACACACACACACACACACACACACACACACACGCACACAAATTTATTTATATTCAGTTGTGAGGGGATAGGTGTGCCATGGTGCTCATGTGAAGGTCAGAGGAGGTCATGTGAGTCTTGGAAATCAAATTCAGTCATCAGGCTTGGTAGTAGGCACCTTTACCATACTGCTGAGCTATCTCACCAAACCCTAGAATATCTATTGTTTTGGGGGAGGTTTTTTATTTAATAGGGATTATTAGCAGTTCTAGAAGTTTCTAGCCCTCTTGCTCTGAGCATAGGCAGGGTAGGCTGAAGCCACTGTGACTCAAGAAGACAAGGCTTGACTTTATGTCCTGGGTTCTAGAGCCCAGATGGTGCTCACCTCACCTGGGAGCCACCGTCTGTGACCTCCGGCAAGATCATCGAGTACTCTGTGTACCTGGCCATCCAGAGCTCACAGGCCAGTGGTGAGCCCAAGAGTTCCACCCCAGCCCAGCTGGCCTTCATGCGAGTGTACTGTGGGCCTAGCCCTTCCTGCCTAGTGCAGTCCTCCAGCCTCTCCAATGCTCACATTGACTATACTACAAAGCCTGCCATCATCTTCCGCATTGCTGCCCGCAATGAAAAGGGCTACGGCCCTGCCACGCAAGTGAGGTGGTTGCAAGGTAAGTGTTCATAAGCTTTTTGGGGCAATTTTTAGGTGTGGGAGAGCACTGAGTGGAACAAAGATATAGCTAGCTAGACTAGGGAGGCTTCAGACATTGGATGAGAGGGTATAGGATACTATA
The DNA here is from genome assembly GCF_008632895.1 of Mastomys coucha. Lineage (NCBI taxonomy): Eukaryota > Metazoa > Chordata > Mammalia > Rodentia > Muridae > Mastomys > Mastomys coucha. The sequence continues at coordinate 75,701,644 of NC_045030.1, read as the reverse complement.
GAGGATGCTTTTGTGTTCTAGGGGTACACAGAAGATACCCTGGGATGTCTAAAAGTGAGAAAGGTTAGAAGGAACGACTAGAGGAATGCAAAAGCTGTTAGGCTCAAGAACAGCATGTCTTAAGTCCCTTAAAATGGGTAGCTCAGGCTGAGGCTTGTTCCCAGAAAGTATCTGTCTCAGGAGGGACATTGAGAGGCAGGAACTGGATCTGAAGGGTGACATGGGCAGTGAAGACTGTGAAAAGTGGGTACACACAAGTGTTCCTGCTTTTTGCCTGGCTGCTCACCATCCATCCCATTCCTTTCAGAAACCAGTAAAGACAGCTCTGGCACCAAGCCAGCCAGCAAGCGGCCCATGTCATCTCCAGAAATGTAAGTAGTCTCTTTCAGGAATCTTCTGTGGGGGGTTCTTAGAGTGGAAGTAAGCTCCATTTCTCATCAGGTGCTTGGGATTATATCCACACAAGGTCCTGGGTTGGTGTTTTTGTGATGCTCTTGGGACCCCTCTATAACTATTCCTTCTCTTTTTCTTATATAAGGAAATCTGCTCCAAAGAAGTCTAAGGCTGATGGTCAGTGAGGAAGCTGGCCAGCATCTGGATCCTCCAGACCCCTCTGCTTCAGGAATGCCCTATAGGGCCCACCTTCCCGCCCTGCCCACCTGGCCTTTGCACTTCACCCTCACCAGCTACTGGCCACCATTCAGTCTCCCCCTTTTCCTCTGTTTTTACAATAAAGAAAGCACATTTTACCATTGCTGTTGGGAGGAAGCAGAAGGCAGATTGGAAAGAACGGCGAGTAAGTGCAAGTTGTGCTCCTTCCTTTTCCCTACCAGGTGCCCTCCCTGGGTTGAGTATGACTGGACAGTTCAAAGACTTTGGGAAGAGAAATTAAAACTGAAAACAAAGGAGATAGCACCTATACTTAACCCTGTACTTGTTTGTAGTTCATCACCCTTGGCCTAAGAGGCAGCCAAGAGCTAGAGGGAAGGGCATCCTCCAAGTCCCTCAGAGGTACCCCATCCTGGGTGTCTGTCTGGTTCTATTTTGTTTTGTTACTATCCTTGTATTTCCAGCCACCTCCCATCCCTTCTTCAAGCTTAGCCAGATCCTATCTCACCCAGCAAAGTCACAGGAAGTTTAACGCATCTCAGAGGCCTTTGAGTTCCCAGTCAATACCTCTCCCTCTTTTCAAGGTGGGGGAGCCTTGGTTGGTCTGAGCAGTGGCTATGAAATCCTCCCAATGGGCACAGAATGGCCCCTAGTAACCCTGGCTTTGGCCTACCTTTTTGAGCCTGGGGGCCACATCACCAACTGCTGCATTTGTTGTATTTTTTAAGTTGAAATTAGTGAAGTTAACATTTTTATTGTAATTTTAGCCTTAGTGTGTGGGGGGTTATTATCCCTTTTTGTTAGCTGTGTACAGAATGTGTATCCTATCTTTTTTTCCCCCTTGGCTAATCATTGGCAGGGGTTTTCCTGGGGAAAAGCTAGAAGAGCAGCAGGGCAGGAGAGAAACAGTGTCCTGGCTAAGACTTGGTAGCTACTGCCCCAATATCCTGTTGCTAGCCCCTGCCTGCTTCTGGAACAGTGTGAGACAATTAAATTTCATTCCCTGTGGGTTAGCACTTAATATGTAGAGGCTTGGGCTTGAAGGTGATGTCCACCTTAATCAGCATCACTTGCAGAGACTGACCCTAAACAACACAGCAGGGGCAGGGAACAGGTAGGACTTGACCCCCTTGAAGGCAGCCCAGGATGGGTGTGGGGTATACCATATCCCACAGAGGCTATGGGTAGGTACCAGATACCAACTCAGTAATTTTGTAGCAT
>NC_045030.1:75689429-75699190 GCF_008632895.1 Mastomys coucha | reverse complement strand
AAAAAAAAAAAAAAAAAAAAAAGAATTCAGTTCACCTATTCTCTCACTAAGGCAAAGACAGCTGGCCATTGGCAGTTAGTTTTTCTAGACATACAAGCCACATAGCCTCTATAACTTCCCATCATAAGTTTAGGAAACTCCAGAATGTATATGGTACATGATGGATACTCAATGCTGCAGGACCAAATCCTCTGGTATTGTGGACAAACCAAGCATACAAAGAAGGAGACACAGAATTACTGACCCTGGCAGTCCAGTAGCCAGTTAGGTAATAGAGCTATGATTTGGTTGAATAGTGCTAACTGAGCAGAAAACTAAGAAACTCTGGAGATAAGGGAGCCCTGGGCTATAGCCAGGGCTCAGTGATGGCAGGTCTAGGTCCCAGAAGGTTGACAGGAACAAGCATACCACCCCCATGCCTCTTCGGGTCCTTGGTTGAGATAGAGAAGGGGTGTGGAGATATGTTTCCTCAGCATCTCAATACTAACATCTGCTTCTTTCTTCATTTATTTATTTATTTATTTATTTTGAGTCAGACTGAACTGCAGTCCTGGCACTGTGTAGACCAGGCAAGCCTCAAACTGCCTTTGCTTCCAAGTGCTGGATTTAAAGGTTACCACACCCAACTTTTTATTTTAATTATGTGTATGTGTATAATTATGTGTGCATACATCACCTGAGTATGTGCGGATTCTCTCAGACACCAAAGACAGTCATCTGGAGCTGAAGTTACAGACAGCTAATGAGTACCAACTTGTAAGTACTGGGAATTGAACTTGAGTCTTCTGTAAGAGCAGTACACAGTCTTAACCACTGTGTTATCTTACCAGCCCCAGTACCCATTTTGGTACCAAAAGTTGCCCCCTATGAGCCCAGTGTTGCTGTGCACCTGATGCAGGACCAGTGCCATAGTAGACTTCCTCTGAAAAGCCCTTTTCTTGGTGCTCACATCACCACTGGGCTCTACAGCAGCACTTCTTAGCATGTGATATCCACTATGCCTTTCCACCCAGACTTTACCTTGCCACAGATGGCGCCCAGCCTGAGACAGCTAAGGAACAACTTGGGGCTGGGAGCATAACCTCACTAGATTCATAACCTCTAGGGCTTCATGTTGGCATATCATTTTATTGGGTTCTTATAGCTCTACCTCCCTTCTAAACCCCCAATGCTAGGTAGGAGAGAAAGAAGGTTAGAGAAGAAATGGAGTATAGACTCTGGGCCAACAAAATCGATGACTTCCTGTTAATTAATGTTGTTGTATTTCTTGGGGCAAGTCTAATCTTTGTCAGAATATCTAGTAGTCCAGCAATCCAGAAACAGCAAATACAATAGCAGTGGGAGCAGTAGGCTCTCTTGGGCCTCTCCAGAGTCCCCAGAATTAAGTTGTCAGCAGCTGACAAAATTCACACCCCTCTAGAGCACAAGGAAGTCATAGTTAATAGCTGTGGACAAACTGAAGCAGCCCATATCCCACACATGGGGTTAAAACACAAATTCTATAACTGGGTTTTTAAACCAAAACTCTCGCTACATTTTTCCCCACTTTTAGTTCAAAATAAAGCCTTTTCTCTAATAAGCTAAATATGAGAACAATTAATTATATTTACAATGTCCAGTCTATATGTATTTGGCAACCTTGAAAAAAGTACTCCACTATCTATCCTATCCTGGTGAGTCCAAAGTTCTATACCTAAATCACTTTCTATCATAACTTGGATTTATCAACCTAAAAACATCTAAAATCATAAACAACTTAAAGCTTTTGTGTTTGTTTGTTTGTTTGTTTGTTTATTGCTTTTTTTGAGACAGGGTTTCTCTGTATAGCTCTGGCTGTCCTGGTGCTCACTCTGTAGACCAGGCTGGCCTCAAACTCAGAAATCCGCCTGCCTCTGCCTCCCAAGTGCTGGGATTAAAGTTGTGCGCCACTACTGCCCAGGTTGTCTTTAATCTTTAATAAGGAAAACTTTAAGACTATAAGTATCAAGAAAAAAAAAGGAGTTTAAAAAAGAAAAACTATAACTCTCTAGTCTTCAGCCCCATCAGAGATCTGGGAAAGCTACATTACCTTACTAAGCAGGAAGTGCAGAGCAAGCAGCTTCCAAAACTATAGAAATGACAAGAGACTGCTGGCTCCTAGACAGTCACCCAAAGTTCCTCTGTGTCATTGGGGCATCCAGTCTTCAGCTAACAAGCCTAGAATATCTGACAGACTTATGCAATTTTGAAGGACTGGCCTACTTGTCTCTGCAAATTTGGTAGTCAACTTTCCAGTATCCTGTTTATCCACAGTTTGAACAGCTTGCTGTCAGCAGTAGAGGCAGTTTTGTTCAGTGACAAGCTTTTACTACATTTGAAGCAAACTACATGTGGAAGTTCGATGCCCATGAAAGACTTTTATTATTAAAACATCTTTAAATACCATAATCTGTGGATATCCAAAGTGTTTGAAGATTATCATATATTTAAATAGACAAACATTGCTTGTTTCTAGCTATTTACTATCTGTTTAACTTTGAAAACATAATACATCAAGCAAGAGTTGAACAAAATAACCTTAAGTTTCTATCACTGTACAGTAATCCATTCCAATGTAAAATATTTGAGAATAGTGGATTCAACAAACTACCTTTTATCCTATCATCCTATTCCCCCCCTTTTTTACTTTTAGCATCCCCTTCCCTCTTCCTCTATAACATTAAATAGGAAAGAATGGATAGAGGGGAGAACGATCCCTGAATCTAACCTCCTTTATTTTGTATCCTCCCTGACCATGATTAATAACAACCTGAAACTAACCCCTCTAAATGACAACAAATATCCATAACCCATCAAGCAACCAAAAAACACCCACCCCACCTCTTGAGAATGGGGCTATTGTGTTCTTAAAGTTGCTTCCTGCTGTCAGGTGAAGGAAACTTTGGGGGACCCTAAGAAAATAGGGATATTAACCAAATCCTGGGAGAGCTGGCTGTTTCACCTGCTGTCCAGTCTCAGTAATAAGAAAGTGTAAGACTTAATGTCCTAGCCGAAATTAAGTGAGGCTGAGTCTCTGAGCTAGCTGCTTTGAAGTTGACCTAGATGCAAATTTTTGAAGAAACAGTGAGGCAGTTACTGGGTAAGGATGGATCACCCAGGCTACTTACTTTGTCTTCATTGCTGTATGGTCTGTTTGCTCTGAAAACACACTTTTAAAGGTATTATAGGTACATTTCTGCATTAATATGCATGGAATGTATGGTGTGCATAAATCAGCTAATGATTTTCTGTTTAGTGTTTGAGCAGGTGAAAGGCATCTATCAATTTTATAAGTCCCGTTATAAACTGTAATATAAATCTCCATCCATGATATATTAAAGGATAGCATGTAATAAGTCAATGAAGACCAGGTAGCCAAAAAGATTCATTGGCTATGCAGAGATATTCATGTCTCAGCTAGATGGAGGTCTTTCCAATTCACACATTATCTTTATAACTTTTGATGGTAACCATATATTTTTCATACCCTATTGAAACATAAAGAAAACTATCAGGCTAGAGAGATGGCTCAGTGGTTTAGAGCACTGACTGCTCTTCTGAAGGTCCTGAGTTCAAATCCCAGCAACCACATGGTGGCTCACAACCATCTGTAATGAGATCTGATGCCCTCTTCTGATGTGTCTGAAGACAGCTACGGTGTACTTACATATAATAAATAAATCTTTAAGAAAAGAAAAAAAGAAAACTGTCCTTCCTTGCATGCCTAAGTCACCCTTAATTGGATAAAATAAAAAGCCTGTGGCTTATTAGCAAAGGCAGGAAGTAGAAGGTAGGAGTTCCAGTAGAGATAACCCTCTGGGAAAGGCACGGGAGGATTTACTATAACTTTAATTTTTTCAAAACCTATTTTCATTTTATTTTATTGTACTTATTTATTTTTTGTTTTTGTTTTTTGAGACAGGGATTCTCTGTATATCCCTGGCTGTCTCGAACTCAGAAATCCGCCTGCCTCTGCCTCCCAAGTGCTGGGATTAAAGGTGTGCGCCACCACGCCCAGCAAAACCTATTTTTAATAATGGTTCATATATGCTTTAATCTACCTTGTAGCCTACCACTCATCAGAGGTAGTGAAAAAGAAAGGATATGGGGGAAATGGACCTGTTTAGAAAGGTTCTTTGGTGCAACTCCTGTTTGTGTTGTCTGGAAATCAACAGTTCAGTTCACAGGATAGCAGGGCAGTGGCAGCTTGATCCACTAGCAAACACCTCACAGATATACCAGCAGTCCAGTTGGGTACAGTCAGGATAGCAAACACAAATTGGCAGTGGTAGCATTACCTAGCAGAGACAGCCAGGCCTCAGCCTTGGCTTGAGTCAGCAGGAGGGACCTGGAGGGATGCCAGGAGAAATTCTCAGCTGTGCCTCTCTCAGGGAAGCAAACATCAGTGAAGACTTGAGACCTATAAGCATTGTACAGTTAGCTCTATAAGTAAGCCTAGCTCAGCTTCCTTCACTGTTTCTTTCTATGGTGTCCCGACAAATGGAGCTCAACTACACAATGTAAGGTGGGACAATACATGTGTGTTGAAAAGCAAAGAATCCATCATGTATCCGTTCACATGCTTGCTTCCTGTGTCTGCTTCAGCTAAATATTCCTTTACAAGTCTGCCTTAGCCTTTCACCTGTGTCCACTTCAGGAAAACACTACTACTTCATGTGTTTGCCCCAACAACACCATCCAACCAACTTTCCAAAGAACTCTTAAGTTTCCACTTCAATTCACCACCAAGAATTCAGACATGAAACTGAGGAGAGGTAACTACCAGCCATGTAGCAGACAGAATACTATAAATGGGATAACTGAGTTGCAAGTTAGTTGGGAGCAGTCTAAACCAAGACCAAAGGCATTCATAAATAAATTTAAGCCTCTGTGTCATTATTTGAGAACTGGGGTGAACATAGAAAGGTCCCTGTTGCTATCAGGAACCAGCTTTATGGTTACAAAGTTGCCTCTGAATCCAGCAATGATGGTGACATCACCCATAGACAACAGGGACCCACGCATCCATTTGATTTACCTTCCACCTTTACCTGTGAGCAGTTACGTCACAGCCTAAATAGAACCCTCTTGACCTTTCCTCTCTTTGTTCTCTCTTTTCTACCTTCCTCTCTGTCTCTTCCTTTTGTTCTGTTCCCCACCCTCCACCCCCACCCCCACAATAAACCTCTCACATGGAACTGCATTGGCCTGGTGTGGTCTATCCTAATGTGAGCAGCAATTCACAACAGCCCCTACAGTTAACAATTACAGAATCAGCTTTTTAGAAACTCAAAGCGGTTGCCCATTGAAACCCCAAATATGTATCAGTGGTATGCTGTACATACATTAGTTTTCCAAATTCTGCAAAATGAAACACATCCATCTGCCAGGTTTTATTTCTTTTGATACCCCTCAGGTTACTTCCAGTAGGTATTTGAGATTGGTTATACAGAGAACAAGTAGGACATTTTCTTATAATTTCCTTGGTTTATTGCCAAGTAGTAGAAAATGTTTTCTTTAAGCATTTACTTTTTTTTTAAAGATTTATTTTATTTATTTTATATGTATGAGTATACTGTAGCTGTACAGATGGCTGTGAGCCATCATGTGTGAGGCTGCTGTTGAACTCAGGACCTCTGCCTGCCCCCCACCCACCCCCGCTCGCTCCAGCCCTGCTTGCTCAGGCCCCTGCTCGCTCCATCGTAATTTACTGCAGCTATCTTCAGATTCACCAGAAGAGGGCATCATATCTCATTACAGATGGTTGTGAGCCACCATGTGGCTGCTGGGATCTGAACTCAGGACCTTCAGAAGAGCAGTCAGTGTTCTTACCCAATGAGCCATCTCCCCAGCCCCAAGCCTTTACTGTTAACACGATGTTTTTCATGAAATTTTGAGGCTTCTATCAGTTCCTATTAATAGTTGGTCAATTTCCTTGTTCTTTTGTGCCAATGGACCTGGCAAATCTGTATGAGGCTAAATATGAATGATATAAAATGGATAGTTGTAGGGAGAATGTCTATATGGATGTGGCATCTGTCAGTAATAAATCTGATAGCCTATGGCCTAGGCAGGAAATAAGAGGCAGGACATCTAAGAAGCAAAAAGAAATATTGGGTTAGAGCCAGGTGCGGGAAATTCACCCAGGAAGATGTGACAAAATGGATACAAGGTACCTGAGTACAGGTAACCAGTCATGTAGCAGAATGTAGGTTAAAATAAATGGGTGAGCCGGGTGGTGGTGGCGCATGCCTTTAATCCCAGCACTTGGGAGGCAGAGGCAGGCGGATTTCTGAGTTCGAGGCCAGCCTGGTCTACAGAGTGAGTTCCACGACAGCCAGGGCTACTCAGAGAAACCCTGTCTCGAAAAACCAAAATAAATAAATAAATAAATAAATAAATAAATAAATAAATAAATAAATGGGTGAGCTTGAGTTATGATTTTAGTCAGAGAAAAGTATAGTTATATGGCTGTCTTAGTCAGGGTTTCTATTCCTGCACAAACATCATGACCAAGAAGCAAGTTGGGGAGGAAAGGGTTTATTCAGCTTAAGGAAGTCAGGACTGGAACTCAAGCAGGTCAGGAAGCAGGACCTGACTCAGAGGCCATGGAGGGATGTTCCTTGCTGGCTTGTTTCCCCTGGCTTGCTCGGCCTGCTCTCTTATACAACCCAAGGCTTCCAGCCCAGGGATGGCACCACCCACAAGGGGCCCTACCCTCTTGATCACTAATTGAGAAAATGCCCCACAGCTGGATCTCATGGAGGCACTTCCCCAACTGAAGCTCCCTTCTCTGTGATAACTCCAGCCTGTGTCAAGTTGACACAAAACCAGCCAGTACAATGGCCAAGATATTTGTAAACATATTTTGAGTCTGTGTCTTATTTCTGGAAGCATGGGATTGGGAGGAAGAATTAGGACAAACTTCTACAGATAGTTTGTATTTCTGATTGCCTGTTACAGTTGCATAAATAACAACATTAATTCTGAATTATCAGGAATAAATTCAGTTTCTATATACAAAACAACTCTTTCTGCATATTGAGAATCAGTACTTATGTTAAGAGATTCATCCATAAGGATTGCATACAACTGATTTTTGAGCTAAAGTATATGATCTTTGGATCACTTTGCTCATTTTGTCTGACTTATAGTCTGCCATTCCCAACTTATTTGCATAAGTATAGAACGTAGGTGCTTCAGGAGTTGGCATCCCCTTTGGATGGGATGAGAGAATGGGAGAATTCAATTTGTTCTTTTTATAAGCTGCAAATGCTTTCTTTTGGAATATTTTTTACTTATTTCTCCCAAATAGTTACTACAAGGTCTTTGCCAATCTTCATTGATTACCCATAATGATATAATCTCAGCATTAGTAAGAGGTATTATGGGGTCAGTTGGGTGTGTAGAGAGAATCTCTTGTGCACTGTATAAACACATCACCTGTCAATAAAAAAGCCTATGGCCAATGAGCTAAGGTAGGAAATAGGAAGTGGGAATTCTGGCAGACAGGAATTCTGGGAAATGGTGAAGTGCAAGAGTCTTTCTAAACTCTGGAGGAGATATATGCATAAAACTGAGAAGGTAACATGCCATGTTGCACTCATAGAATAGAATCAACAGAGAGATACACTGGAACACTGGAGGAGGCAGTTGCATAAACCTGGGGAGAGTTAACCAACCAAGTGGAAGACTTAGACTAAAATTAAATGGGTACTTAAGTTTTGAGCTAGTTGAGAAACAAGCAAAACTTTTTGGCCTAGGCATTTATTCATGAAATATTAAGTCTCAAGGTTGTTATTTCTGCAAACAAAGAAGTAGGGTAGAAAATCTCACAGTTAACATGAATCTGTTCCTGATAATTGATATAGTCTTACTCTACCTTTAATGATTAATTCAGAAAACTTTTTCTATGTCTGTCTTTAATTTTTTATGTGCTAAAACATTCATTCTATAATACCATCTTTCCTCTGCATAATGAGCCCAGTAGAAGAATGGGTTGAAGGCAAAATAACCAAAATACATTCAAGTTTGGGAACAATTCTGCTACCAGAGTTAACTCTTTTTGCTTCAGCTGTTACCCATCTTGTACAGTTTAATTATGAATCTCCTTGTAACATTTGAAACAAATTACTTAACTCATGAATAGTTAATCCAACTATAGGCTCCAGGCAATTAAAAATTTCCATTAATTTTTGAAAATCATTAAGAGTTTGCAACTGGCGGAGCGGTGGTGGTGCATGCCTTTAGTCCCAGCACTTGGGAGGCAGAGGCAGGTGGATTTCTGAGTTCCAGGACAGCTGGGACTACACAGAGAAACCCTGTCTCGAAAAAACTGGGAAAAAAAAAAAAGAGTTTGCAACTGATCTCTATGGATCTGTACCTTTTGTGGTCAAATTTTTTGTTGACTTGGAAAAGTACAAGGATTTTCTATGCCTGCCTTTGCTCTGAAATGACATGGAGACCTGGTATGTTAATTTAAAAGTTTCTTGCACTATTGCTGGGCAGGGGTCACATCTATTCTAATTCAACTATGCTTCTACCCAGCCACATGCCAATTACATGCCATCTTGGTCTTGCCCTGGCTGTTCCTACTCCATCTTTCCTTCCATGGTGAATCCCTCTCTCATGAATCCTAGCAAATCTCCTTCCTTGGTCCCTACCAGAGACCCTTTCACTGGGATCAGAAGTTCCACCTCCTCCTCTCCTGCCCAGTTATTGGGTGATCAGCTCTTTGTTAACCAATCAGATGTGATGGAAAACAATTTTTACAGAACATTGAGACAGAAGATCCTTGACAATGCCAACATCCTGACTGCAACCAGATATATGAGTACAGAAATCAGCATATGAATACACAATGTACAAAAACATCCCCCAACTGAAGGGGTAAACTATTAATCTGCTCTAAACTCCCAGGTGGGTAATTCATGCACTTCTTGCCACCTGCCCTTATGTTCTGGATCCCAGATGGAAAGACATACACATGCAACTTTTGTACTTTAATATGCCTTAACTAGCTCAATGGCTGGGCCACTCCTGGACCTCCACATGGCTAACACACTCCCCTACAATATTTCTGAGTTAACACTTACTAAATCTATATTTTATCCTTGCTGCCTTGGGCCCTTCTGCTGCTTTCCCCTTTGCACCTTAATTTCATCCATCTCTCCCTCCTGCACCTTCCTGGCATGGTCCATCTCCTATGTCCTTGTCAAGGCGGAATGCCCTCTTCCCTCTCTCCTGTATTTCTTGCCTGGGAATCCTAAAAGTCTCACTTCTGTCTCTCTGCCCAACCATTGGCTGCTGGCATCTTTATTTTCCAATCAGAGCCTTGGTGGCAGGTTCCCATGTGATTTCTGGAGCTGAATGAACATAAATAGCATTAGAACCAATCACAACATCTTACCCTTTTTGTCCATTAAAAAGGCCTTTTGTCCATCTTAGGCTGGTGAGATGGTTCAGCAGGTAAGGGCACTGACTGCTCTTCCAAAGGTCAATACCCAGCAACCACGTGGTGGCTCACAACCATCTGTAATGAGATCTGACACCCTCTTCTGGTGTGTCTGAAGACAGCTACAGTGTACTTAGATATAATAAATAAATCTTTTAAAAAGGCCTTTTTTTCTTAGATATATATTGAACATAGTTATAGCAGTTATGTAAACTATAAGGTATGATATATATTAATAGTGTCCAGTCTGTCAATTTTGCCAATTTAAACATTTTATTTTATCATCTAT
>NC_045030.1:75682635-75683988 GCF_008632895.1 Mastomys coucha | reverse complement strand
CTTTTTTTTTGGTTTTTCAAAACAGGGTTTCTCTATATAGCTCAGGCTGTCCTGGAACTCACTCTGTAGACCAGGCTGGCCTCGAATTCAGAAATCTGTGAAGTCTTTTCCAGAGCCTTGTATCATCTTAGTAAATGAGGTGGCTCTTTTTCCAGGCTCCTCAACCTTATCCCAAGCTCTTAAAGCCACCATGTTACATTGTTCTATAACAGGATCACAGCATTGATCTTGTAGGTCTTGAATTGTTCTTGTAGGTCAAAATATTGCTCTTCACCAAGCAATTGGCCTTTAACAGTATTTATTCTCCTTGCTCTATTTGACTGTTCTACATTCGCAGCTTCGTCCCTCCACCATGCTAACCATTGTAACTACTGACTGGCTTCCTGCACAGCTGTTAAACCAGACTCTTACAGTCTTGGGGAATAATTCCATTTTGGGTAGCCCAGTTACTTATTATTTAACAAAAGGGAAATGCATTCTGTAGGAAAACAACCTCTTTAAAAGATCTCAGATCTATCATTTCTATAGGATGGTACATTATCTCATCATAATCATGATTAGCACCAATTGCAGGCATGTATTGCGCAATTCCTGGAAAACCAATGGTGATTTTGTAATCCCAGACCACTCTGGGATTACACAATTGGCTCAGTTGTGGCACAGTTGGCTCCAGATTAACCCTTTCTCCTGAAAAGGGCTTTTTCTCTTTAATCTGTTGCCCTGCACAGCATCCTCCTCCCAGCTCTCTACCCAGCCCAGGGGCTGCAGGGACTTGAAACTGAAAGTACTCAGAGCACAGATTGATAATCTGCCTTCTAGTCCCTGTTTCCCTCTTTCATCCTGAGGGAAGTACCTGATTTCAGACACCAGGTCTGAATCCATTTTATCTTTGCCAGAGCTACTAGCATTTCAACCTCTACCTCTACCTGTTTCCTCTACCCCTCCAGTTTCACAGCCATCTCTGCAATTATTTCAAAAATGAGAGACTAGAGTGACTTTTTCTTTTTCTTTCTTCTTTTGGTTTTGTGAGACAAGGTTTCTCTATGTATCCCTGGCTATCCTAGAACTCACTCTGTAGACCAGGCTGGCCTCGAACTCAGGAATCCACCTGCCTCTGCCTCCCAAGTGCTGGGATTATAGGCATGTGCCACCACTGCCTGGCACTTCTGGTTTTCTTATTTCATACATTTTTGTTGTTGTTGTTTCTCAGACACCTCCATATCCATTCACAACTTTTCCAATTATTCAGTCATTCTCCCAAACTTTTTTTATTAGATATTTTCTTTCTTTTTTTTAATTAGATATTTTCTTTATTTCTCCCAAACTTTTTTGAAAAGAAAACACAAAGAAGAC
>NC_045030.1:75670735-75681629 GCF_008632895.1 Mastomys coucha | reverse complement strand
GCTTTGGTTTGGTTTGGTTTTTCGAGACAGAGTTTCATAGCCCTGGCTGTCCTGGAATTCACTCTGTAGACCAGGCTGGCCTCAAACTAAAAAATCTGCCTGCCTCTGCCTCCCAAGTGCTGGGATTAAAAGTATGTGCTACCATTGTCTGGTGGGGGCTCTTGAATTTATACTCTCTCCAGAGTCCCCAAAATTAAGCTATCTGCAGCTGGCAAAAATCATGCCTGCCCCCTATCAAGAGCACAAGACAATCATAGTTGATACTGTGGATAAAATGAAGCAGCCCTATATCCCACACCTGGGATAAAACATGAACATATTCATATAATGTAACTGGATTTTTAAATAAACCAAAACTCACTATAGTTTGTTTTGTGAAGGTATCTTGTTAGTAAAGAAAGCAAAGGTAAAGTTCCACTAGCCTGTGTAGCTGGCCTTTGCTACTTTGTGGGTTCTTTTTTCCCCAGCCTTTATCCCCCAGTTTATCCCCCTAACACTAAATAGGAGAGAAACAAGGATAGAGGTGGGGAGGAATTAGGAAAATCCCTGAACATAATTTCTTTTTGTTTCTTCTTTGACCACTGCTACTAACAAACTGCAACCAACCTCCCTAAATGACCAACATTCACCAACCTTACCTCTCCAGGTCCTTGTATTTATATATTTTCTGAAGTTCCTAGAATTCCAAATATCGACAATCACAGAAATTATCTGTAGCTGGCAAAACCACGCCTCTGTTGCAGCATGAGGCAAACCATGGTCCGCTACGAACAAGTCCACAGCAGCCCTATAGCCCTACACCTGGGGTTAAAACAAAAGCACATTCTTATAATATTCACGTGTTTTTAAAGAAACCAAAATTCCAGAATTCTTACTACAAGCCTGCCATAGGCCCAGATAGGAGCTTTGAGAACAATATCCAGGGATAGGAGTGCATGGGTCAGCAGAGGTGAGTTGTCCAATGGGGAAGCCTGTGCAGATTTATTAAGAAATGTGGAGCTGGGCAGTGGTGGCACATGCCTTTGATCCCAGCACCTGGGAGGCAGAGATAGGCAGATTTCTGAGTTCAAGGCCAGCCAGGTCTACAGCGTGAGTTCTAGGACAGCCAGGTCTATACAGAGAAACCCTGTCTCAGAAAAAAAAAAAGACAATGTGGACACTTAGCTTGAAATGTAAGGGTTCTTCCCACCCTACTCCTGTACCTATTACCTATGGAGCTACCCTTCTTCCCTGTGCTCAACTTTTCATCCCACTCTGGAAGGCAAGGAATATAAAGGGCTGGAAGGATGGCTAAGTAAAGAGTGTACTGCTTCTGCAAAGGACCAGAGTTTAGTTCCAAGCTTTTTCATTGAGCAGCTCCAGGAGGATTCAATGCCTCTGGCTTCCATGGACACCTCACCCACACAGACACATGCATACATGCACATAATTAAAAATATTTTAAAGGAATATATCAGTGCTTTGGTGCAGATTTCAAAATACTGAGCTTGAAGCTGGATGTGATGCAACACACTTGTGGTCCCATTCCTGAGAGGTGGAGGCAAAAGGATCAGGAGTTCAAAACCATTCTTGGCTAATAGAGTTCAAGGTACCCTAGGATACATGAGACCCTCTTGCAAACAAACTAGCAAACTGAGCTTATGGGAGAAAGAGGCATCATAGCTTTGCATTACTCTACTCCCATTGAGACCCTAGGCCAGGGAACCACCCATACTATCATACCAAGACTCAAACTTGGCTGAGCTTGAAAGATGATATGTGTACAAGAGAAGCAGGGAGACGATGAAGATGGATAAATACAGCTTAAGTAACAGCATGCAAGCTTTCCTGGATACAGAGCCAAGGTACTCTGAGCATGACCTAGGCTAAGTGTAAGTATGAACACAGAGCAGCTGCAGTAGATTTTTTTCCCCCAGGGGAGAGCACGAACGCAGTCCCCCACTACCACGAATTATGCAGTCGAGTTTCCCACATTTGGGGAAATTGCAGGGGTCAGCACATCCGGAGTGCAATGGATAAGCCTCGCCCTGGGAAAACCACCTTCGTGATCATGGTATCTCCCCTGCCATGTAAGTATTGCAGTAGATGTTTAACAGACACTGAGATCAGGCTTACTCCCAAGCACCGTAAAGATGAAGTGTTTCCGGATGAAAAAGCCATTCTACAACCTGGAGAGCCAGCCAGTAGCCATAACCTGGAAGGTAGCAGTCATTGTGAAATGAGTGAACACACAGTTGGGGAGGGCCAGATAGCACAAGAACATAATCATGCCTAGGAACTGAATTTTTTTTAAAGATTTATTTTATTTGTATGAGTACACTGTAGCTGTACAGACGGCCGTGAGCCATCATGTGGCTGCTGGGAATTGAACTCAAGACAGCCCTGCTCACTCCGGCTCCAGCCCTGCTCGCTCCAGCTCAGCACGCCCCCCACGCTCGTTCTGACGTAATTCACTGTAGTTGTCTTCAGATGCACCAGAAGAGGGCTTCAGATCTCATTACGGGTGGTTGTGAACCACCATGTGGTTGCTGGGATCCGAATTCAGGACCTTCGGAAGAGCAGTCAGTGCTCTTAACCTCTGAGCCATCTTGCCAGCCCAGAACTGAATTATTTTATTGACCAACTCCCAGAGCCGCACTGATGAGTCAGAAGGTCTAGTTACTTTACACTCCTGGGTTGCATGCAGTCCATCATTAAGAACGTGTTAAAGGAACTGAAGTGATAATTTAGCAGGTAAGTGCACTGTTTATTCTTCCAGAGGACCCAGGTTCCATTCCCATAACCCACGTGGAGACTCACAACCAGCTGTAACTCCAGCCCCAGAGGATCCAATACCCTCTTCTGGTCTCTAAGGACACTGCATGCATGTGGTGCACGTACATACATAGAGGCAAAAACAAACAAACAAACAAACAAACAAACAAAAAACCACTAAAACACATAAAATAAAATGACAAAAGAAAATCAGAACGTGTTCAAGCTCCCTAAAGTACCTCTGGCATTCTGCTGGTTGGAATTCTCCCTCCACAGAATTCTGCTGATTAACCAGTTTGTCACAGAGCCAACCCATACTGTGTAGCTAGGAGGCAGGGCCAGAGAGCTGGAGGATGCCCACTCTACTCTGCATGGTTACCACCTGTTTTCCCAGAAGCATCCTTGGGGGTGAAGTTTCCAGCAACTGGCAACCAGGGCCAATGGTTGTAAATTACTGGATTCAGACAGCTGAAGCTAAAGGACCAAATTGGCAGAAAGAGCTTGCCGACAATATGGGGTCACAGGGTCTCAGGATTCAGGCATTTCAGGGGCACCCTAGCTCATTGGCTGTTGGGATCACGAGCCTCAGCTGCCAGGCCCAGATTCAGTCTCCTCCCTACTCCCTCCCCATAAGCCCAGACTTCCTCACCAAGTTCCCACCAGGGGGGATCTAGAGCTAGACTGCTCAATCCCGGACTAGAAGAGCAGGAGGCGGGGTTTGAAACTCCTCCCTCTGTCCCGCCCCCAACTCGGGCCCTTCGGAACTCTGAAGAGGATCAGGTGGGTGGGACACTGCTCGGTCAGCTGAGTGACTGTCACGGGATCTCGACCAAGTTCAATTTCCTGGAGGAAAGCAAATGATGGATCTAGGACTCCTAGTGTTACAGGTCAGTGGTAGTGGACGGTTCTAGCCAATGGTGGGGTCAGAAGCCCATCGAAGAGGTGGGAGTACTGTATCCTTGGCTCGAGGCCCTATGGTGGTGGGGTGGAATCAAGTAACTCTGGGGCCTACTCGAGTTGGTTCAGGAAGTCCTTGTGAAAGAAGAGCTGTGCCTCCCTGCCCTGACCTGAATCACTTTACAGGACATGGAGAAGGAACGGGAGACATTGCAGGTCTGGAAGAAACGTATAGGACAAGAGCTTGATAGTGTGATCGCTTTTTGGATGGAGCATTCCCATGACCAGGAATACGGGTTAGCTACCCTGCCATGATCCTCCTATGGCCCCCCTCCCCCTATCCCACTTGGAGGTGTCTCACAGATCTACTGACTTGAGGAGAGTAGTGAAGCTATGGAGAAATGTGCAAGGCTCTTTCCCTCATTTTCTGACAATACATGTCTCACAGGGGCTTTTTCACATGCCTTGGCCGCGATGGGAAGATATATGATCACCTCAAATATGTCTGGCTGCAGGGGAGGCAGGTCAGTTTGCACACTTAAGGTGTTCACACAACAATAGGGTATACCCGGGAATACCTAGGATTCCCTTCACCCCAGCTACTCCTCTCTAAACTGTGTTCCCTTACAGGTTTGGATGTATTGTCGCTTATACCGCAGTTTTGAGCGTTTCCGTCGTGTTGAGCTTTTGGATGCAGCAAAAGCAGGTACCCTCCTCTCCTAATCCTATCCTTCCAGGAGCTTCTGTGGGTTATTTATACAATGTATTTAGAGGGGTCTAGAAAAGGAAAGGGACTAGGCAGGTTCCAAGAGGCAGTATATTTGGAGTCCTTACCTAGCATGCATACTCCCCAACTACTAGGTGGTGAATTTTTGCTGCGTTATGCCCGAGTGGCACCGCCTGGCAAGAAATGTGCTTTTGTGCTGACTCGGGATGGTCGGCCAGTGAAGGTGCAGCGGACCATTTTCAGCGAGTGCTTCTACACCATGGCCATGAATGAACTGTGGAAAGTAACAGGGGAAATGCATTATCAGGTATGTGGGAGCCTGTGGGGGCCACAGGCTGTTGGGCATGAGTGTACTCTGACGAGAAGCCTGGGAACCTGCCAAAAGACATTTACTCTTTTCCTACCATTTTGTGACCACGTTTCCTCAGCTCTTTCCCACTTCCTGCACTACCAAAGGGACCCTGGGCAAACAGTACCCTGTGTCCAGATAGAAAAAGTTCTCTTTTTCTTCAATGGGCCCTTCTGCCTGAGAGTGACCTGAATCCCAGAGCCCCTGAAAATAGTATTGGGAGGATCCGCTTGGCCTCTGGTGCCTGGCTGTAGGGCTAGCCCTGGAGAGCTGCAGGAAGAGCAGATATCTTTGGAGAAGAAGCTGAGTCCTGAGTCCTTGGGGGAAGAAGTATGTGCTGGGACAGGGCAGCCTCTCTGATCTCCCCACAGAGTGAAGCCATGGAGATGATGGATCAGATCATCCACTGGGTACGGGAGGATCCAGCTGGATTGGGCCGGCCTCAGCTCTCGGGGACACTGGCCACAGAGCCTATGGCAGTGCCCATGATGCTGCTCAGCCTGGTGGAACAGCTTGGAGAAGAAGACGAGGAGCTGACCAACAAGTATGCAGAACTAGGGGACTGGTGTGCCCACAGGATTCTTCAGCATGTCCAGGTAGGCAAAGTGAACTCCATTCTCTCACTCTGTATAGGCCCCTCTACCTGAAGTCATCTGTTCTTCAGCTTTCTAGGCAGGTGAATCCAAGGAAGCTCATTTATTTGAAATACATCCCGGGATTCTCAGGAAGGTGGAGCCCAGCTTGCTGGGGGCAGAAATGGGTGTGTCCTAAGACAGAAGAGGCCAGAGCAGCAGGCACATTCTGAGATCTGGAAAGGAGGTCTTGATCTATGTTCTTCCCTAGCCTCTGTAGGCATCAAAGTCAGTCTTGCCTGTCTCCTCATTCAGTGTTTTACCCTCCTCACTTGAGAGACCCAGACCTAAAGCAAAGATCAGAACCTTCTGGGTCCATGGGAGACAAACAGCCATTCCAAAAATGTTCCAGAGCAGGGAATGGTACACATATCTGTAATTCCAGAACTCTGGAGGTGGAAACAGGAGAATTTAGAGTTCAAGGTCAACCTTGCTTGTATAGTTTGAGATCAGCCTGGGCTAACAAGACTATCTCAAAACACACAACCCAAAATTCCCCTTTAGACCTATTGAATAGGTATATGGCTGGTACCAAGGGCAGAGGAAGGGATTTTTGAAGTTAGATCTTTCTGATTGGGTGACCTGAACCAGAAACATCTTTCTTTTGTCCCTTTCCTGGCAGAGGGATGGACAAGTTGTACTGGAAAATGTATCAGAGGATGGCAAAGAACTCCCTGGTTGCCTTGGAAGACATCAGAACCCAGGTGAAGGCATGTGCTAGGCCTGTTAGGAAAAAAACCTCATCTTTGAGTTTGGGAGGGGCACCTCTTCTCCCTCCACCAAGGAGCAGGCAATGGGAGGGGATAGACTACCCAGGAGTGGGCATGGACTCCAGCAGAAAGGCAGGGTATCTTGTGACAGAGTTTGTCTCTCACATTTGAGAAGGAAGGGGGAGATACCAGGAGCTCAAGCCCTCAGATGCTTAGAAGTGGGGAACCTGATTCTTGCCTTACTTTCCTTCAACTCTGACTAGGCCACACACTGGAAGCTGGCTGGTTTCTGCTCCAGTATGCCCTCAGGAAAGGTGACCCCAAACTTCGAATGCACATTATTGACAAGTTTCTCTTGTTGCCTTTCCACTCTGGATGGGACCCTGAGCATGGAGGCCTCTTTTACTTCCAGGATGCTGATGATCTCTGCCCTACCCAGGTGGGAGTGCTCAGAATAGCTTGCAAGAAGCCTATCATGGAGTAGGAGCTGGGTGTGATTGTGCATTCCTTTAATCCCAGCACTTGGGAGGCAGAGGCAGGCAGATTTCTGAGCTCAAGGCCAGCCTGGTCTACAGAGTGAGTTTCAGGACAGCCAGGGCTACATAGTGAGATCCTGTCTCAAAAACAGCAGCAGCAGCAACAAAAATTTGAACCTAGAGCCTAAGCCTTTCCATCTTATATCTTGTGAAATCCATTAGAGAAGAGAGTTTGTGCAAATGCTGATGCCAAGACACATGTCCCCTTTGTCTGGTACCAGTGGCTTAAAGGACTCTTGGGTGATTCTCACTTGGTGGCAGGCAGGAGTGGGATTGTTCCTCTGATCAACTGTTTTCTGATACTTCTGGAGATCTGCAGAGGGCAGTGTACCATGCATGGGTAGCAGCAGTGTCCAAAAGGCCGAAAGACAGTGTTGACAAGGCAGACAGCATTCTAATTCAAAGACTAAAGGGAGCCTTCCCCAATACTTGTCTCCTTTTAAGGAGCTGCATACAGTATAGTACTCCTTTTAAGGGTACATACAGTTCAGAAGGCTAGCTCTACTCTTAAGGACTATTCAAATTCTATCCCTCATGTCTCCCCCATAATTAAACACCAAGTCCTAAGCTAGACAGACTGAACCAGAACAGAGGATGTTGAATATTCTCCTAAGGCCTATAGGGACCTCAGCTGCACATCTCTGCTCTGTTCTCAGCTGGAATGGAACATGAAGCTGTGGTGGCCACACAGTGAAGCCATGATTGCTTTCCTCATGGGTTACAGTGACAGTGGGGACCCAGCCTTGCTGCACCTCTTCTACCAGGTGGCTGAGTACACCTTCCGCCAGGTAAGTGCTGTCTCCTTGTCCACTAGAAGCCCAGGCAGCAAGAGAGGGAGAAACAAGGATGTGTGTAAGGGGGTCCCGGAGCCTTTCCTTCAGCTTCTCCTAGCCCATTCACTAGATGCTGCCCTCAGCTGTTCTGAGAGTCCCAAAACTGCCTTTTTGGCAAACCAGGAAGCTCTCTGCCTCAAGGAACACACCTTTCTGGATGATCAGACTTTAATCGAGTAAATGAACAAACATAGAGACCAATGAGTTGTGGAAAACAAAGCAGATGTCAAATGATAACAGAACTTTCTTATAGAGGGGCCAGGGAATACCTTATGAGCAAGGATCCAAAGCAAATGAGGGCAGGGTATGTCTGTGTCTATTCAACAGAACGGAAGATGTGAGGGTACAGCCAAGTGGGTTCCATGTAGCAGGAACATCCTTGATCTGCCAGGGCCAGTGAGCCTGACCTTTGACAGGGAATCCAACAGCTAGGATGTTAGGCTGGTAAATCTCCAGTTGGATTCCTCCCTGTCCCCTGCAAGTGTGTATGCTTGAGCACACACTTGTGTGTGCATGCACTTGTCTGAGAAACAAAGAAAGACACACGGGGGGGTGGGCAGAGGGAGAAGGATGGAGGGAGGGAGGGAGAATAGGTAGGTCAGAAGACAAATCTCAGGTGGTGTTCCTCAACATACCTTTTTGTTGAGAAGATAGGGTTTTGAACTACCTACACTGGCAAACTAGCTACAAAGGTGAATCCTTACAATAATCCTATCTTTCTTTGCCTCTCCAGTGGTGGGATTATTAAGTATGCTATCCTTGACATGTTTTCATATGGGTTCTGGGATCAAACTCAGGTCTTCCTGCTTGCAAGGCACAGGGTTTCTCTGTGTAGCTCTGGCTGTCCTGGAACTCACTCTGTAGACCAGGCTGGCATCCAACTCAGAGATCTGCCTGCCTCTGCCTCCCAAGTGCTGGGATTAAAAGCATGTGCCACCACTGCTCAACTAGAGTTTAAGAGGCTGTAGTTCAGAGAGACAAATTTGGCTTGCTACAAAGCCTAGTTGTCATAAAAAATGTAGGTGACCTGGGTATGGTGGTACATACCTGTAATCCTAGCCCTTGGGTGGCTGGAACTAGATCACAACATAAAGACCAGCCTGGTCTACAATAGTAAGTTTGAGACTAACCAGCTATATAGGGAGATCTTGTCTCAAACAAACAAATAACAACAACAATAGATTTTTTTTTCTTTTTTTGAGACAGGGTTTCTCTGTGTAGCCCTGGCTGTCCTGGAACTCACTCACTCTGTAGACCAGGCTGGCTTGGAACTCAGAAATCTGCCTGCCTCTGCCTCCCAAGTGCTGGGATTAAAGGTGTGTGTCACCGCTGCCTGGCTACAACAATAGATATTATGGAGAGTCAAGAGTAAGGGAATTTTTTTTTAGTATAGAAGGTAAAGAGGAGAAAGAATCAGGGCTAGTAAAGAAGACTAGAATCAGTCATGAACTAGGAAAGAAAACAAATCAAGGGCCCCAAAGGATAGTATACCTAATGGAGGTAGTGTTCTTGAAGACTACTGCTGTATTGCTAAAGTCACTATTCCAGTGGTTTCCCTACAACTGTAGCAGGGACTCTTTCATTTTATGATTGTGGCTTTGGTTCTAGAAGAAAATGACAATTTGTGTGATTATTTTTAGATGTCTCATGTAACCTAAGCTGGCCATAAAAATTCAATATATGGCTGAAGATAACCTTATACTTCTGTTCCTCCTACCTCTTCCACCTTGATTCCTGAGTACTGGAATGGCATGTGTATGCTACTACATTTGGCTGGTTTGTACTAACTGTAACTGAAATTTAGCCTGGTTTTATTGTGATCAGAGGCAAAACAAAACAAAACCCAAGCCATGTTTCTATTACATTGTATCTAAACAAGCAACTGGAGCTGTCTCAGATATTAACCCCCACTTCCAAACATCACCCATTAGGTTGCATTGCTGCCTGAACACTGAATACATTCATTAAGGGTATGGATTAGAAGCCACCAATCTTAACCATGAAATGAAATAAGAATGCTTGAACAATATGGAGATGACATTAAACAATTCCAAGAACCCACTGTGGATCCCTGTAATCTCAGCACTTGAAAGGTCTCAAATGAGAACATGTTAGTTTTCCTTTTTCCTGCCCGCTCCTATTATTTTGTGTAAGATCAAGTAGTTAAAAATAAAGACAATGTGGCAGTTATGGTATAAGCCTTTAGTGCCAGCAATCGGGAGAGGTAAAAAGATCTCTATTGAGTTCCAGGGCAGCCTGAGCCTCATAGCCAATTCCAGGACAGCCAGGGATACATAGTGAGACTTTTCTCAAAAATAAATACACAATAAGGACAAGGCCACTCAAAAGTTATAAAGAATAGGTACAGAACTGGTTATACCTCACTTGGAGAATGTACCACCACTACTCTTTGTGACGAAATCTGGACTGGCCTTGAATTTATTCTCCTGCCTCAGCCTCCTGGGATTATAGACATGAACCATCACACAGCTTAAAATGTACAACTCATGTCACAAATTTTTAAAGATTTATTTATTTTTATTTATATGAATATACTGTAGCTGTTTTCAGACACACACCAGAAGGCTGCATCCAATCCCATAACAGATGGTTGTGAGCCACCATGTGGTTTCTCGGAATTGGACTCAGGTCCTCTGGAAGAGCAGTTGATGCTCTTAACTGCTTAGCCCTCATGTCACAATTTTTTATTATTATTATTATTATTATTATTATTATTATTATTATTATTATTTTAGAGAGAGGGTTTCTCTGTATAGCCCTGGCTGTCCTGGAACTCACTCTGTAGACCAGGTTGGCCTCGAACTCAGAAATCCACCTGCCTCTGCCTCCCAAGTGCTGGGATTAAAAGCCTGCACCACCATTGCCAAGCCCTCATGTCACAATTTAAAAGGAACATTTTGGTAGTAAACTTTAATGCAATTGGTTTGTTATATAAGCCTTCTAAGATGGGGTTTTACTTAACTATTTTATCAGTGAGAACAAAATTGGAAAGAATGGATAAGAATCTGGGTTACATTTTGGGGAAGTGAAAAGCTTCAGTGAAAGAAGAATGGGGTGTACAATGAATGGGTCTGACCAGCCACCTGAGCTGTTGTTTCTCATATCTGAAGCATCAGACCCACTGGACATGGTCAAAAGAAGTGAGAAATATGTTCGGAACTTATGGTCAAGACAGGCAGAAGACCAGGTGGGCCTGAACCTTACAGAAATGTGTCAAGCCTTTGCCTTCTGAGGATTGGGACTACAGGCATGCCCCATTGCATAGGGGTAAAGGAAAGTCTGTTGAGTCATAATACAAACCTTGGTATGCAAGGACAGGAGATATGTGTCTCTGCTTGTAATCCAAAGATCTTTTCGACCAAAGGCCTGTGAAGTAGATGACATGAGCTCCAGGAAAGTCACTAGTTGCAAAGTTTACTGGCAGGTCAATCTAGG
>NC_045030.1:75650310-75670725 GCF_008632895.1 Mastomys coucha | reverse complement strand
TTATCTAACACACCACAATTGAATATAGAGCACCTGTTTTCTCAGTGTAGCAGCACACAGCCTGCAACCTCTCCCCCATCAGGTTATATGCTAAGAAGGCCTACTGCTTACTACCCCAGCTTTCATCTTTTTCCAGTATATGTTCCACTAAAAGTACTGATTTGAGAAACTGCACTCTTTTTACTTTAACCATTGGTACCGGTGCAAAGGGGACAGCGAGGGCCCTTTCCTAAACCGGTGACATTCGAGTGGGTCCTACCAGACACGAGCTGTCATTGTCTCTATTCTAGTTTCGTGATCCTGAGTACGGGGAATGGTTTGGCTACCTGAACCAAGAGGGAAAGGTGGCCCTCACAATCAAGGGAGGTCCTTTTAAAGGTGAGCGAGGAACAAGGCGAGACTTAGGGGTTTGTGGCACCCGGCTCGCTGAGTCCTCCCTACCCCGGGGTTCATTCTCCCAACAGGATGCTTCCATGTGCCGCGGTGCCTGGCCATGTGCGAGCAGATTCTAGGAGCCCTACTCCAACGCCTTGAACCCGCCCCCCTCGGCTCCTCGCCCGCTGTCCCTACCCATGAAGGTTCGAAATAAAGCTGACCCTGTTCCACATGCTTGTGTGCGCACCTCTGTGGGCCCCGCGGGAGAGTACAACTATTCCCCACCCTACCCGGCTTGACCGATCTTCAAGGCGTGTTCAAACGCACCACCTTGGGCGCTGCTCCACCGCGCCCAATTGGCTCTAAGTGCCACGCTCATTGGTTGTGCAGTTCGGAGGCGGATCCTATAGTTGGGTACTTCCGCTACAGGCCGTTCGGAGCAGCCCGCCTTTTCCGCTGCGGCCTCAGGATTCTGGCCCCAGTCCCTGTTCCTAACGTCCTTATTCTGCTTCTGGAGTAGCCGCCGAGCGCACGCGTTCACGACCCAGAAGGACTCGCGAGCTCCGCCGCCGTGATGAACATCCGCAATGCTAGGGTGAGGTTACGTGAGCTAGCCCGTCCGTACCAAGTGGGCGCCTTAGGGGGTGACTGTGTGAGCATGCTACCGAGGGACCTGGTGCTGTGGCCCTGTAAGTCTGCGGACGCCGGACCTTAAGGCTGCTGCAGCCTGCTTTAGACATCTCGCGATTATCCCACGTTTCCCTAATTCAGGTCTCATTGAATGGACTCCACAACCTCTGGGCGCTATTACTCAGTCCTGGAACTGGCGTGTTTTGCATGTCGCATAGAAACTGGGCTTATGCAAAGTCGTATAGTAGCAACTCTGCCCTTCCCCGGGGAAAGGGGAGGCCCAGAGATTGACAGAGAACAGGGCTCACACGTGTGTGACCCTCTTAGTTACTGCAGCCCAGGACTAACCGTGCCCCACTCTTATGCAGCCCGAAGACCTGATGAACATGCAGCACTGCAACCTTCTCTGCCTGCCCGAGAACTACCAGATGAAGTACTATTTCTATCATGGCCTCTCTTGGCCCCAGGTGGGCAGCTTCTGCGTTTTGTAGGTGTGTAGGCTGCAACAGGAGGGAAACATGGATCAGAGTGAGCAAACGCTGTGGGCAAGAGCTTAAGAACCTGAGGCCCTCGTTGATGGGGAAGCCTGGCAAATGAAAGGGTGTATGTAGAAACTAGGCTCCACAGAGTGGAGATAGGATTCTCACCTGTGCCTACCCTTTTCCAGATAAAGAGAAGGCACAAGTGTAGAGTAGGGAATCCAGGCCCCTTGCATTCCAGGTCACCAGATGTCAAAACTCACTATTTTTTGCAACTTCCCCCTGCCCCACACAGGAGGCTGGCAGTGAACCCTATCCTGTTGCCTGCTCTACATGACTTCCTTTTCCTTTCTGTCACCAGCTTTCTTACATTGCTGAGGATGAGAATGGGAAGATTGTGGGGTACGTCTTGGCTAAAATGTGAGTCACCAAGGAGGAAGAAAAAACACTAATGCTAAGATGGGGTGTTGAGGGACAAAAGCTTTGGAAAAGGGAATGGGAAGCTGTGAATTAGTTTGAGAGGCATTCTCTGTTGTCCAGATTGGCGCTCACTGTGTAACTCAGGCTGACCTCAAACTTATAGTAGTCTTCATGCTGAGCCTTCTCAATACTGGGATTTAACTATGCCTAGCTTGCTATGGATTTTGTTGTTGTTTTAACAGGTTTGTAGGGTAGATCTAATCTGACAGAAAAATTGAGCAGAAGGTAGAGTTTTTCCATACACCCCTCCTCCACATTTGTTTTCTCACTACCATGTATGGTACACTTGTTAGAAGTGAGAAACCGCCAGGCGGTGGTGGCGCACGCCTTTAATCTCAGCACTTGGGAGGCAGAGGCAGGTGGATTTCTGATTTCGAGGCCAGCCTGGTCTACAGAGTGAGTTCCAGGACAGCCAGGGCTACACAGAGAAACCCTGTCTCGGGGGGAAAAAAAAAAAGAAGTGAGAAACCAATACAGATTTCATTAAGCAGATCCCTGTTTTCATTGTAGTGTTTCTGTATGTGTTGTACACCCTCTGAATTGGACAATTTAAAGAGTCTACCTTTAAAGAGTATCAATCCCTCCATCAACCTCCTATAACAAGGTCATCTTTTCATAATAATGCAGAGTTGAAATAGTAGCTTATAGCTCTTTCAAACTGGCTCCCCTCACTTAATGCTCTGCAATCAGCATTATTCTTTTTGCGGCTTGACAGCTGACTTTTGGGGGTGTCAATTGTAGGGTGATCTGTTGAAACTGCACATATCTGGTAGGTGAAGTATGGGGTTTTAAGGGGGTCATGATTGGCTATTCTGATTCAGAAGTTCTTAGTTCTCCTCTTTCTGGATCTGGGGTGCTGTGGGATCAGCCACAAAGAGTCTGAGCACCTGTTATGCACAGGTATCCCAGATAAGACGGCACCCCTACCAGACTCCTTTCTAGTTTTCTCTTCTAGGGAAGAGGACCCAGATGATGTGCCCCATGGACATATCACCTCACTGGTGAGTAGAGCTACTGAGGGTTTGGTAGAAGTAGATTGGAGATAATTGAAGGAGCCACAGTGGTTGCACTTCTACCCAATCTTCTTCTCTCAGGCTGTGAAGCGTTCCCACCGGCGCCTTGGCCTGGCTCAGAAGCTGATGGACCAGGCCTCTCGAGCCATGATAGAGAACTTCAATGCCAAATATGTTTCCCTGCATGTCAGGAAGAGGTGGAAGCCAAGTTGGGGGAAAGGGCAATGCTGGGAGGTGGGGAGGAAGGAGTACCCAATTGATAGTGGTTCTGGGGTTTACTGCCTTCATAAGAATTTGGGAAATAGTAGTGGGAAAGGGGAGGGTGACCAGGAAGAAGGGCAGGATATGGCCTGCCCATATGTCTGGCCAAGTTTGTGAAGCTCAGCAATGCCTTATTCCCCTACAGTAACCGGGCAGCCCTGCATCTCTATTCCAACACCCTCAACTTTCAGTAAGTAGATCAAGACTTTTTTTTAAGTGACATGATCCATCCAGTTGGCTGGGCTGAGAAAGGGGTGGAGGGACTCTAGACATTGCTGGGGGGCTTTCTCTATACTCATTAGCTACTCACTGACAAGCAAACCTGAAGAAAGCACCTGTTTTCTGAGTGTGTGTGTATGTATGTGTGTCTGTGTCTGTGTGTGTTAGAGGAGGGTGGCTTGGTGCTAGTGAGATTGGTGAAGGACAGTGTGGTAAAGAACACACAGGGCTCTTTTTTTGTTTGTTTGTTTGTTTTTTTGGTTTTTCGAGACAGGGTTTCTGTGTGTAGTCCTGGCTGTCCTGGAACTCACTGTGTAGACCAGGCTGGCCTTGAACTCAGAAATCCGCCTGCCTCCGCTTCCCAAGTGCTGGGATTAAAGGTGTGTACCACCACCACCTGGCTCACACAGGGCTTCTTAGTGCTGGTCTAGGAGTAAGGAGAAGAAGGCTAGAGCATGAGCAAAGGCTGAGAAGTGGCTGGCTCCAGGAAGCATCATGTAAGAACAGATGAAAAGGGGACAGCAGGGAAATGGGGCCATGAACAAAAGCTCTAAGTGTTCTGGTGGTTGAGGGCAGGTCTACTCCAGACATGGGCATCTCCATAAAGAGAAGACTTGGTACTACCTAGTGCTACTTGAAAGTGGGGCTGGAGTAGACTAACTTGAGGAACACTGAGCCACACTAGACTTTGAGGGGGTCCAGTGAAGATAACACCATTGGGACAGGATAGTAGTCTTTAGCTTTTCTGGGTTCAACATCCAGATTCATGGAGGGATCTTTGACCTAGTTAAGATGCCTCTGCAGCAGGAACTGCTTTACCTGCTAAGTCAGCAGTTCCCAGCTGGGTATGGTAGTACATGCCTCTTAATCTCTGCACTCAAAATAGAGGACTATGGGTTGGCGTTCCAGCATAGGGAATTCCAGGTTAGTCTCAACCATGTAGCAAGACCTTGTCTCAAAAGAGGGGTGCTAAGGAGATAGCTTAATTGTTTGATTCCTAGCACCCATGTGTAAAAGCCATATACAGTGCCCTGCACCTGTTATCCTAGTGCTGAAGAAGTTAAGACAAGAGAATCCCTAGGGTTCACTAATTGATCCCTAGTTGAATGGACAAGTTCCAGATTCATTGAAAGACTCTATTTTGAAAAAAAAAATGAGGTGGAAAGCAACTGAGGAAGATACTGAACATGTACCTCTGAAGATTGGCAAAGAACCTTCCTAGGTCATCAAAGGGCTTCCCTTCCAGTGTCAGGGCTACTCAAGTATACACACATACCTCCCTCCTGTCATTCATCTCTGGTCAGTAACCAGGTCATCTATGATGACCATATACATGCAGGTACAGTGTCCCTTTTTCCTAGCTGAGGAACTAGCTATGTGTACAGTAAATGACAGGAGAATAGGTCAGGGAGAGGAAGAGGCAGAATTAAGGGCTTCACCTCAAAACACACAAGTTCTTGCTGGTCAGGCTAGGGACAAAGTGGTAGCAACTCTAGGACTGGGAAGTACCCTGGATGCTACATGCTGCTTGGCTTCACTGGAAGAGCAGAGAAAACTATCATAGAAGTTGGACAGAGTTCCTTCAAATGAAAAACAAAAAGGAGAAGCCCATTCACGCTGGCTTTTTTGCCTCTACAAAAGTCCTACGGGGGAGATGACATTTACCTTAGTAGCCTAAGAACCAGAAGAATTTGTCCCTAGGCATGTGTCTTGATCCTACCCCCAGGATCAGCGAAGTGGAGCCCAAATACTATGCAGATGGGGAAGATGCATATGCAATGAAGCGGGACCTCACACAGATGGCTGATGAGGTAAGAGTTCAGCCAGGCCAGGGCAGCAATTCCAGCAGTAGAGGAGATTCTGTACTTGGGAAGGGTGGCTACTTTTGAACTGTGAGACAGAGTGAGGCAGTGGTGGCTAGAGGCAAGACCAAGATTGAGTGTCAGCCCTTGTAGTTGTAGAGCCCCTCTTTCCCTCACTTCCTAAACTGTCAAGTCAGGACATGGCCTCTGTTGACTCTAGAGGAGGCCATGGGATGCTTTCTGGGGAAGAAGCCTGGAGGTGGGTGGAACAGGAGAAACAGTAGGAAGATATTTTTCTACAGAAGAAGTGGGACTACTAGGGTCAGGGACAGCCTGCTCAGATTTAGGAGTAAACTGGGTTAGGGAGAAAGGATCTCTGACCAAGCCTCCTGGAGAGGCACTGCTCTGTCTTGGAGGTTGCCCAGCAGCACATTTGAAGGCCATAGGACCCTTGTCATTTTACAGAGCAGGAAAGCAGGCTTAGGGCAGAGCTAGGATTGAACTACATTTCTACCCTGTCCTATTTCTTGCCTTGACCCTACCACTTCTCACTGTGTCCCTTCCCCCAGCCAGCCCCAGGGCCTGGCTCCTCTTGTCTCCTGTCTGGAGACTTAGGCCCTGTCTCTTTCCACCCGCTTCCCTCTGGGCTCCCGGCGGCAGCTGAGGCGGCACCTGGAGCTGAAGGAAAAGGGCAAGCACACGGTGCTGGCGGCCATGGAGAACAAAGTGAAGAACAAAGGCAACGTGCTTCTGAGCTCAGGAGAGGCCTGTCATGAGGAGAAGGGCCTGGCTGCTGAGGATAGTGGTGGGGACAGCAAGGACCTCAGTGAGGTCAGTGAGACCACAGAGAGCACAGATGTCAAAGACAGCTCAGAGGCCTCTGACTCTGCCTCCTAGAACCTACCCCACCTGGTCCCGACCTCATCCCATGTACTTTTACAATAAATGTCACCCAGTGGTCTTGGGAAATTTGTGAATGTGCATAGTGGGGTATGCTTTTTTTTCCCAGCTCCTATATGGCAGGGATGCTATCTTCACAGCCTAGAGTGTATTAAGCTCACAAGTCAAAACAGAGTTGAGGATGGGACCCCAAATCTGGCTATCTTCAATAACTTGAGTTGGAGTTGGCCGATAAATTGTCTTGAGTGCCATATTCTGATGTCACTTTTCTGGCATTCAGGCCTCATTAACATCTTTATTAATTTTCTAGGGCTGAACAAAATGATTTCCTATGTTTTCTAGACAGCCTCACATTTCAGAGGCAGCTCTCCTACTTGATGTTCTTTGCTGCACTGCTTTGACCCCCTTATGTCCCTCTCAGCCCTTTACCCTAGTCATCTTGCTCTCATCTGTAGGAATCTGTAGGAGTTCCAGTTTATACCTCCTGGACCCCAAATGCCTAAGTCCAGCTGCTCATTGCACTTATCTGGAGAGATCCTAGCTAGACCCTGGCCTATTCAGTTACCCAGTTGTTCAGGCTCTTCTATGTGTAACTTTTTTTTTTTTTGAGACAGGATCTCATCCTTAGCCCAAGCTGGCTTGGAACTCATTATGTAGCCTAGGCTGGCCTAAAACTTGTGCCAATCCTGCCTCAGGCTCTAAAGTTCTGGGATTTATAATGGTATGGGATTTATATAGGTATGAGCCACTCCCCCATTAATATTTTGTATTTGCTGTGGGGCAGTGGTGGCATACTTCATCCCAGCACTTGGGAGGCAGAGGCAGGTGGATCCTTTTTTGGTATTTTGTTTTGGTTTGTTTTTTTTATATGAGTATACCATTGCTCTCTTCAGACACACCAGAAGAGGGCATCAGATCCCGTTACAGATGGTTGTGAGCCACCATGTGGTTGCTGGGAATTGAACTCTGGAAGAGCAGGTGGGTCCTCTGGAAGAGCAGGTGGTGCTCTTAATTGTTGAGCCATCTCTCCAGCCTGGATCTGTCTTTTTAAGTTCCAGACCAGCCTGGCCTACAAAGTGAGTTCCAGGATAGGGCTATACGGATACCCCCAATGTCTTCTAATATTTCTGCGACTTCTAGTTGGTGCATAAAGTCAAATATAATTGAACTGAAAAGACAAAAAGAAGAGTCCACCCCCAACCCAATGCTTTGCCACACCCTCACCCTTGCCTTAACATTTGCTCTTCTAAACATGCGGCTTTAAGACCATCTCTTGTGGCTCCTAGGTGGGCTCTCCTTGGTTCACTTACCTACCTGCAGAGCACCCTATATCAGAGCTGCCACTATACTAATAATGTCCTTGCTCCTGCAAGTGACACAGTGATCCACCACTATGTGGAATATGTCCTGGAGCTTAGTACTATTAGAAACTGAGAAAGAAGCGACGAAAGGGCAGAGGGGAGGGGGCGGGGGGAGGAAGCCTCAATCCCTTCTCTAGTTCAAACAAAACTGCGTTCTGGTTGGCCAGAATCACGTACTTCCTGTTGTATGCGTCTTGTCAGCGGCTTGTTCCACCCAGCGTGCTGGCGTCAGTTCCTTTCAGTTCTCAAGCCGGTGGCATTCTTAGTTCTCAAGCTCTGATTGGTTCTGCAGCGGTAGGCCGCCCTGCTGCAGAACGGTGGACATGCGCAGTGGCTCGGCTCTGTCCTAGAGTTGGTGGGTGGAGGAGTTTGCGCTTACAGAATTCTCTCGCGGCCCGCCCTCTGCACTGGTTGCTTAGGTGTCATTGGTGGCTGGCTGAAGTTCTGCTGTTCGCCCCGCCTCCTAGTCGGTTAGGTTTCCTGGGCGGAGGTCGGAGCTGTGAAGGGGAAAACCACAGGCCTGTTAGGCCTTGGGGGCCCAGCACTTCCCCTGCTTAAGCAGCATCCGCCTCTTACTTTGTGAGTGGAGGCTGAGGGTGACTCTAAGGGACGCTTCTCCAGGCCTTACCTTCACTGCTTAATTTTTTCTTTCTTTTTTAAAAAGGATTATTTATTTTACTTATATGAGTACACTGTAACTGTCTTCAGATGCACCAGAAGAGGGCATCAGATCTCATTACAGATAGTTGTGAGCCACTATGTAGTTGCTGGGAATTGAACTCAGGACCTCTGGAAGAGCAGTCAGTGCTCTTAACCCCTGAGCCAACTCTCCAGGCCCCCACCCCAATCCTTTTCTTTCCTCTTCTGAGCCCCACTATCCTTAGGGTTCCTCTTATCTCCCTCTGTCCAGGGTAGCCAACCAGTTTGAGTGTATCAGCCCTGTGGTCATCATCCCTCAGGACCAAGTGTATATCCTTCCACATATTAAAAAGAGGTTTGCAGAGCTCTGGAGATAGGCAGGCAGCTCTGAGTGTATTTTGGTAAGTGTGTGAAGTTAAATATATTCGCCATTATAGTTTCATGGAGAATATAAACAGTTTGATGTCTGACTGCCCTGCATAGGGATGCCCTGTCATAAAGAAATAATCCTGTATATCTAATCCTCACTCTGTTTTTAAAGATTTAGTGTGGGGGTGGAGAGGAGAGTGCATAAGAAGTGAAGTATTAAGTTGTGAGCAGCCTTTGAATTTTAAGAACTGAACTCTGTCCTCTGGAAGAGCTCTTTAACCACTGTAACCACCTCCATTGCTTATCTTGTTGGGTTTTGTTTTGGTTTGTTTTGACAGTCTCCATATATAGCCCTGATCTCTGCCTTTACCTCACCCAGCTTATCCAATTTTTGAGACAGGGTCTCTTATAGGTTAGTTTAGCCTGGAAATCACCCTGCAACTCTGGCTTGCCTCTAAGCCACCACCCACCCTCTCCTACCCTGGCCTGCAAGCTTTTAGATTCCCAAAACTGGAGATAGCTAGGTAGGGTAGTGCTTCTTGCACTTAGTCTCAGCACTGAGAGGCAGAAGTTCAAGGCTAGCCTGGTCTACATAGTAAGTTCTAGTTTAACCAGAGGTCTGAAAGATATCCTATCTCAAAAAGCCAAGAAGGGTACAGAGGAAATGGTTCAGTGGTTAAGAGCTCTTGTAGAGAATTCGAGTTTGATTCCCAGCACCCACGTGGAGGTTCACAATCATCTGTAATTCCAGGATCTGGAGATTCTGATGCCTCTTTTGGTATCCATGGGCACTGAGCACACATACAAGTTGCACATACATATACACATAAAATTAAATGAATAAATCTAATTTAAAAGTATTAAAAGCCAGAAAGGAATAGGCCAGGTATGCTGGCACATGCCTTTAATCCCAGCACTTAAGAGGCAGAGGCAGGCTGATCTCTGTGATTTTAAGGTCAGCCTGGTTTCCACAGTAGGTTCTAGGACAGCCATACCTACATAGTGAGACCCTGTTTCAAGACAAAAGGAACAGGAGCTAAAAGTACAGGAAGCAGTTTCACTAATAGCATCAGATGCCTAGCAAGTGTCCTGAAAACAGCCAATCATTCAAGTTTTCTATTTTGCTTTTCACTCAGTTTCATTGCAAAGGGGTGAATGGGGCACTATTAAGATTTCTGGAGTAAGGACTAAGAACTTTTGAAGGCTAGTTCAGTAGCCATTTTTTGTGTGCCTGAATCCTGGTATGGCTCTTCTGGTTGGATGAGGGACTTCTAAGGATTAGTTAAGGGTCACATAGAAGGGAAGATAGGCAGGATGGGTTGCTTTAACTAATAAAGGCATTGGTGCCTGGTTTACCTTAGTATGAGGCACTATTGAAATAAATGTCCTGACAAAGAAAGTTCACAAGGATGGATTTCCATTTATGTGCTATGAGAAGGATACAGGCTTGCTTACCTTGGTGGAAGATTCCAACATTGCCACTTCTGAGACCAGCTTCTGGAAGTCCAGAACTTGGACTTGCCAACATCTAGCTAGCTTCTAGACCATTTCTTCAAGGCTGTGTAAGCACCAACAGCATCTTAGAGAAAAGCTTTGGTATTGGGAGCAAATGGAGATCGAGGACAAAATTGAACATAGTTGGGGCTGGTGAAATGGCTCAGTGATTAAGAGCACTGACTGCTCTTCCAGAGGTCTTGAATTCAAATCCCAGCAACCACATAGTGACTCACAACCATCTGTAATGAGATCTGATGCCCCCTTCTGGTGTATCTGAAGACAGCTACAGTGTACTTACATATAATAATAAATAAATCTTAATAAAAAAAGGATTGAACACAGTTTGAAAGTCCAGAACAGTCTCCCTTCCTGCCAAATCTCCATGTCAGGCTCACGTGTGCTCACGTGTGCTCACATGTACTTTGACATCCATACATGCAAGTACAGGCATGAACTCCCTTATATTAGTACCTTCAAGCATGTTTTGTAAGTATCTTGCCTATCGCCTACCATTTGTATAACCCAGGGCTTTCTCTCCAATGAACTGAAGACAGATGGATTGTCTCCTGCCTTCCTCATTGACTAGAAGAGCCTGGTGTGGTTGTGCACACATGTAATACTAGCACTTGGGGCAGAGGTAGAAACATTGCCTCGAGTTTAAGGCCATCCTGGATTGTGTAAAGCCAGCCAGGGCTACAAAGTGAAGCCTTGTGGATGAGACAAAACAAAACATGACAAATTGATGAGTAGATCTTGCCTTATGGCTGAGTTGATGGGGGTGAATAAAATCACCATCATCCTTGGATAAAGGAGGCAATAGAAGTTGTTCCCAGGCCAGTAGAAAGCCCCCACTGGTATAGGTCCCTACAGGTGCAAGATGGAAGGGAAAAGAGACAAAAAGAGTCTCTTCCGGCAGCAGGAAGTGGTAGCTACCTATGGGGAAATGAGGCTAGTTCTTTCCTTTGGGGCTGAGTAGAAGGGGAACTGTAGCTGAACCCTGCTCCCGCCCCCTCAGGGGGCCCAGAAGGAACACAGGCCTACAGTCCTCTGGGGAACTTCCCATCCAGTTGTCTGGGCTCCCTTAGGCCTCACTCTGGGCTATGACTCCGGAAGGAGGGTGGCATCTGATGTCCAGGAAGGCTGTGGAGGCAGACCACCTAGGAGAAGTCTTGAGCCTGAAGCAGCTATGGTGCCATTGTCCATTAGTATTGAGGGCCAGTGGCCATAGGGGTGTCGTCTGACACTGGGAACCACAGATAGGTTTCTGCAGATAACGAGGAACAGCAGCAGGTGGTCCCAGACATGTTGAGGTTCTCTTGCATTGCTACTTTATGTTAACGCTTTGGGCTCAAGGTGATCTAGGTAGAGGAGCAACTTGCCTCAAGAGAGATGAGCCTGAGAAGGGGTGCCTAGTCTTTCAGAGGCCCACAGAAGCAGTGCCAGGTCCAAGTCGCCCCGCCCCTCCGGGGGGCTGTGCTGGGGGCGGGGCTACTGGGGCGGAGCCCGCGGAGGTTGCTGGCCTTGGAGCCCCTTGTCCCTGTGCTCGGCCTTCTCGCCTCCCTTCCTCGTGGGACTGTTGGGACTCGAAGGCGCCAACGGCCTTTGGCCATGGCGGCGCACGGGAAGTTGCGGCGGGAGCGGGGGCTGCAACCTGAGTATGAGGCACAGGTCAAAGGTGAGAGGGCGCTTTAGTCCTGGTTTACAGCGGAGACCACGAGTGTCCGCTGCTGATCTTAGATACCCCTGGAGCAGGGTGGAGGAGGGAGCCCAAGCCCTGCTTCTTGGAATCTCTTTGGCCTCAACTGCCCATGCCTTCCCTCCTGCCTCCTTAGCCAACTTGGGTCGCTTGCTGCTCACTCAGGCAGCAATGACTGTGGTAGCCCGAGGGAAGGACAGACTGAGAGAGTGGCTTTCTAGCTGGAGTATAATGGGCCACCTTGACTTTGTTGGTAGCCTGACACCTCTTAACAACACTAGAATCCATGAATTCTTAGCACCTTCACTTCCCTTTGGCACTGTGTTAGCTTGCAGGTTTTGGGTGGCTGGCCTTGGGTCAGGCTAGGAGACTGAATTTGGGTTAGAGAAATTCAACTGGGATGGCTTTACAGCCTTAGGCTATTAGACTTCTGTATTCGGGCAAACACTTCTATGCAAAGCACATGCAAATGAACTTTGTGAGTTCTTAGCTGACAGCTTCATTTCTTTAGGGTGTGGTAGGTAACTCTTGCACAGGAAAGGAGGCAGCGTCTAACCTCCCCCACCCCACCCCCAGTTTCTTGTTGCCTATTTTCAAAGACTCTGTATTTTACCTATTGTGGATACAAACACAGTGACTTACCTGTTACACAGCACAATGGCTCATAAGAGAAGAAATGATATGACCCTTGGAGTTTCCCAACCTGTAGATGAAATTCCAATGTACTTATTTAGTGCAAGCAATTTATAACAAAGTGTATCTTTGTGATGTGTTGCTGTTATAGTGGAGAGCAATAACTGCCTTTGCTTTGACCCAGTCCTCCTCATCTTGGTATCCAGAGCCAGCTTGAGGTGGTTGGAGAGGGTGAGCCAGCAGATGGAGACAATGATTCCATCCTACTTCCTCAAAATGTCCTGAAGCCTATGAACCTTGAAATGTCTTCAGTCAGCAAACACAGGCCAGTTAGTTCCCATCAAGAGAAACTGGAATTTGGTTCTAGAATATCTTTTAAATGGCCCTTGCTCACTCAGGGTGTTCAGCCTTTGTAGCTATTATTTCTCACCAACCTCCTTCAAAAAAAAATAAAAATAAAATAAAATAAAAAGTCTTCCAATTATGCTGGAACAGGGGCACTATTTTGGCACTGTAATTTCTAAAAGGTCAGCATAGTTGTGGTTTGAAGGACATGTGTTCTGCTCTACTGGTCAGCAGAAGTGAGAGTGAATGCCTGGCTCACAAAAAGTGTTAGAGGGGCCTGGGTTCCAGCTTTGCAATGCAAATATGCAGAATTTCTCACTCCTTTTTGTCAACTGTTCTTTGTTTGGGTGGGTGACTGAGTAGGATTGGAGCTTGGTATGTAGAGCAGGATAGTCTTGAACTCATTATTCAGGCTGGCCTGGAACTTGCAATGTCCTCTACCTCAAACTTCCAGGGCTAGGATGACAAGCATGTGCCACCACACCCAGCTGCCAGATTTTTTTTTAAAGATTTATTTATTATTATACATAAGTACACTGTAGCTGTCTTCAGACACGCCAGAAGAGGGCGTCAGATCTCATTACGGGTGGTTGTGAGCCACCATGTGGTTGCTGGGATTTGAACTCAGGACCTTTGGAAGAGCAGTCAGTACTCTTACCACTGAGCCATCTCGCTAGCCCTGGATATTTTTAATACACCTGTTTTGCTGCAGACTCTGGGAATCCCTTATTGTATAGGAGAGAAACAGTCCTTGTCCTTCTGTGGTTCACAGGTCTGAGGAGAGAAAAATAGTAAACAACTCGGTGCACAGCTGATTTCATGTATGATGATAGCTACTACAAAGGACAACCAAGGTCCCAAGAGCACACTGGGGCTAGACAAGGGCCAGAGCTAGCTTGTTTGGAGATCAGGGTTCTCTGAGCTGAGGTCTGAAAGCTCTGCTATGCCACAACCTGGAGTCTTAGAACAGCAGTTTCCTGCCTTCTGTAAACCCTAGATGCAATTGGCTTGTAATCTATAGATCTTTGACACCAGCTGGTGTACATATTCAGAACCAGAAGTGCTATTGCCGTTACTGGAGAATCCACACAGTAGTGTAGTCTGCTGGTACACTTAGCATTGTGCAGCTGTAATAGGTCCTTCCCTGAGTAGCACATCCCTTCTGGTGGACAGGACTGGCACTGCAAGGAAGGGCCTGCTGGGTCCTCTTGTGACCCTACTTGAACTTAAATTGCCATTCTTTGTTTTTTTCAAGACAGGGTTTCTCTGTGTAGCCCTGGCTGTCCTGGAACTCACTCTGTAGACCAGGCTGACTTTGAACTCAGAAATCTGCCTGCCTCTGCCTCCCAAGCGCTGGGATTAATGGCGTGCGCCACCATCGCCCAACTAAATTGCCATTCTTTAAAACCTGTTATTCTCATTTAGTGGAGATTCCCCTGATAGAAGTCAGCACCATTACCACTCATCCTAGTGAATGGCTGGCACAGTCCACTTCAGAGACAGGAGACTTGTGGCAGTAACACTTGGTACTGTGGGCTCTACTTTGCATTAGCTTCAGTGTTAGGAGTTTCCATACATACACACCAGCTCCCATCTGCCTAATTTGTCCCCTTTGTGGAAATTAAGCAATTTCAGTGACCTGGTTAAAGATGAGCCCCAAAACCCACCCCCAAGGGTATCCAGTGGGTGGTATAAAAGGCTGATGAGTGGGCCGTGCGTGCAGCTGGATCTGGAGCATTTGAACTCAAGAAAAGAAGTCAGTATCACCGTAGAGTGGAGTCTGAGAGCAGGCAGAGGACATTCCAGAAAGGAAATCAGATGGGGAGATGGGAGGTCTGGATAGGAAATACCTAACAAGGCTTTTCATCTCATAGCCCCAGGAAAGTCACTGTCAGGATAGAAGTTCACCCATTCCTATTTTTTTTAGATTTATTTTATTTATTTTATGTGTATGAGTACACTGTAGCTGTACAGATGGCCATGAACCATCATGTGTTGTGGCTGCTGGGAATTGAACTCAGGACCTTTCCTGGCCACACTCCTCCGGCCCTGGCATAATTCACTGTAGCTGTCTTCAGATGCACCAGAAGAGGGCGTCAAATCTCATTACCGGTGGTTGTGAGCCATCATGTGGTTGCTGGGATCCGAACTCAGGACCTTTGGAAGAGCAGTCAGTGCTCTTACCCGCTGAGCCATCTCACTAGCCCCCATTCTGATCTCTTTACAGTGGATTTCTTTAAATAGCTACTCCTGGGCCTTGCCTTTCAGACTAGCTCTCTAGTCCCAATGCCCACCATATTTTCCTTAGACAAGTGAAATGTAGTAGCTGCTCCTTGGACTCTATATGGTAGCTAGAGGGACCCTGAAAATGAAATGAGTCCACCATTTGGCTTATATCTCCTTGGGCATCCAGATGAGACTCCTAGACCACAAGCTTTATGTCATCTGCTCCCCTCCCAGATTCTTCCCCTTTGCTTTTTGTATACTTTTTAAAATATACTTATTTATTTATTTTATATATGAATATTCTATCTGCATGTTCACCTGCATGCCAGAAGAGGGCATAGAAACTTATTATGGATGGTTGTGAGCCACCATATGTTTGCTGGGAATTGAACTCAGGGTGGCTGGAAGAGGTGCTCTTAACTGCTGAGCCATTTTTCCAGCCCTTGTATACTTTTTAAAAAGGCAGTATCTTGTGTAGCCTAGGATAACCTCAAACTCACAGTGTAGCCAAAGATAATCTTGAATTTTGATATTCTTGTTTCTACTTCTTGAATATTGGGATTATAGTGCACCACTACACTTGGCCTGTGTGTCCATGTTATAAGTACCCATGCTCCTGGTCATTCTACCATGGCTCTTTTCCATGCTATCTGTCCCCAACTATGGTCCCTATTCCTCTGGGACCAGGGTCTAGAATATGCCTAGAATGAAATAGATACAAACTCACATTCCACTAAATGAAGAAATCAAGTAATGTCCTGTTCTGAGGATATAGCTGAAGACCTGTCTGTTCATATCCTGTTTACCAGAAGCCAAGACAGTGTGCCTTATGTATTCTGTGTAATGGGGTGTGGGTTGTGGTGCTCATCTGGGCCCTTGGTCTGGGAGATGGGGACACAGTAGTGCTAGAGCTTACAAGTTAGGCAGCTTTTGCTGTAGATATGGGTGAGGTAAGAAGTATTGCCAAATCAGGCCAGAGATAAGATGTCAAAAGCCCTGTAGTAGTATGGGGCCACAAGCTATGATTCCCCTGTAGGATAGAGGGAAAAGTCTTGGGGTGGGTAACTGTCAGTGGAAACAACAGGCAGAAAACTTAGCCCAGTCCCTTCTGTTGCTTCACTTTGCCATTACTCTTACTATGGTACTGGCCTGAAGTCTCTCCAGGCTTGGTGGAGTGCCACAGCAGTCCTGCTCCTGAGCAGCTTCTTGTGTCTGTACAGAAGCCACAATACAGAGTTTTCTGCCTTAGGGCCCTTCCCAAGTGCACTGGGGCTTCTGAACCTGAGTACTTCGCTTCAGAGCATACTTCTTCTGTTCTTTTTTTTGGGGGGGGGGGGTGGTGAGACAAGGTTTCTCTATACAGCCCTGGCTGTCCTGGAACTCACTCTGTAGACCAGGCTGGCCTCGAACTCAGAAATCCGCCTGCCTTTGCCTCCCCAGTGCTGGGATTAAAGGTGTGCGCCACCACCGCCCAGCTACTTCTGTTCTTAGCTCTAGTTTTGAGCTCAGTCGGGTACCAGGAAGGCTTTGGTGTAGACATGATGTCTGTTTCTGTATCTCCTACCTCTTTCTGGTCTGGTTTGTTCGTGGCTCGCATGTCTGCCCGCCCTGAACTGAGGTCCCCTTGCAGCAATGCGCTGGCAGTTGAGTGAGCAGCTTCACTGCCTGGAGCTTCAGGGAGAGCTGCGGAGGGATTTGCTGCAGGAGCTAGCTGAGTTCATGCGGCGCCGGGCAGAGGTAGAGCTGGAGTATTCTCGGGGCCTGGACAAGTTGGCTGAACGCTTTACTAGCCGCAGTGGTCGCCTTGGGGGCAGCAGCCGGGAGCAGCAAAGCTTCCGGTAGGTACACACTTGGTAGTGCCTTGCAGGGCCTGAGACCTAGGCTCCTTGGTCTGAGTACTCCTCTGCTACAGGAAGGAGCCCACTCTCCTGTCACCCTTGCACTGTTGGGCTGTGCTGCTGGAACACACTCGGCGGCAGAGTCGGGAAAGTGCTGCTCTCAGTGAGGTGCTGGCTGGGCCCCTGGCACAACGCTTGGGTCACATCAGCGAGGATGTCGGACGCATTGTCAAAAAGGTAGGGTCTGTGGAAGGCCTCAGAATCTAACCAAAAAAAAAAAAAAATTGCACATGGGGATCCATCTGGAGGTGCTATGGTTGAGAGACATGGGAGGCCAGGTGGAAATTGTAGCCCAAGATCAGCTCATACCAATCTGAGGTGGAATGAGTTGTCACAGGATGGTGGGAGGCATTAAGTAGGGGAATACTATAGTCACACATTCCCTTTCATCTCTAGAGCAAGGACCTGGTGCAGCAGCTGCAGGATGAGCTCCTGGAGGTGGTCTCAGAACTCCATACAGTAAGCAGGACCTACTGTCTGCTGACAACGGGAAGCAGGAACAGCCCCAAGCCATTGCTTCTCCCAGTCAGGCTCAAAAAAAAAATGGATGCTCATGGGAGACCTGAGTCTTGAGTCTGGGGGGCAACAACAGGCATAGGCCCCGCTATGCTCTGGGAACAGAGTGGTTAAATAACAACATACTTAGGTGAAATGGCCCAAGTCTCAGATCTGAATCTTGGGGGCACTAAGTGGGGTTGAGGGACTCTTCTTAGTCATGACCTTCAGCAGGGCTACCTTGCCTGGGCCTCCCTGCAGACCAAGAAGATGTACCATGTGTACCACTTGGAGAGCATGAATGCTGAGACTAAACTTCGGGAAGCTGAGCGGCTAGAGGAGAAGCGGTCAGGCAAGAGTGCTTTACCCACCACCACTGCTACCTCTGCCACCGCTGCCACCGCCACCACCATTGAGACAGGGCCCCACCGAAAGAGCTCTCTCAAGAAAGGAGGGCGGCTAGTGGAGAAGGTGGGCCTGGAAGGCCATGGGTCTCCTGTCTCTGTCCATCTCTGATAGCTCTGGCCCCTAGCCTTTGTCCTTAAAAGTGCTTGGCTGTCCCTGGGGCAAAAAAGAGTAGGAGAAGAGTCGTAGGCCTCCAGCAAGATTCTTCCTTCCTGAAGACGTGAAGGCTCTGGGATATAGAAAGACAATTGCGGGCATTAGGTTACAGATGTTTCAACAGACCTAAAAGGTGGGGAAAGACAATCACAGGGTCATAACAGATGATTCTATCACACCAGCTTCAAGCTTGTCCCACAGCCTTGCTGAAGCAGAGAGGTATAGTACTCTAAGCCCAGAGAACTTTTTCCTGATATCTTCTAAGGTTTTAGAGGCACAAGAACTCAGGAGTGATTGGGTACCATTCGTCAAGAAGAAGCATCCAAGGGCACCCCTTGGAAAGAGTGGGGAGGCTCCATGCTAAGTGGGGTTAAGGACAGTGACTTTTGTTCTGTGCCATCCCTATGTGGAGCCTAAGCAGCTTTCTCATACATCCTCCTAGCTCTTATCTCCATCATGGGGTCTGCATATGAATGCCTTTTACTTAATCATCTGTTTCCATGTGACCTGATTCCACTTTGGAGAATGACTGTGAGGCATGTTGGGGACTCAAACCAAGGCAAGGGCAGTGGGTGGCAAGGAGTGGGGATCAGCCTTTGCCAAGAGATCAAAAGTAGCCATCGAAGTGCTAAGGAGTCAAGATAGGTTATGGGGATTGAGTGGGAGACTGTACACAGTAAGGCTGAGCACTGAGTTCACTAAGGGTTGGTATATGGCAGAGTAAAGAAGTTAAGCATGAGCTTAATACCTGCTGCACATTGGGCCTGCTTATCTACAGAGGGAATTGGAAAATGTGGAGATAAGAGTGGTCTCTAAGTGGGTGACCCTGGTGTGCCCTTGGTGTCTTGAGCAGCGCCAGGCCAAGTACTTGGAGCATAAACTTAAGTGCACCAAGGCCCGAAATGAGTACCTGCTCAGCCTGGCCAGCGTCAATGCCGCCATCAGCAACTACTACTTACACGATATCTTGGACCTCATGGATGTGAGTTTTGTGTGGGCAAGCAGGTGGAGCCATGGTAACTGGATCGTAAATGCTTGGAGTCCTTGACTCTGGCTCCGGGGCCACAACAGTGTCTGCTTGCTTCTTCCCAGTGCTGTGACACAGGTTTCCACTTGGCCCTGGAGCAGGCCTTCCGGAGCTACACAGCTGCTGAGAGCCGCACCCAAACCTCCCAGATGCAGGGCTTAGGCAGCCTGGAAGAGGCTCTGGAGGCCTTGGATCCTTCAGGGGACAAGGCCAAGGTGCTTGAGGTTCATGCCATGGCCTTCTGTCCCCCTCAACGTTTTGACTACCAGCCTCATGAAGATGATGAGGTGAGGTTTAGTTTATTCCACCCACTATTGCTACTACCCTTAAGTACCAAGCATGATTTCAAAGGGTTTCATGGTCTTTGGAATTCATGCTACTGTGGGTCAGTCACATAATTTACATTTCTCTAAAACAAAACAAATTCCAGGATGCTGAAAGTTCTTATTTCTCAGTCCTCCATTCCATAGACTCTGGCCCATTGGAACAGTTTTCTGTGGCAGCTCACTCACAGGGCTGCCCTCAAACACAGTACAACCACCACAACAGTCCGAATGTTCACTATGACTGTCCATATACTATACATTGAAAACTGTTCTTAGCCATGTATGACAGTCCATGCCTGTTATCTAGTTTAAGGCCTGGGCTACATAGTGAAGTCCCCAGCTTAGACTTCTGTGTAAAAACCTGTCTACAAACAAACTGACAACAGCAAGAAATTTCATTACAAACACTTAGAAAGAAATACAACATGTAGCATCATTTCTAATTAGATGCCTGTACTCATCCCAGGAACTTTTAGTTAGTCTTTCTCCTATGATGTAAAATTCCATGATGCTTTGCCTTGGGGATCCATTTTCCCTCTTGATGCTAAGCAATGAGTGTACCTGTCTGCTTGAGCCTCTTGGGTTCCTTTGATAGCCTACTCTTCCTTCCCCTCTTCACCGCCCCCCCAACCTGCCTTGTACTTAGATTTCACAGGTTGATTGATTCTCTAATTTGCTTCTGTTTTCTCTTTTCTATTTCCCAACTCTATTAAAGATTTCTTTTTGAAATCTCTTCCAACTCTTTGCTGAATTAAAAATAAATTCACTGATGGGTAGTGATGGTACACACCTTTAGCACTGGGAGGTAGAAGCAGGTAGATCTCTGAGTGTG
The DNA here is from genome assembly GCF_008632895.1 of Mastomys coucha. Taxonomy (NCBI): domain Eukaryota; kingdom Metazoa; phylum Chordata; class Mammalia; order Rodentia; family Muridae; genus Mastomys; species Mastomys coucha. Next base: position 75,650,661 of record NC_045030.1, on the reverse strand, counting down.
AGGCCAGCCTAAACTACAGAATGAGTTCTAAGACAGCCACAGAGAAACACAGAAATCCTGTTCTGTGAGTGTGTGTGTGTGTGTGTGTATGTGTGCATCTGTAAACAAGTGCCTACAGAAGTCAGAAGAGGGCATTGGATCTCTTGGAGCTGGATTATAAGTGGTTATGAGCTGCCTCATTACTGGGAACCAAACTCTCTTCTGTTCTTCTGCAAAAGGAGTAATCACTTTTAACCACTGGGCTATCTCTTCAGCCTCTACTATGTCTTCTTTTAAATAGATCATTATTTTAAAAAATGTAAATTATGCTGGGCAGTGGTGGTGCATGCCTTTAATCCCAGCACTTGGGAG
>NC_045030.1:75646962-75650175 GCF_008632895.1 Mastomys coucha | reverse complement strand
GCTAAACCAGCTTTCTAGCCCAATAGATCACATTTTTTAATTGATAAAAATAAAATTTATTATTTCTGATATTTTCAAGTACAAAGTTCAATGCTGTTAAAGTACATTTACATTTCTATGGGGCTGTCACACTGTCTATTATTTTCTTACACATAATTTGTCCCCAATAAATACTTAGGACTGCATTCCTGTCCTTCCAGCTTTTGGAACCCACTATTCTGCTATCTCTGTGAACTTGGCTATAGTACTGTCACATAAAGGTCTTTCCCAGTAGTGGGCTTATACAGCATTTCTTTCATAGGGACTAGCTTATTTTTTTCCTTCCTTCCTTTTGTGTGTGTGTGTGTGTGTGTGTGTGTGTGTGTGTGTGTGTGTGTGTATAACATGGAGGGCAAGAGGGCTTCTCTGTAGATTTGGCTGTCCTAGGAATTAGCTCTGTAGACCAGGATGGCTTAAAACTTAGAAATATATACTTACTTGGCAGGGGAGATACCATGATCACAAAGGTGGTTTTCCCAGGGCGAGGCTTATCCCATTGCACTCCAGATGTGCTGACCCCTGCAATTTCCCCAAATGTGGGAAACTCAACTGCATAATTTGTGGTAGTGGGGGGCTGTGTTCGTGCTCGCCCTGGGGAAAAAAAACTTAGAAATATTCCTGCCTCTACCTTCAGAGAGCTGGGATTAAAGGCATACGCCAGCCACCACTGCGTGGTTTCTTTTTTCACATGACATATATTTTATGTGTTCCTTTGTATTGGTATTTGAGGCTTACTGAAGATACAAATTGTATTAGCTAAAACTGTAGATCAGTTGGTAGGGTTCATGCTCTAATCCTTTAGTTCTATCCCTAGCACTCCATAAACCTGGCATGATGGTGAATGTCTGTCATCCTAGCACTCAGGAGTTAGAGGCAAGCAACAGAAATGTGTCCTGTCTCCTCAGACCTGAGCTCTGTGCTTTGACCTAGTCCTCAGTCCCTGGTACTATCTGCTACAGGTGGCTGAGATCCAGGTTGAGATGGAACTTCGGGATGAGATTTTGCCCAGAGCCCAAAACATCCAGAGTCGTCTGGACCAGAAGACCATTGAGACAGAAGAGGCATGATGGCTCAGCCTGGGATGGGGACAGGCCCCAGAGTTTTCTCTTAGCTTCAGCTGCCCTGTCAGTTCTTTCCTAGCTGGCAATAGCTTTCCTCTTTCTGCTAGATTTAGACTTCGTACCTCCCATACTATCCTGACTTACTGCCCTGGCACTGTCCCCTCAGGTGAATAAGACACTGAAGGCAACACTTCAGGCTCTGCTAGAGGTGGTGGCATCAGAGGATGGGGATATACTGGACTCTTTGCAGGCCAGCCCTTCCACTGAGTCCCTCAAGTCTACAAGCTCGGACCCAGGCACCCGACAGGCAGGCCGCAGACGAAACCAGCAGCAGGAGACAGAAACCTTCTATATTACGGTGGGGCTGGACAGGTGGGACAGGGCTACAAAGAGCAATACAGAGAAAGGGAGCTGAGTTGAGGTTGAAATTAGGGTCTCTTTGGGTTTCCCAGAAGCTGCAGGAGTATCTGAGTGGCCGGAGCATCCTTGCCAAGCTGCAGGCTAAGCATGAAAAGCTCCAGGAGGCCATACAACAAGGTGGGTCCTATTCAGGCATAACCTCTCTGGGGCCTAAAGCTTCCCCTCCCTGTCCCTCTGATCTAGCCCATGCTCCTCCCTGACCAGAGAGGTTCTTTGGCATACAGGAACTAACCCAGCATAGGTCATTGGATTATCCTGAGCTTCCAGTGTAAGCCTCTTCTCTCTGGGGTTTATTAAAGCTTTCCAGCCTGAGAGACAAGCCAATATTTTCTCCTCTCCAGGTAACAAGGAAGAGCAAGAGACATCTTGGTGAGTTCTTCATGGGGTGCTGGCCTATTCACAGGTCCCCAACTCCCCTGTTTTTGCTGCATAACTCTAGTTCTACTGCCACCACCCTGTGGCCCTAACACCCCAGTTTGTCCAGGAGGTTCAGGGCCTGTGGCATGGGATAGGGATGGGGAGACTTCTCCACGGCTTGCTCCCCTAAGAGGCAGTTCCCATTCTTCTTAGGACCCAGTGTACGGAGAGAAAATTCCACAAGAGCCACCACCCCTGTCCTGGATCCCAGTATAACCAGAAACTTTTTGGAGGTGATTTGGAGAAGTTTATCCAGGTACTTGCTTTGCCCTACACTCCAGCTCATTAGAGACCATTCTTGTCCCTTCTAGTCTTTCTCCAGCTTTGATGGCCCAAGCAACTGCCTAATCTCAGTGTTCTCTAGTCCTGACCGTCCTGGGTGGAACTCAGGTGTTCCTTCCTATGCAGGCTATTGCCAGCCTTACTGAGGTCTCTCTGTGCTTCCTATTGGCCTCTACCAATTAAAGAAAACTGCTTGTTTGTTTGTCTCTTATTGTTGTTTGTCCTTGCTTCTTGTTTTTTGAGACAGAGTCTCACTCTGTAAACCAGTCTGCCCTCAAACTCACAGAGATCAGCCTGCCTCTGCCTCCCAAGTGTTGAGATTAAAGGGTATGTCACCATATCCAGTTGTAAAGGAAACACTTAAGGAACTCAGAAAACCTGGGGCTTTAACGTTTTTAGAAATGAGATGTTGAGAGTTCTCCCCTGTGATTAGGATCAGCACAAGATGCTTATAGGCCATACTTCTGGCCCAAATTTTGGCAATTCTAAACAGAAAAAAAAAAAAAAAAAGGAATGCAGCTGAGATCTGAAAGAACTAGGTTATGGTGGTACAGCCTGTAATCCTAGCACTTCAGGGGTGGATGATCAGGAGATCAAGGCTAGCCTCAGCTACATAGCAAGTTTTAGGCCAACCTGGGGTTAATGAGGGGCTATCTCAAAGAGGAGGAAGAAGAAAAAACAGTGTCGTTTACAAATGTGACATGTACCTAGAACATTCATAAGACTAAGACATTTGGGGCTGGAGAGATGGCTCAGCAGTTAAGAGCACTGACTGTTCTTCCAGAGGTCCTGAATTCAATTCCCAGAAACCACATGGTAGCTTACAACCATCTGTAATAGGATCTGATGCCCTCTTCTGGTGTGTTGCTGGTGTGACAGCAACAGTATACTCACATATAAGAAATAAATAAATAAATAAATAAATAAATCTTTAGAAAAAAGACTCAGACATTTAAGTGAATAAATATAAGTTTTGCAGTGCTCTTTGAAGGTT
>NC_045030.1:75635160-75646952 GCF_008632895.1 Mastomys coucha | reverse complement strand
AATCAGTTTCTTCACAGAAATTCCAATAAACTCCACTGTAACACTATTAGGAGAAAAGTGATAGAATGATCAGGGGTCTTGCTATATCCTAGTGAAATAAATGTGTTCTCTGTCCCCAGAGCTCAGGCACACCTGTGCCCCTTGTGGTGGAGAGCTGTATTCGCTTCATTAACCTCAATGGTAAGTGTAGCTTATCTTCTGCCATGCTGGCACTGGGTATTTGTGGACAAAGGGATCCTGCCTGTCAGCTCCTTGTCCTCCACAGGCCTACAGCATGAAGGCATCTTCCGGGTATCAGGTGCCCAGGCCCGGATCTCGGAGATCCGAGATGCCTTTGAAAGAGGTGAGGACTGATGGACAAATGTAGCAGTGGCTTCAGTAGGCACAAGTAACTTCCTCATTTTAGCATGTTAACCTCCACAGGGGAGGACCCTTTGGTGAAAGGCTGTACTGCCCATGACCTAGACTCAGTGGCTGGGGTACTAAAGCTGTACTTTCGGAGCCTGGAGCCCCCACTCTTTCCCTTGGACATGTTTAATGAGCTGCTGGCTTCAGCAGGTGAGTCCTGAGGCTGGCTAGGTAGGAGAGCCACCCCTTAGTGCTATTGATTACAGCTTTACTCAGTCTGCTGTCTTGGGCTGCCTTGGCCACAGAACTGGAAGTTGTGGGTGAGCGGGTGGAGCCTGTGAACCATCTGCTATCCAGACTACCCAGACCTGTGCTAGTGGTCCTACGATATCTCTTTACCTTCCTCAACCAGTGAGTACTTGTGAGGAGCCAGTTGGGATTGGAGGGGTCACTAGTGCTGGAGTTCCCTGCCTGTGATCTGTGTGTTTCCCTAGCCTGGCCCAGTACAGTGATGAGAACATGATGGACTCCTACAACCTGGCTGTATGTTTTGGGCCCACGCTATTGCCTGTGCCTGCTGGACAGGACCCTGTAGCCTTGCAGGGCCGAGTGAACCAGCTGGTCCAGACCCTTATCCTGCAACCAACACGGGTTTTCCCACCCCCAGCCATGTTGCCAGGCCCCATCTATGAGAAGTGCATGGCACTACCTTCTGCCAGCTGCCTGGGGTAAGCTTGGGGGCATCTTGGGGTAGAGGGAGTCTAGTGGAGGCAAGTCAGCCTTACTCTGCTTGAAACATCAGGGATGGCCAGTTGGAGAGCCTCGTTGGGGAGCCAGAGCTGGAGTTGAAAACTGAGACCACAGCTCAGGAGGATGGTGAGAAAGAGCAGGGAGACTCTACCCCATCTTCCTATGTGCCCACTCTACCCTCAGCCAGACCCTCTCTTCCCCATAGGCCCAGAGGGAGTTGTGGAGGCTGTGGCCTGCTTTGCCTACACTGGGCGCACGGCCCAGGAGCTGACGTTCCAGCGAGGGGATGTGCTGCGATTGTATGCTCGGGCATCAAGTGACTGGTGGCGAGGGGAGCATGCTGGTGTGCAGGGGCTCATTCCCCATAAGTACATCAAACTTTCTGAGGGGTGAGTGAGCTGTAGCCCTAAGGAGAGTCCCATTGTATCTGCCTTGGATCTCCTGGGCTGTGGTGTTCATAGTTGCTTTTTAGCTCCTACTAAGCATGGATCTCCAGGTTTTCTTCCTCTTTCTGGAAGTAGCTGCTGTCATTCAGACATCCCAAACAGAACTTGTTATAAAACCCAGGTTGCTGCCCTCCCCAACACCAACCCAGAGTTTATAGGTCTTGGTTGGGCCCAAGAACAATCATTCTCAACTCCTTTGATTGAGGCAGGGGCCATTGGCCTCCAAGCTCCAGACAGGAAAGAGTCCAAAGTAGCCAGTCTTTTTCTTGCCCAGGGATGAGAAGCAGATGGCTGGTTCAGGACTGCATGCCATGGGGGAATCTGTGAGCCATCCAGAGAGCTTCCTGACCTTGGAGTTTACCAACCGGTAAGCGAGGAGAAGGCAGGCCTTTGAAAAGACTCCTCAGAGGGTTCTATTTGTCTTGTGTACTGTTAGAAGCAGCAGGCATGGTGGGCCAGAGGCTACCTACACTGTTAAGCTTGAGGGTGTGGGCTCAGGCTTTAGCCACATGGGATTGGGGGAGTTGTTGTATAAAGGTCACTAAGTATAGATAGAACAGAGTCAGCCTTTTTGTGACTGGGAGAGGTTCTTTCTAGAAGAGTTTTGGGACTATGGAGGCTTATCTTTTTCCTTTGGCTATACCTAAGATAGGCACTGCCAGCTTAGGTCAAGAATTTCCCAGGGCCATTGCCAATCTTCCTATCTCTGCCTTGTAGGCTGGAACTAGGCACCCCACCTGAGGCTTTGGGCCCCTCTGGGCACAGACGACACTGTTTAGTCCCTACCTCCCCTGAGCAACATGTGGAAATGGATAAGGTAAAAGCCAGGACTGGCTATGGGGCCAACAGGGGGCGCCTCTTCTACATGTTCTCTGTCCTCCCCAAGGTGAGGCTCAATGCTCCTACTCTCCTTGGTCCCAGTCCAGGAGCATCTGTTACCAGACATGCAAGTCAAGTCACAATTTAGGGAGGAACATACGGACAAGGGGAAAGAGACAGGGTGGCAGAGACAGAGGTAGGAACACAGAGGTAGAGATGAGAGGGCAGATCATGAGCCCAGCTGTGGTATGGGACTCAAAACATTCTTGAGCTAGAAAGAAGCCAAACTGTTTAGGCTGATATGGGCAAGGAGTTCTAGGACAAACTTCAAGGCTGGCACCTAAAGCTAGGCTGGGTGCTATGAAGCCAAGGAGAGTGAGAGGACATATGGTCGGGAAGGAGGAAGGGCAGCTGGCTAAGGAAACAAAATAGTCTCAAAACAAGGCTCTGGTGAGAGGTACAACTTAAGGAGTCCCCTTTATACAGTGGGTTTTTGAGTCCCTATGGACTGAGCAGGAAAACCCTGAAGACAGTTACTAATTCTTAGGAAGAGTGGTCCTACTCCTAGGCCTAAGGATCCTAGGGCAGGCTGGTAAACACACAGGAGTAAAGCCTGGCAGCTGGGAGACCCAAGGGAAGACACTGACCCATGAGTCCCCTGTATGTTTACAGCATCACAGGCCATGGGTAGAAACTGTGATATCAGCCAGAGAAAAAGTAGGAGTGGAAAGAGGGGAGATCCAGGGCTCAAAGCCACCCCCACCCTCCAGAACAAGACCAAGAAGTTACTATCCCACAAGTAACACTGAAAATAGAGGAAGGAAGGTGGAATGGAGTGGGAAAGGTGGTCTGGAATCTCAACTAGTCCCTCCCATGACCCCTGGAGAAGGGGCCTGGCTACCATACCATATTGTAGCTAGGCCAAGGCCTTAGTTTAGAGATTGGCAGAAACTCACTGGGTACTCTCTATTTTTCCTTTCTGCTAGGCTGTGACGCAGAACATGGATTCTGTGTTTAAGGAGCTCTTGGGGAAGGCCGCTGTCCGCCAGGGCCATGGGCTAGCATCTACAACCTCCCCCAGTCTAGGAACTCGAAACCTGAAGCCCCTGGCCTGCAGCAGCTTCAGCAAAAATAAAGTCTTCTCCCGGGGACCTGGGACTCCAGCTTCCCCTTCAGTCTCCCATCCCCAGGGTCCAGGTTCAACTCGCAAGCCAGTCTGAGGCAGCTTACCTCCAGCAGCCACAGCAAGCCCACCATTCCACCTAGGCCTATTGCCTCACCTCAGCCCTGTTCTAGGTCTCTTGGGAGGTAGCACAGGAAGGAGGCTGGAGACGAGCTCCCCTTGTGCCTTTGCTTGGAAACCTTGGGCTATGGCTGTGGAAGATGGAAGTGGCAGTAATTCATAAAGACCCATGTGCTGGTTGCTGTTGTAATAGCCTGTGTTGTTTTGGGGGGCTGAACAGGTAGGGTGCAGGGCAACTCCCAGAGCCTGCGCTGCTAGAGACCAGATGCCAAGACAGAAGGTTGACATGGAGCTGTTTATTTTCACCTGGGGACCTGCTTCCAAAAATGCAGTCTTGCTTGATTATATATGCAGTCTTGCTTGATTATATCATAGGTTCCTGACTATAAGTATATCTGTGGGTGTGGGAATCTTTGTATTTCAGCTTCGTGCCCACCATATACCTGGTCCAAGGAAATTTTTTCCAAGTGGAAAATGAACTGCAACTTTTATTAGGGAGACAGACAGTAGGGAGGAATGACAGGAAGGTCTACTAGTCTTATCCTGGTCCTTCTTCCAGCTCCCTGGCAGTCTTCCTCACCTGTGGGGTACTTGCCAGGGTAGGAAGCACAAGCACCTCTGTTGCCTATTCTCCTAGACTTTGAGGCATCTGTCCCAGTTGCTTCCCATGTCTGGCAGCAAAGGAGCCAACTTTAGGGTTTCTTTACAGCCCTGGAACATTCCTTCTTGTATACCTGGAGACAATGACACCTAAGGAGGACCAAGAATAACCAAGGTGCCCTTTCTTGGTACTCCCAGGACCAACCCTAGATAGTCAGTTGAGCTACAGCGCATTTTTGAATAGAAAGATCTCAGTAGATACTCAGGAGGGTGTATCCTTCATCAGAGAGGAGCTGGCTGTGGCACAGGACTCATCTTGAGGACCCAGGCTGTGTGTGGTGTGCCGCTGAGCACAGCAGAGCAGGCTGCGCAACTCCGAGGAGACACTGCTACTGAAGGAAGCATAGATCCAGGGGTTGGTACAGCTGTTAAGGCTAGCCAGCAGCATGAGCAACACAAAGGGGGGTCCTATGAAGAAGAGAGTCCAGGCTGGAGCCAGGGTGTCCCTTGCTCACACTAGCAAGCCACAGGGATACCACATGCATAAAGGTAGCAAGTGTAGAGCATTTCAATGTGTTGGGCAAGCCCCTTACCTCCCCTACCCCCAACCTTAGTCACACCCACACCCACTTTCCAGAGGAGCTTCTGGATCCCACGCTGCCCACAGCTGCACAAGGAAGAAGGGTGCCCAGCACAGCACGTAGACAATCACAATCACCAGTGTCATCCTCACAGTCTTGGCCATAGCTGCTGATACATGGGCTCCCTCGCTGGGACTTCCTGTCCGGTGCCCTCTGCGGCGCCTCCCTGCCCTCTCAGATGGCCCTGGCACCAGACTGGCATGTATCTCCCGGAAGATAAGAACCTGGCAGGCAGCAATGCCTAGGGCAGGTGCCACAAACACCATCAAGGCAATCCAGGTGACATAGGCACGAAGACCCCATGGCTCTGCAAATCGAGCCCAGCAATCAAACACCCCACTGCCATTTCCCACATCACGTTGAGCAAAGATGAAGAGCTGAGGCAGGCTGAGAAGCAGTGAGAAGGCCCAGGCTACCAGCACTGGCCTGTTCCAGCGAGCCCCACCTCCATGGCGGTATGCCAGCATAGGGCGGCAGATGGCACGGTGGCGGTCTAGCGTCATGGCCAGGATCATGTAGGAGGAGGCATACATGCCTACCATCTGCAGGTACTTGACGGCCCGACACAGGGCATCAGGGCCGTGGAAGCGGTCAGTGGCGTCCCAAGCCAGCTGGGGCAGCACTTGAAACAGAGCCACAGCCAGGTCAGCTAGGCACAAATGACTGATGAAGACGTGCATGGGTGCCCAGCGTCCACGCCGGCCCCGTCGTATTAGGGCCCCAAGCACTAGGCCATTGCTCAAGGCCACAGCCACAAAAATTGTAGATAGCAGGGCCAGTTCAGCCCGGACTAACAGCGGGTCTCGGTCATCCAGTAGCTCCTCCTGGCTGCTGTTGCTGGGAGAGCTAGGAGGCGAAACGGGCCCAGGCACAGCTGGGCAAAGGTGAGGGACAAGTTAGTGGGGTGCTATTTAGGCTCCCCAGAATGAAGAAGTTCCAATGCCAGGGATGGTGTGGGCTGTGCAGCTGGCACCTTGAACCCTTGTCAGTCTTACTGCCTATTTCCTGCTTCCCAACAAAGGAATCTCCCAAGGAAGTGTTTGGTTTGGAAGGCAGGTAGTATCTGCCCTTTAACCAACTCCTCCTGACACCCCACCAGTTCACAAGAAAGGGAAATATGTCTTTCGAAAAGGGGCCTTCTCAGCTTCATCAAATCCACCTAGCCCACCTGGCTTATCCATGTGAGGGGTGTCAGGAGCCAAATAGCTGGAACCTTACTTACCGGACATGGTAGACACCAGGATCATGGTGGGGTGGCTGATGATGACCTGCACACCTGTCACGGGAGGCCAACTTAGGCTCCACTCAAGGGGCCAGCCCCAAAGCCCAGGGTCACTGCACCAGATAGAGCTGCCAGGAGGTGCCTTTCTGTAGGTGTGTTCACAGGATGGAGGTCCAGCCTGCATTTAGGCCTGGGCAGGGAATATAAAGAACAGTCAGAACAAACACACAAAGCCCAGTTCTGTCTGGGCACCTCACAAGAACCAGACTGGTGATTAGAGATCAGAGGTAAACATTAAGGTCCTCCTGTCCAGACAGCATCTTGGATAGACCACCGTTGGAGGGATAAAGACAGGGCAAGACAGAGCAAGTGTGTATCTCAGAGCTCTTTTGTAGCCCCTTACCTGCTTCGGCTTCTGGGCTTCTGGGCACCTGGGCAGCAGCGTGAAGGTGGCCCAGCGCTCAGATCTGCTCTCCATTGTGGGCCCCGCCCCAACCAGCCTCAGGGAATGACCTGCACAGGAGACTTCCCCCCTCCTTTCCCTCATGCACCACCTCTAGCCCCACACCTCCCTTGGCCTCCCTCCTCCATCAACCAGGAAGTAAGTTCCTAGCCTCCAAATTCCTTTCCTGCCTCAAGCTTCCTTGGTCAGTTCACAGGACCATGCCACTTAAGCCCAGTCCCAAGCTTAACTCAGCAGAAACTTCCATCCTGCCTCCTCCTATTCCACAGGCCCACCTTTCTAGAACACATGGTATGGCAGTGCTGTGAGAAACTAGTGCAGCACCTCATCTCCTAAGTGGGAAATTGAGGCTGGAAATAGCTTAAGGACCCAGATGTTTAGGTCCCTCTCTTCCACATACTCTTGACTCCTGCCACCTGTAACTCACCAGCTCCTTTTCCTTTTATGGCTTCCTGTTTGTTCAAGTTAGCTTGGTCCAGTCCCAGGCTGTACCCTGCTCACCCACCCAAGGCCAAGCACCTTTTCTCCCTCTCCATCTTCTCCTCTTGACCTGCAAGGCTAGCAACTAAAACAACACTACCATGGGCCAGGACTAGGGATCTTGCCAACAGTCAAGGTCTCTTTTTTCCCAGAGAGTCTGGTGGGCTCCAGCTCCTCCCAGCCCCTTGGGGTAGAAGACACATGGGGTACACACACACACACACTATGTAGTTCAGACATCCACATCTCACATATACTACACAGAGGTACACATCACCCAATATATACTGCATATATATATATATATATATATATATATATATATATATATATATATATAAAATCACACACACATATATATTGCTTTAGGAGCAGCCTTTGGGTTTTTCTGGGTTTTTGTTTTGTTTTGTTTTGTTTTTTTCGAGTCAGGGTTTCTCTGTATAGCCCTGGCTATCCTGGAACTCTGTAGACTAGGCTGGCCTCGAACTCAGAAATCCACCTGCCTCTGCCTCCCAAGTGCTGGGATTAAAGGTGTGCGCCACCACTGCCCGGCTTTTCTGTTTTGTTTTTTTTTTTGTTTTGTTTTGTTTTGTTTTTGTTTTTGTTTTTTTGTTTTTTTGTTTTTTTTGTTGTTGTTTTGGTTTTTAAAGACAGGGTTTCTCTGTGTAGCCCTGAACTCACTCTGTAGACCAGGCTGGCCTCAAACTCAGAAATCTGCCTGTCTCTGCCTCCCAAGTGCTGGGATTAAAGGTATGCAACACCACTGCCCAGTGATATTCCTGAATTTTCTATCTACACTGAAGAAGGGTATTTGGGGAATGTAGTACTCTCTAAATATCAATTACATTAATTTGCTTGATAATAGTATTCAAATATATATTTTGGCTGATTTTTTTCTTTTCTATTTGATCAACTCCAGAAAAACATATAGTGTCAATGTTGGGAGATTTATTTATTTCTAGAGCCCTTTTGAGGGAACAACTTTTGTTTCATATATTTGAGAGATTTGGTCTTGTTATTTGTCACCTTTCAGTATCTCTCTTCTGGTAACACTCTTTATGCTGAATTCTACTCTATTTTGTATTTGTACAGCCACACCAGCTTTCCTTGATATATCTTTTTCCATACTTTGACTTTCAACATGTATTTATGTGTAAAAGTGCTTCTTGGAAATACTGTATAGATACTTTGTTTAAGGCTGATACTCTCTGCCTTTTAACCTGTGTGTGGCAGTTTGTAGCCTTCCAAGGTAGCACCAACAATATCTCCATCCCACATGTTCTCCGGGAGCCTTGCCACTTTCCATCAAGAGGTAGCAGACATGGTTGTGATAGGTAAAGTCAATAAGGCAGAAGCTGCAGGTTATCTTAGCTGGTGTACTCACCCATCACAACCATGTCTGCTACCTAACTCCCCTACCACCCCATGAGAAGACATAGTCATAATTGTTAGAAACTGATGACCTAGAACTTCCAATGTTCCTGCCTGTACCTGGGATTATAGGAGTGCACCATCACAAGGGGTCTGTGTAGTACTGAAAGTGGCTTTGTAGGTGATAGGCAAGTACTTCACCAACTGAGCTCCATCCCCAGCCAGCATTTTTATGGCTTAGTATCATTTTTTTAAAATTGTCTGCTGATTGTGGTTTAGTTGTTTTTGGCTATTGCCATTTGCTCTCAAGTGGCCTCTATCACAGAACTTGATGCTGGCCTTATGTACCAAGTTCATTTGAATTAAATCATTCCTTCTGAAGGAGAGATGCTCATAAAACAAACTAAGTAAACTTATAAGGAAACTCCTGAAATGTAGGAGGTTCAGGAGGCTCAGTGACAAGATTCACAGGCAAGCTGAACAAGCTATGAGCTGAACAAGTCAGTAAGTAGCATTTTCTCTGCATCAGCTCCTGCTTCCAGGCTCTCTCAGGTTTGAGTTCTTCCTGCCTTGGCTTCCCACAGTGAACTGTGGACTCCAGATACTTAAGCCAAATAAATTCTTTCCTTTCCAAGTTGCTTTTGGTCATGGCGTTTCATTACAGCAGTAGTAACCTGAACTAATACAGAAATCAGGGTTTGCTTTCCTTTTAGTTTGTTTGCTTTTGAGAAGGGATCTTGCTTTGTAATTGTAGTTAGCCTGAAAGTCAATAATCCTGGTATACAATAGATAAAATATAGGTCACCTCAAATTTATAATTATGCACCTGTCTGAGCCTCCTTGGGGTTAGGATTAGAGATGTGAGCTATCATGCTTGGCTCAGAAAAAGTATTTTTATAATTGTATATTTTCTTTCATGCTGTCAGGATAGAGTCTTCCCTCAGAAGTCAGGTGATCTCTGGCTATCTTGTCATGTTGGCAGAGGCAGGTGAATCTCTGTTAGTTTGAAGCCAGCCTGGTCTACAGAGTAAGTTCACATGCTCCTGTCCTGGGGTATTACACAGAGAAACCCTGTCTTGAAAAAGCAAAAATGGCTGGGCAATGGTGACACATGCCTTTAATCCCAACACTTCGGAGGCAGAGGCAGAGGCAGGTGGATTTCTGAGTTTGAGGCCAGCTTGGTCTACAGAGTGAGTTCCAGGACAGCCAAGGCTGTTACATAGAGAAACTCTGTCTCAAAACACCAAGACAGCCTAGCAAGGCAGGATAGTGGTAGTACAAAACCTTACAGTTGGTTGTAAAACAAAGAAATGGTCTGGGACTTCTCTCTCTCCCTTTTAAAAAGGTAATTTTTAATTTAATTTTTATTTATTATTTTTTCATTTATTTATTTATATTCATGTGTATGGGTGTTTTGCCTGCATACATATTTGTGTGCCATGTGTATAAAATGTCCATGAAGACAAGAAGGCTTCAGGTCCTGAGACTGGAGTTACAAATGGTTGTGACCCACCATGTGGGCACTTGGAATCAAATCTATCTCCTCTGGAAGAACAGCTTATGATCTTAACTACTGAGCTGTCTCTCCAGCTCCCCTCTTCCTTTTGAGGATGTGCTTTCAATGTATGGAACACTTCCCACTGGGACCCACCACTTCCCAACATGCCATGTTGGAAACAAAGTTTTTAATACAAGGACCTTTGAGGGACTGGTCAATAGTAAGCTTCATCAGTCCTGTGACTTCAGGTCCTATGTCCTGGGATTAGTCACAAGGAAGGTCTTTAGGCTGATGCCTGAAACTGTCTGCTAGCACTCAGGAACTAAATGAGCCAACACTCAATAGAGAATCATCCATTTAGCCCTTAGACTGTGCTTGAGGGACTGGTCCAGACTCCCATTTAGCCCTTAGACTGTGCTTGAGGGACTGGTCCAGACTCAGGAGTGGAAGGATGCTGCAGAGAATGGAAAGGAAAAGTATGAGGCTAAGAACAGAGGGTAAGCATTTGTGATAAACAGGTTAGAGCAATTGAGACAGGAGGAGGATAGGTGAGGTTAGCATGATTTGAGGATGCTGGGCATGGTAATGTACATCTGTAATTCCTGTATTTGAGAGGCTGAGGCAGAGGATGAAGAGTTCAAGGCCAACCTGGGCTACATGAGACTCTGCTTCCAACAAAACAAGTGAGAGATATAAGAAAACAAAACAAAGACTGTACCGGACAGACAGATACACACATAACGAGGGAGGGGGATGCAGACAGGAGGCAGAGGTGGGCAGATCTTTGTGAGGTTGAGGTAAGCCTAATTAATCTACAGAATAAGTTCCAAGGTAGCCAGTGCTATGTAGTGAGTCCTTGTCTCAAGAAAAAAAAAAGCCAGAGAAAGGGGCTAGAGAGATAGCTCAGAGGTTAAGGGCATTGACAGCTCTTGCTAGACAATCCAGGTTCAACTCCCACCACCCACAATCATCCTTAATTCCAGTTCTAGGGACTCTGATATCCTTTTCTGACTTCTGCAGGTACTGCACACACATAGTACAGAGATATACATGCCAGCAGACACTCACATATGTAAAGTAAAATAAGTAAATCTAAAACGTCTTTTATTTTATTTGGGGGGCGTTTTGTTTTGTTTTTGAGACAGGTTATCTTAGTGTAATCCTGGCTGTCCTGAAACTCACTCTGTAGAGTTTGAAACTCAGAAATTCAACTACTTCTGCCTTCTGAGTGCTGAGATTAAAGGTGTGTGCCACCATACTGGACCCTAAAATGTTTTTTTAAAAAAAGAAAGAAAGAGAATAAAGTGTTGGAAGAACAAGAGTAGTAGTTGTATAAAGGCAGGACAGAGGCTATGTGGAAGGCAATGACCAGGGAAAGCTGTGAGGAGAGGTAGGGAGGAGCCTTTCACCTCTGAGGATAGGAGAGGGGTTGACCAGAACTCTTAGCTTTTGACTGTGTAACAAACCCTTCCTCACACATCTATAGAAAACAAGTCTCTAAAGATATATACTATACACATACAGGGGCACAAACTTACCTTTCTTTTCTTGGTTTGTCTTTTGAAACAGGTTGTCCTATATCCAATACTTGACCTTGAACTTAATATGTAACCAAGGATGACCTAGAACTTCTGATCCTCTTGCCTCCATAGCCTGAGTGCTAGGATTATAGGCATGCCCTACAATATTAGGTTCAAAAAGTACTGGGGATTGAACCTGGTGCCTTCTGCAAAATAGACAAGAACTCTAATAACTAAGCTACATCATCACTGAAAGGATACTAGCCCCCTCCAGCATGGCAAACATGGCTCTGACAGGCCTTTCCCTTCTCTCCAATTCCATTTTCCTTGCTAAAAACCATTAGGTTACATTCCTAAAGCTAGTCATCAAGGTCTATTTCCTTATGTGGCC
>NC_045030.1:75613349-75633882 GCF_008632895.1 Mastomys coucha | reverse complement strand
AACTCACTCTGTAGACCAGGCTGGCCTGAAACTCAGAAATCTGCCTGCCTAGCCGGGCGGTGGTGGCGCTCACCTTTAATCCCAGCACTTCGAGGCCTACAAAGTGAGTTCCAGGACAGCCAGGGCTATACAGAGAAACCCTGTCTCAAAAAACAAAAACAAACAAACAAACAAACAAAACAACGACTACAGCCAATTACTGGAGAGATTAGAGGTTCTGAATTACCCAGTTGGGGTTTACAGAGCCAGGTGAGAGAAGAAAGGACACAAAAAGAGGAGGAAGCTGCCATGAGAAGAGATGAGCCATGAATGCATAGTCAGGAAAAATGGCAAGTATTTGGGATACATCAATGGGGAAGTAGCCAAGCAAGCAGTTAGAAAAGTAAATTAGAGGCTGCAGAGATGGCTCTGCAGCTAGGAGCACTGTCTGTTCTCCCTGAGGACCTGAGTTCAATTCCCAGCAACCACATGGTGGCTCACAACCATCTGTAATAGGATCCGATGCCCTCTTCTGGTGTGTCTGAAGACAGCTACAGTGTACTCATATACATAAAATAAATAAATACTTTTTTTAAAAATAGAAAAAAGAAAAGTAAATTAGGGGTTACCCCCAATTAATTGTCAGAGCCAAATAAAATAACCATAGTCTGATTCCCATTTATTTGTAAGCTAGTCAGGGATAAGTTTAAATTGGATCAACTACAATATAAATTTACTATACAATCCAGCATCTCAATATTAGGTAGCTATCCTAGACAAATGAGACTGTATGACCACACAAAATCTTGTAAATAATTATTTAGAGCATCTTCATTCATGATTGCCAAAAGCTGCAAGCAACTCAGGTACTTCAATGAGTAAACAGCTAAACACAGTATGACACATTCAAATACTGGACTCATCGATGTAAAGGAACTGATAATTAACATAACACAAACACACACACGCACACACACATGGGGGAGGGTGGTTGGTAGTTGGGGTGGTTAATCTCAAAAGCTATGCTTTGTGAATTAAGCTACGTAAAAGAACAAATACTGTATGATTCCATTTAAGAAGAATTCTAGAAAAGATAGCACTCAGATCCGTGGAAGTCAGGGGCCAGAACATAGAGAGTGGATATCTGTAAAAGAACTTGGCAGAATTTGAGAAGGTAATGGAAATGTTCTGAAGCTTGATTTTGGTGGTGGCTACAATATTAAGTATCAAAAACTCATCAAACTAAGGTGGGCATGACAGCACATGTCTTTAATCCCAGTATTGTGAAAGCTGAGGCAGGATAGTGAGTATGAAACCAAACAAAAACACAGAGACTGCCAGGTAGTAGTGGCACACGCCTTTAATCCCAGCACTTGGGAGGCAGAGGCAGGTGGATTTCTGAGTTTGAGGCCAGGTCTACAGAGTGAGTTCCAGGACAGCCAGGGCTATACAGAGAAACCCTGTCTTGAAAAACTAAAATAAATAAATAACCAAAAAGGAAAAAAGACATAAAAATTATTTTTAATCATGTGCTTGTGTATGGGTATGTGCTGGTGCCTAAGAGGGTGAGGCTCTCCTGGGATCTGGAATTATAAGCAGTTGTGAGTTGCTTGATAAAGATGCTGTGAGTTGAACTCCTTGTTGATCACTTTGAAGAATTGCACATGTTCTTAGCTGCTAAGCCATCTCTCTCTAGCCTCTGTGGTTTGTTTGTTTGGTTGATTTTTCGAGACTTAAAAGACAAAGATTTTTGAGAGATGAAATAAAACTTGTGTCTAGGCATAGTGAACAACTATAATCCCAACACTCAGCAGACTGAGACAGGGGCGTGTAGGGTTAAAATGAAACTCAGCCACAGAGTGAGTTCCAGAACAGTATCAACCCTAGACTAGGTCCAGTTGGTGTGTAGTCTGGCAGTAAGGTAGTGGAGAGAGCAGCTGGAGAGGAGAGGCCAATTTTGTGGCCTATCGCTCTTACATCAGTACAGTCAAGAAACTGATCTTAGTTCAGTGCCTCATGGAAAATACCATTCTCTGCCCAGCTAAAAAGGCCCCTGACTTCATGACCTAGCTGCGTGGTTAAGTCTCCTCTGCTGTCTCCTGAAGATTTGAACCAGTAAAGCTTCATGAGTACTGTTGGCAGCTTCATTCTGAATCCATCTGAACCAAGTGGCAGGCCTACTGTAGAAGGAGTAGTGTCCTCTGAGCTCTCTGCTTAAGCCTCCACCTTCATTCAGATGACTCTTCCTAAAGACTCCATCAAACACCATCCAGACCTTCATAGAGTGCTAACAGGCACCCCCAAGTTTTTCTTTCAGGAGAAAGGAAGCTGGCAGGAGGTGATCATATGAGGAGGGAGACCAGGCCAGAGTGCCAAAAGTGTTTTCATGGGATCAGGGCATTGTACCACTGGGGGAGTGTTGGCAGGTTGAGCAGAGGACCTACAGAATGCTTCACTGAGTAACAGGCATGCTCATAAAAATACCATACCTACCAGGGCTGCAATCTGCCATCTGGGCCCTAGGCCTTCCTTGCCCTGCAGCTTTAGCTAGCTGGACTCACTTTGGAATTCCAGCCCCCTCCGCTTCGCCTCGCTTGGGAGGTCACAGCCATGAGCCTGGGAGAGGGCGCCACTGGGAAGAGCTCCTTTCCAGAAGCTTTCCCCATAGGGCTGTAAGGAGAGTAGGGGTGGACAGGAAAGGTCAGAAAGAGGCCAATCCCGAGGACAAAGAAATAAGGCATTGAGCAGGAGAGAAGTGGGAGGAAGATCAGGAGTAGGGGGTTTCAGGTCGAAGGGCGCCCTCCGAACTTTTCCTTTTAGCCTAATCTGGGACCTAGTGTTTAGTAGGAACTGTATGGTGTGCAGAAGTTTATGCCTCGCCACACCCCCTTCGCAGGCTGGGGACTCAGGTTCAGGCGCACATCCCTGAAGGACACTGGCCTAGCGTCCTGGCTGGGCAGGGGTTCCAAGAGGAGCTCGAGGTCCAGCGTTCTGCCCTGAGAGTGCAGAGACATTCAAACACATGACCAAGGCGCGGCCTGGACCTAATGGTATATGAATGCCTATTACTAGCCAGAGCCCTCAAAGGCCAAGTGGAGGCGAGGTAATCTGGTTCCCATCTGGATCCTCTCCCCACTGTCCAGCCCCGGGATCCTGAGAATACTTATGCAAATACAAGCCTCAAGGGCAGCGAGGATCCCTGATGGTGAGGTGGGGTCACTCTCATCTCGGGGATTCCTGGACTGCTGGAGCTTCTGAAGAAGACCCCCACGAAGTCCCTATCACGCGCGGGGCTCTACGGCCAGGCTCAGATGAAACAAGGAACAAGGGTGTGGCGAGGCGGGGCCTACTGCGGGGGAGGTGATCTCACTACCTCCCCCTCCCTCTTCCTCCCCTACTTCCCTGCTCACGCTGCCCCGCCCGCTGCCGCTGCCGCCGCCGCCGCCGCCGCCGCCGCCGCCGCCGCCGCCGCCGCAGCAGCAGCAGCAGCAACAACCGCGCAGGCATCGGCATAGCTGGGTAGTGGGTCCGAGGTCAGCGTGCACAGAGGCTGAGCTGGCAACCCGAGCGGTGCAGGTAAGGCGGGCTGGTTTGTCCTCTTGGCCGCAGCAGCAACCCTCTGCGTTCCAGACCCAGCCCGCCTCGGGCTCAGGAGGAGCGGGCTTCGTGCCTCCTCGGTAGGAAGGCTGGAGCCCCACCCATGCATGCTAGGCACTGGGCTCTGAGCACTGCGGTCTGGAATGGGTTTGGAGAAAGTGGCTAGGTGCCAGAGCCAGACAGGTGAGGGGTAACTGGGCGGCTCCCCAAATGCATGCTTAGGGAGGGGCACGGGAGTGGTCAGGCAGGTTCTGTATGGGCAAGTGGGTCTGAAGTTGGCATATCCCTGTGGGTCTATGCATGTGTGAGGAAGGAAATGTGAACCCAGCGGAATGTCCATCTAACCCAGTCGACCTCTGTGGGGTGTGGCTCTGGGCGTGGCTGTTCCTCATCCGGATTCTAAAGGCCTGATTGCAGATGGGGTTGGGGGAAAAGCCAGTGTCTAGCATGGTGTGGAGGAGATTGAGCGGAGCTCCTCCGATAGTAGTAGGAGAATAAGGAACAGGGATGGGCGCTGCCTGCCCCTCCACCCCAAATTGTGGAGGGGGCTTTGTTCTTTACCTCATCCTTTCCAAATTCCCTCTGAGGATCCCCTCAAATGCACTGCAAAACCAGTCTCCTCTCAGGCACAGAACCTCCCTTAGGTTCTTTAGCCAATAAAGGCTACACTAAGAGAGATGGATTTGAGCACCCACTGACATGCCTGTGGGTGTACATGGGTGTGGACCATGGGTCCATCAGGTAAAAATAAGAGAAGAAGGTCCTTATTGGCTTAGGACCAGGGACTTCTGGAAGCAAGGTGCCCAGGACTCTTTCTGTAGAGACTGGAGCAATTTTAGACATTGCTTTATACTCTCTGTTTAATTATGGGAGGAGGGACGTTTCCATATCCTATTCCCTTCTATCTGGTTCAGTTTTAGGGTGTTGATTGGCAGGGATTAAAAAGAACAACAGATATAACCCACTGCTCCTGATCTAGTGTCTAGAACCCCTAATTCATCTGTCTCAGGGAGGCAGGACCACCATCTGTCTGGGGGCCTGGCACCCCTTTCAGGTAGATGTCGTGATCCTGATTAATGCAACTTCAGTGGTAGCAGGTTACTAGCAGCCCAGTGTTATCTTTGCTGACTCACATGGCTCTTGTGATGAATAGATCCAGCAGCCTTTCTTCCAACCTTTACGGTCCTTTAGTAGGGTAGCTAGGGTGGGGCTTGCCCAGGGCCTCAGCTCTGATGGGCTCCTTGCTGCAGATGGTGGGACTTGATAACCCTAGCTTTTCACCTAGCCCAACATCTATGCAGCACTGTATATACTTACTTACCATTAGGCACTAATTCTTCAGTCACCTTCAAGGATCTGTGGCCACATGGCGAATGAATTGGTGACAGGGCTGGGACTGGGAACTCCCCACTTCTCTGCCTCCTTGCTGTATTCCAATGTCTGTCACTCTCTATTATTTTTGTGTGTACAATCCCCAAAGCAATATATCTTGTTACAATACATTTGAAAAACACAGGAGCAACTTATTGAAATACTCTTGAAATAGAGAACAAAAGAAATTAGGAATCGCCTGTGATCTGATTACGGAGGAAGGGGAGACACATTCGACATTCATCACAGCACAGCACTCCTGGATAGCTACTACCTACTCCCAAGAGACTCCTCCCCCAGTGCCCAGCCTCTAGCTTTCTGCAAAGCACCATGCTCAGACATGGGGGCTGTTCACAGAATGACTGCCCAGGGACTGAGCAACTATGGATGGGTAGCCATTTGCTAGATAGATTTTCACTGCTGAGTGCCTGCTTGGTCCAGACCGCACATGTAAGTAACCAGTCAACAATGCCATCCTTGTCCCTTTGAAATACAGATTTCCCTTTAATTTCCTTCATGATAATTTGAAGGGAAAAAGGAAGGCAGTGAAGGAAGGCTAGCAGACTGGGGAGTCCTGTTACGCTCCCCAGTTGGCTTCTTCTAAGACTGTACTCTTCTGTCACTGAAGGATAGCTACTTTCCATGAGAAGCACTTTCCATGATTGACTAGGCAGGGTGAAGGGGACATATTGGCTCTTGCCCAGTTCAATGACCAAGATAGTCAGGCCCTCACCTATTTTGAGCTTTAGCCCCCACTCCTTTCCTTTCCTTTCCTTTCCCTTTCTTTCTTTTTTTCTCTCTCTTTCTTTCTTTCTTTTCTTCTTTCTTAATGATTTTTAATTTTTTTGAGACAGCCCCTGGCTGTTCTGGGGTGCTCTCTTTAGACCAGGATGGCTTCAAACTCAGAAATCACCTGCCTCTGCCTCACAATTTCTTTCTAATTTTTGAGACATGGCTTCACTCTGTAACTCTGGATGATCTAGTACTCACTATGTAGCTGAGGCTGATCTCATGCTCAAAGCAACCCTCATGCCTCAACCTTTCCAAATGCTGTGCCACCACACCAGACGTGAGCTTCAGCTTTGCTGGTTATCACATGAGGAGTGGTGGTTCATTGATGTATGCAATATCTCTTTCACTGCAAATGGTACCAACCAAAATGCCAACAACTAGGTGCTCCTCTGGTCTGTGAGGGTGACATGAACTTGCAAGAATGACCTAGCCCAATGATCCTATCACCACATGTGTCCATGGTGTAGAGTAGAATTGAGGTCTCATTTAGAGATGCCAGGCCTCCCTTTATGGACAAGGTGTGAGGGGGTGCCATGTAGTTTGGCTCTGGGAGTGCGTCTGAATTTCAGGACTAGTGTCCCAAGCTAGCAGTGTCTTTGCCCAGTCACCTGTTCCCAAGATGGGGAAGGCTTAGGTCCCTGTCTGGGGCCAACTGGAATGGGCTCTCATTAGCCCCATCCCATGGGTCTATAACCTTTCCATCTGTCACTTGCTCTAATCTGGTCATCTTTTTCTGCTTTCCCAGGCTCCTTGCATCCCCCTAACATTGTTATCCTCTCACTGGGACATTCTCTTTCTTCCTCATTTGTCCATAGAAGGTGAAGATGCAGCCTTTCCCTCCTGTCCTCTCCTCTGTCTTCCCTCCTGCCTGCCCCTGTCTGCCCACTCCCCCTTCCAGTTGGTACCCTTTACTCTGTCTGATTGCCCTTTTGTTTATCTTGTATTTCTTTGCCCCACCCTGTACTTCCCCTAAGGTATTTCCCTCTCTCAGTAATTTCTGATGGCTATGAGTTTGGCACAGAGTTGCTAGTCCTCATAATAGGGGTGAGCTTTAGTGTACCTCAGATGTCTCCATGTCCCTGAATTGGGCTTAGACATTTCCATATGGCCTTGCCTGACTTGCAAGGTAGAGAGGAGCATCTGATGACCACCCTGGCTGCTTCCCAAATATCAACAGGGTCTTTGTGGCTTCCTAAAGGCTGTGGTTGGAGAGAGAGGGAGGAGTCAGAGGAGGGTGAGAGTTCTTTTGCCAAGGGGAGGATCTGCTCCGCTTGCCTTTCTAGGAGCTTTTCTTTGTCCACTGCCCCCTACCCAAGGTCCCAGGAGCTTGACACAGCTTTTCCACGCTAAAAAGCTGCAAGGCCACTCCATTTCCACTCAGCAACTTGTGCTACTAGTCCGTGGCACCTAAACCCAGTAGCAGCAGCTTCGTGAACCAGCAGGTGGGTGGGGCAGGAAGGTTGTAGAATATGCACTTGGCCATGGGGGACTTTGGAATCTGTCTGTCGAAATTTTGGTCTGAAGATAGAATTTGAAAGATGAGGACTTTCTCTTTATGAGCTCCCTCCCTTCTCAGAACTCCAGTATAAAGCATTCAGTGTCAGGCAGAAATGGGGGGGTAGCCCTAGTTTGGAGGTCTGCATGAGAAAGTTGGGTTGCTGGGAAGCTTTGAGCCTGTGTGTGTGTGTTCTAGAATTTTTATTTGCATGTGTGAGGCTCATGTATTTGGTCATAAGTCTGTACTTGTGTAACTTCCATTAGTCTTGTTTGCTTGTATTAGGCTCCTGTTTGGTTGTCTATGCATATTTGTATATCTGTGTGTATATTCTTCTTGTGTCTACATGGGTCTCTTCAGTGGCTCTAACAGAGTCTATGATGGGAAGGGTGGAACTGGGGTGGTGGCTGGCTAATGCAGCACTGATTCTTGTGGGGGGCAGAGTTTGCCTATTCCCTTGGGTCCCCTCCCCAGATGGCTTCGTTCATGCCTTAGGAATGCTTAGGCCATAGGGAGGACAGAAGCACCATTGTCCACTCCCAGGCTTCCTGTGCCTCTTCTGCCCTTTAACCCTTTGGGAATAGAAGCCCAAAGGGTCTGGTCTGCTGGGGGCCTGACAGTGTCTGAGCCACTTCCAGGAGTCATTTTGGAATCGAGACAAGCCAGCTGCTGCTATGTTCATCACATTCACCTCCTCTAGTTCACATGGATTGCCTATTTGTTTGATGGTCCCTTAAGCCCCTCAGTGTGAGGCTCATCTTACCTGACTCATGAAATCCAGGGCCAGGAGAGTCCTGATACCTGCTACTGCTTTGTGGCTCTGCTTTCAGTACTCTGGAAAGCTGAATCTTGGTCTGTGCTCTGTTGGGGTGAATTCTGGCTCCATCTTGGTCTCTATCACCCCTCAGAACAGAAACAGAGCCATTGCTGTCCATAAGCTCTGGCTGGAGAGAGAGAGACCTTTGTGTGCCTTTGGTTAAGATTTGTGCTAGCAGTGAGGGGACAAAGAAACCCAGCCTGTCTCTGAGTCCAACAAGAAAAGCAGTTAGCCGTCTCTTAAATTGACTACTTGGATGAAGTGATATTATATGAGTCTTACAGGGAAGGCTTCAGGCTGAGGGGAACCCAAGTAGAAGGGCAGATGGGTTGTTTGGGTCAGGCCTGCTCCATGAAGATATGCTGTTGCTTACATGGGACTTCCTCATGCCTGTCCTTCCAATGCTCCACTACCTACCTTCTACATTTGCTTAGCAAATAAACCCTTCCCCAGGGGACAGAATGGCTTGGAGACCATCCTTGACCAGGCCTCTGGTTCTATAGGATCCAAGCAGAAACAAATTAGGATGTTAGAGGAGCTTTTGGCAGCTTCCGGAGCCTCTACACCATTTCAAACCCCACCCCTACTGAGTGCCCATGGCAGCTCCGTACACAGTTCAGTTCTGGGCCTCAATTTTGTCACTTGTCAAATGGAGCTAATAAGGATGAAATGAGTCTGTGGAAAAGTGCTTAGAAGAGTCCCTGGTAGGTGGTAAGCACTATGAGTTCACTTAAGAAAATGGAGCTGACAGAGATCATGGTTGAGGGAGTGTCAAATAGAACCAGCCAATGATGAGGACCCTCCCTCCCTTCCTCACAAAGGGTTAACCTCCATCTGCTCCCTTTCCATCATTTAAGAATAGTCCTTAACAGGTGAGCCTTAGTTGCCTTGGAGACAGAAGCCTCAAGCAGGATGAGGGGGCTGGGATAAAGAAGGCTGAGACTGAATGGGATATACTCTCTTCAATCTTCCCTTAAGGAGGAGGTAGAGAGAGGAGTCTTCTGGGCTTTCAGATACCTGTAGGGGCTTTCTCAAGCAGTCTTCTTTATGTATTATCTAAATAACCCAAAAGGCTACAACAAGGCTTCCCCCACTTTTGCTGTCAGGCTCCATTACCATAAAAACCCAACAGCCATAACCTATTTGGTTGGGAGAAAGCCTTAAAGGGGAATAGTGAATAATGTTTAGGTGACACTGATACCTTCATGTCACTATCAACAGAATACCAAATGTCTTCTTTCTCCCAGGCCTGAGGGATAGGTACCTGCCACCCATTCTGTCCCTGATACATACCCAAAACACTAACCCCCCAGTACTGCCTCCATTCTGGTCTGATGCCATTTCCCTAGACACTGAGTAGGAAGCTTGAAGATTATTTGATCCACCTTTGAAGGGCTCTCTTCCTGCTTCTTTTTTAGAAAGATGAGCAGTGGCAGTCCTGGAGCTGGTTAGGAATGTGTTCTAAGTGCATTTGCAGGACAACCTTGGAGTGTGTGTGTGTGTGTGTGTGTGTGTGTGTGTGTGTGTGCACATGCACACGTGCTCAGAGGTTGAAGCAATGACTCTAAGTCTTAGCCAGGTACCATGACCTCTCAGACCCTTCCCTGGCAATTGGCTTTGCTTGCAATGCAGCACTGATGACAGTGACATGGTGTGGTGTAGACAAGAGGATTCCCCCATGGGACTCGGGCAGGACACAGAATGGCCAAGGCGAGGCACCTTAAAAGCTGTTACTGAGCCTTGTCCTGTGGTTTTGACTCTCATCTCCTGGTCCTAACTCTCCTAATGCTTGTTATACCTGTTTTTCTCCCTGGCCATATAAGATTTGCCACAATGTGGGTAGGATGACTAGAGGCTGGCTTTACTTGGGAGTATTCTCACTTTTGTCTTACACTCCACAACTGTGGTCGGTGTACACAATGAGAGGTGTACATGATTGGTACACACACACACACAGGCGCACACACACACACACACACACACACACACACACACACACACTGTCGTGCTTGTGATTTTTTGTGGCTGCCTATTCTGTTCCAGTCTGCACTCAGCAGCAATCTTGGAAAGATCTCCTGAGCTTCTCTAGGGACTTCTCCCTCTCATAACCGTCCTCTCTGAACCTCTACTTGTTCTCTGGCACATGTGCATTAGCCAACCGTGAATCATTTATTTTATCTTACAACTGTGATTTTATCTTACTTCCTGCTCCAGTGCCAAAAGTGAGCAGGGGCTTACCACTGTCATTGTGGTGCTTTGTCTCTCTGGCCTCAGTGCTCAGCATCTCTACTTCCCAGCCCTGCTTCTGGACCCAGATTGACCTCCAAGCAAAGAAACCCCTACACTGACACAGACTCATTGTCTCTTTATTCCCCCAACCCTTGCCTGGCACCTTTCCCTCCCCAACCCACCCAGGAACTGGGACTTCTGCAAAGGGAGGTAGCAGTGGCCTGCATGCAAGTGCACACAACTACCCCCACCCTTCTCTCTCTGCACTGCTTTTTGCACCTATCTCTCATCCTTTGTATTCCTTTTTATTTTTCCCCCATCCCTACTGCCCAGCTCTCTGTTTCTATATTTCTCCATCTTATTTATCTTTTGGCTATCTAGTCTTCTAACAACTGTCTTTGTCATCTCTTCCCAGCCCCCTAACCCTGCTTCTGACTCTCCTGCTTCCTCCTGCCTTTTTCTCACTCTGTCTGTCACCCTTGGCAGGCTGGGCTTTGGCTCCATCTGTAGAACACTTACCACCCCCCCCCCCTTTTGCCCTCAATAGTGTTGATGGGGGGTCAGGGCCTGCTGAGCTAACAACCTTAGCTCTCTCTATAATTGCCTGAGGAATGGTGAGAGATCAGAGACCCAGCAGCAGTAGGAAGAGAGACAGAAGAGACAGCCCCCCCATCTGTCAAAGGCTTCTCAGTCTTCTGGCTCCTTCATGCCTGTCTCTGAGTGTCCAGACCAGTGGCAAGACAGATAACAAATAACACTAGGAGACATAAAAATAAATTGAATGTGCAGTTATTAAGATAGATGCAGGATGGGACATACTCAAGATAACACAATATTCCCACCCCTGGCTCCTCACTTTGCATGTATACCAAACCTTCTGGAATCATAGGTTTGGAAAAAAATGAGGAAGTGGCTTGATAGAAATCACCAGTTCAACACATAGAGAATCAAAGCATCCTCCCAGACAGGACAGTCCTTTGAGCTTTCCTTGCTCCAGGCCCCACCCCACCCCCACCTCAGACCAGGGCTCAGAGCTCTCAAGGCTGTTGTTTGATCCCTTGCTCTCTGATCTAAGTCTCCCACTGCTTCCTACAGGCCTTGAAGTCAAGACTAAGGCTGCCTGGGGCTGCCTGGCCCTGCTATCACTAGCTTTGTTGGGGGAAGTGTTGGTAAAACAAAACCAGTGTTCTATCCTGGGCCCCAGCTTAGCTCTTGAAGGTTTGGACTGATCATCTGTTTTCCACTTCCTACTGTTTAAATCATTCCCTTGGCCTCCAGGCCAGCTATGTTGACCTACTCTGGTGCTCTACCACCCTCAACAGCTTTGGAGGGGAAAGCTGCAAGTTGACTGCTAATCTCAGATCACCCCCTTGGGTGAAATTGATTTGTGACTTCTGACTTCCTCTTGATGGAGTTCAAATACCTTAACATGGCATTCTAGGACTTTTGACCTTCCTTTTGGGTGTTTTAATCTTTCTTTTATATTTATTAATTTGTGTGTTTATGCCAGGATGCTTACTTGGAGATCAGAGAATAATTTGTTCAAATCAGTTCTCTCCTTACAGTATGTGGGCTCCAGGGAGCAAACTGATGCTATCTGGCTTGATGGCAAGCATCTTTACCCACAGAACCATCTTATCAGTCCCATTTACTTGCTTTTGAAACTTAGGTGTTCTAGATGAGGCACTCTACTTTGATAAGATCCTGGTTGGATGAATTTATTGAGGGCATCCAGATTAGGGTTCACGGCATCTAACTCAGTTACCCAACAACACTAGCTCTTCCTTTGTCTGTTCATTTGATCATCACCTTTTCTTCTTCCGTGTCTTTTATTGTGTCAAAGTGCCCTGTTTTCATGGAAGCCTATTTCTTCTCCTAATCCTTGTCTGGACTCCAAGTCTCTGGGCCCCACTACATCCAGGTGAACATACTTGGAATGATTTATGCTTGAAGTCGATACATCTAGCAGTTGAACTCTGAAGACTCAGCAAAAGACAGGTGCTGAGACTACCAGATATGAGAAGTGTTTTGGGAAATGTCCCAGAACTTTACATGACCCTGGCATGGAACGTGTAACAATAGGAAGGACATAGCTCCCACTGTTGCCCTCTTAGGGCTGAAGAGTAGCAAGGAAATGCTTTTTTTTTTTTTCTCTCTCTCTCCCAGTTCTTAAGAGCAGGCTTTATTTTTCATCCTCTCTTCCTTTTCTTGAGCCTATTCAATGAAATGCAGCTGTCTTGGGCTCATTTTCTCCTTTCCTACCCTGTTCCCCAAGTCTCCAGCTTATAGGTGCAGATAGCTCCCAGGGATCAGTCAGCTCTTGGAAAGATAACAATGAAACTACAAGGAATGTTCTTTACATTCATGTGTGTGAGCTAGCATCACAAGGATTTATCCTCCACAGGCACTTTCAGACACACAAAAAGCTAGTAGCAACAAACTGATTGTTCTACACACACATCAATGTATCCATGCATAAATACTCCCCACATGTAGAGCAGATCTGCATCTATACACAGGCCCTTGGACACCTGCTCACAGGTATCTCAACACACACATACCCTGAGGGTACCCACAGGGGAGTTAATTGTGGTATCAAGTTGATGCTGGAGAGGCAGCTGGCAGAAAGGCACAAACCAAAAGAAGGGAATAAAAAGGAATCTGGAGTCCCAACCAAGCTGATCTCTTAAAGGTTTCTCCTTCCAAGGTGGAATTGCTTGTGTAAAGGTTAGGGTGGAGGAAATGGAGGGTAGCTAGCCAGCTGGGGACAGGGCCAAGATCTGGGCCTAGATGTTAGTCACTAATGGCTGCCCCATCCACTCTCTTCCTCTCTCCTCAACCACCTTCCCTCCTCCCTTCTCTCAGTACCCACCCACCCCCCCTACTGTCAGCAGCTACCGCTGGAAACCAATCACCAGCAGGAAGGTGAGTGGAATCTGGCCAGTTGTGCTGCACCGAGCTGCTGAGCTGACGGGAAGATGGTTGTGGCGCTGCGGTATGTGTGGCCTCTCCTCCTCTGCAGCCCCTGCCTGCTTATACAGATTCCTGACGAATGTGAGTAACTGGAGGGAGCTTCAGCACTTCCTACCACTGCTGTGCTGAGATCTCTTCTTTATCTTTTACCTCTTCACTTTCTCCCATTTTTAACCCTCACTTCTTCTGTAGCGTGGGGTGGGCAAGAGTTACCCAGGACTCTCTTTACATTTAGAAGGGTCAGGAAGAAAGTGTGGGGAGTATCAGCACCTTGGACAGGAACATACATGCTTCCAGTACCACGGACAGCAGACAGTGGGAAAAAACAAAAACAAAAACAAAAACATCCTTCTGGCCCCTTTCCTCTGCTCTCCTTTAGCATCAACACCCTTTCCAAACTCACTGTCTTCTCTGCTTTCACACCCCATGAATATGCAAGCCAGGAGAATGGGCAATCCTAAGATCTCAGGCCCTGGGTAGTCTTGTCTTTTAACTGAATCAGGAAAAGACACCTTGAAAACACCAGGACTTGACTCAACAGCTTTCTGAATTCCTTTGGGGGTGTAATTATTTGGAGGCATTGGGAAAAGGGCTGGAACATGTGTCTGTGATGCTTGGAGGGATGTTACAGGTAAGTGTGTGGCTACTGTGGAGTGTAGCTATAGTAGAACTAGGCTTTTGAGTTGGCTTGTTCATTTGTGTGTATGATATGTGTGTTTTAACTGAGTAGATGACTGTTGCTATATATGATTTTAATTTCCTATTTCAGTAAGTTTGTGAGTCACTCTAACTTATTTAGAGGTCAGGTTTGTGAAAGTATTTGCCTATAACGTTTCTTTGTAGTAGAATTGGTATATAGGTGTATAGGTGAGTAGAGCATGTTTGCATATGAAAGGTATGTTTACTGTGATGAGATTTCCATCCAAGTTTCAGCAAGAGTTGTAGGCACACTGCACTAAGTGGTTGTCATCCTGTAGGAAAGCATTTCAGAGAGTACCATATACAATGGTGTTTATGCATATTGAGTTACTAGGCTTTAATCCTTGTCCACTTTGCTATCTTTATTTCTGAACCTGGACATAAAGAGAGGCAAGCTCCAGAGCAGGGGTGGGGAAGGCTGCCAATGAGTTAGAGCCAAGAGAGGTGAACTTGAGAGGCACTTGACATCAGGGTAGAGCAAACGTAGGAGGAGGTCAAGAGAGATTGATGTCACAGAGGTTAAGGCTACTCCTTAGACACACATAGAGATTCCTACACCCATTCCTTATCTTCAGAGATGCTTAGGGACATACAAGTGTGCTTGGAATATGAAACAGACACTTGTTCTAACTAGGCACAGAGATATGAATGGGATGGCACACACCAACAGAAATACACACTGGTGATTTACACTTAAAGGAGCAGTTATCTATACAGAAATCAAGGAATAATTGTCTATACAGACATGGGGGATGTATAACACAGCACTGTGCACTGAGATGCAAACACACACCTATTAAGGCCCAGGTATACACATATACACCAACAGATACTGGATATGCACATTCCAGGGCATCCACACATGTGCCAGACCCTAACTTTTACATATTCATAGATATATAGTGGTCCTTCTTCCTTCTCTGTCTTTCACTTGTTTTTCTGCTTCCTAATCTAAAATGCCAAGGCCTTATGCTGGGTATCAGCCTGCCCTGCTGCCAGATGGGCTGGCCCATCTTGCCTGGGTGTGTCTCTTGTGTGGTGGGGGCAGGGTGAATTTAGAAAAAAAGTGGCAGTGAAGACAAATAGCTAGGCCAGAGACCAGAGCAGCTCTGAGGCTGCCCCGGGTAATGCCCAGTCCTTGGTACTGAGTCTGAGATGATGCAGCAGGCAGACATGCTGTCTGCCTATTGAGACCTGCCCTCCATTTCTCCTTTGCCAGCCTCTCCAGGTTCCTTTGTCTCTCTTCTTGTTTCTTCCACTGAGTTGATTCCCCTTATTCTGTCACTCTCTTGCTCTCAGATTGACTTCTCTCCAGATCATAGACCTCTGTGTTTTTCCTAGGGAGTCCCTTTTTTCTCTTCTGGGAGCCTTATGCTGAAGCTGAAGTCTGCAGAGACAAAGCTTTCAGAGCCAACCCAGTGTTTTTGTTCCCTCCTCTCCCCTTTCTCCATTCCTTTGCTGCTCAGTTGAGTCCTGGGGTTGGGGCAGCTCCTCTGCCCCAGGGAGCTTGATGGTCTCCTGGGAGGAAGGAAGGAGAGGATGGGTGGTACAGGTCCAGAGGGATATGGAGACTCAGATGCTGGTGGGGCCTTTGGGAGGGATGGAGGAGGAGGGGTGACAGGCTCTGAAGGCTGGGCCTTCCTAATTGAAAACACTGAGCTGCACTAATTGGATTAGGAGGGAAGTGGACTGGAGCAGAGGAGGGCACCAGTTGCCAGGCTGCCTCCAAATCTTCCAAGGCATCTTGGGAGAAGAGTTTTGTTTTGTGAGCCTTACCCAACCTTGCCAGGGGCTATAACAACACCCTTTACTAAAGACAAAAGTTCTATATTTCTGAGCTTACAAATCCTGGGGCTGTATCTGGTGAAGTCTTTCTTGTTGGACATTGTGCCATCCAGGGATTCTGTCCAGTGCCCTTGAATTTCCATAACATTTCCATGTCTCTTCTCCATGGGAGGTTGCTCCAGTATGCTTCTCCTCCTGCCATCAGGCCCTATTGGGACTGCTCTCAGCATTTCTCTCCCTTCTCTCCCTTGCTGTCTGGATTCTCAGATAAAGGACATCATGGTAAGTTGGAGGAGTGGGAGAGCATACTTAAAGGCCACAAACAGGGAGGGGGAGGGGCCTTGGGCTGAGCCAGCACATCTTTGTTCTGTATATTGGAGAATACTTACTTTTTCTGTAAGTGAGTGTGGTTGGGGCTTTTTTGGCTTAGGTCCCTTGTCTCTTGTCCCTTTAACTCAATCCAGAGGCTCCTCTTGGCTTCTTCTCTCACCTGAGTTTAGCATCTTTGCTCTGTCTCTGTTTCTGTTGGAATTTCTGTCATTCTCACACTGTTTCTGTCTATTGCTGTCACTCTGGTGCTATCTCTTCCCACTAGGAATTGCTCCTTTTGGGGGTGGGGTATTAAAGACAGGGTTTCTCCATGTAGCCCTGGCTGTCCTGGAACTCTGTAGATCAGGCTGGCCTAGAATCCAGAGATCTGTCTGCTCTGCCCCTTGAGTGCTGGGGTTAAAGGTATGTGCCACCACAGCCTGACTGGAGTTGCCCTTCTTGCTTTCTCTGATTTTTGTTGTCTCTTGAGTTTTTGTTCTATCTCTGTTATCCAAGTACTAACCAGGCCTACTTAGCTTCTGAGATCAGATTCATTTGGGGTAATATGGCCATAGACTATTCTCTCTGTGCCTTTGTCTGTCTTTCCCTGTCTGTCTCTTTCTTTCTCTAACTTCTATTGGTATCTTTTCTCTGTTCCTCATGTGTCCATTTCTGACTTCCTGTGTCTCTTAGGTTCTCTGTTTCCACATATGCTCACTGGCCATGGGCTTCTTAAGTGCCCTGTTATCCTCAGATTAAGACAGAGGTTGAGGCCATGGTATCAACCAAACATAAAATTTCCCCATTTTTCGTATTTTGTCTTCAGTGCTAGAGCCACCTGTCATCACAGAACAGTCTCCACGGCGCCTGGTTGTCTTCCCAACAGATGACATAAGCCTCAAATGTGAAGCCAGAGGCAGACCCCAAGTGGAGTAAGTGGCCCCCACCCTCTGACCCTCTGTTGATGACAGCTGACCTCAGCCTTTAGCCCTCAGGCCTCCCTGGGTCACCTAACTTCTGAGTCTAGAAGCCTCAGATCTGGGTTGTGACCCTGAGTCCCTGTCCACTCTGGGCCCACCAGCTGGGGTTCCCTGCCTTCAGGAACACTCACCCCTATCATTTTTCAGCATGTTTTGAGTGCTAGAACCTCTTATCCATGCTCTGCCCACAGGTTCCGCTGGACGAAAGATGGCATCCACTTCAAACCCAAGGAAGAATTGGGTGTAGTGGTGCATGAGGCACCCTATTCTGGCTCCTTCACCATCGAAGGCAACAACAGCTTTGCCCAGAGGTTTCAGGGCATCTATCGCTGCTATGCCAGCAATAAGCTAGGAACTGCCATGTCGCATGAGATCCAGCTCGTGGCCGAGGGTGCGAAGCACTGCAGGGCCAGGAAGGGCTTGGGGTACCTGAAAGGAAGGTCCTTAGATCCTGGGAGCTGAGTAGGGGTCTGACTGGCAACCACTGTCCCCTTAGCCGGTTGTGTTGTGATTGGGGTGCCTAGGTGCCCTGACAGCCCTCACCCCCCCCAGCTGTCTTCATTGTCCTTTCCTATTTTCCCCAGTAGTCTATCCACCCTTCCACCCTCTTTTTCCACTGAATTTATTGTTACCTCATTTTCCCTTCTTTCTATTTGTCTTTCTTGGTGCCTATCTTGTGATCACTGCTGGTGGGCTGTGGGGCATGGACTGGCTTGAATGAGTGAGTGACTGCTTCAGGGTCTACTTTGCCTTCCTCTCTGACCACCTGTCTCTGTCTGAGTCACTCCATGCCTTGGCCTTTATAGCTGCTGTTTCTGCCTGGGTTTTCCCCTTCCACTTTTTAGCTTATCTCTGTCATCTCTGCCATTTATCTTTTCTTGGTTTTCCCACTTTGGTCTCTGCTGCTTTACACTCCTTCTGCATCTCTAACTTGGCTTCTCCGTCCCTCTCATTCCTGGTTCCTATTTCTAGAGCTGTGTCTTTATATGTGTCATCCTTTCCCTGGGGTTTTCCCTCTGCATTCCATCCTCACTGAGTTTTCTGCCTCCTGAAGCACTCTCTTCTTCAGTTACCTTGGGAACCGTTGCCATGGTTTCCTGTGTCAAGATGATGGAAGGGTCTGTGGTTCCTGCATCCCTCCATAGCTCCCCTCCCCCACAGCTGCACCTCAGCCTCCCCCCACCATTCTTGTTCCTTCAAGGGTGGGTGGGAGAGCTGAGAATTGTTGTGGATTAACCCTTCTTGGTCAGTTGGCTTCCTGCTTACCATCTCTTTGCTGTGGGGCCCCCATCCCCATTATGGGCCTCAGAAACATCCAGAATTTTTGCCTCCCTTTATGTGAACTTCCATCTGGCCCCTTCACACCCTTGTGAATCACCATGACCTCCCCTCCTTCTTGTCTTCAACTGTTTTGATCAAGATGAGAATACCAGTCTCTGTCCTTTCTAGGTGCCCCCAAGTGGCCAAAGGAGACTGTAAAACCTGTGGAAGTGGAGGAAGGAGAATCAGTAGTTCTGCCTTGCAACCCTCCACCTAGTGCAGCCCCACTTAGGATCTACTGGATGAACAGCAGTGGGTGCCAGAAGGAGCTGCTGCCTGGAACATGGGGGTTGGGGGTCTTCTCTAACAGATTCCCACCTCCATCTCCTTGTCTCTTCTTCTGCAGAGATTTTGCACATCAAACAAGATGAGCGGGTGTCCATGGGCCAGAACGGAGACCTATATTTTGCCAATGTGCTTACCTCGGACAATCATTCAGACTACATCTGCAATGCCCATTTCCCTGGCACCCGGACCATCATTCAAAAGGAACCTATTGACCTCCGGGTCAAGCCCAGTGAGTCCCAGAAGCTTTGATAACCCAATCCCACTCTTTTCTTGACTTCCAGCCTGGTCCCCAAGAAAAGGGGCACACAACCACAAATGCCCTCAAAAGCAGCATGGCTCTCAACTGTACCCACTAAGACCCCTTCTGATGTGGTGAAGGCAGAGATGGGTGGATATGTTTTGTTTGGTTTTGGTTGGTTGATTGGTTGGTTGGTTGGTTTGAGACAGAGTCTCACTCTGTAGCCCTGGCTGGCTTGAAAGTTGCTATGCAGATCAGAATAGTCTCAGACTCACAGAAATCTGTCTACTTTCCTATTTCCCAGATGCTGAGATTGGAGTCATATGTTACCACATGTTGCTATGATACACTTTAAAAAGTAGTTTCACTCTGTAGATCAAGCTGGCCTTGAACTCATGTTTCTTCTGCCTTAAATTCATGAATGGATGCTAATGTGGCCACCACACCCATCAGGCATCTTTTTATTTTTCTGGAACTCAGGGCTTCTAGAATGTCAGGCAAACTTTCTACCACTGAACTATACTGCAGCCATTCTTTTTAATGTAGGAGCAAGCAGAGGCTTAGGGCCTTACTGGGTTGTCCAATTTCTCCAAGTCTGATGGCTCACTCCTTTTCTCCTGGTAGCCAACAGCATGATTGACCGGAAGCCACGTCTGCTCTTTCCCACAAATTCCAGCAGCCACCTGGTAGCCTTGCAGGGCCAGTCATTGATCCTGGAGTGCATTGCTGAGGGATTGTGAGTGTGGGCTTCTAGGGTGAAGGGTTGGTGCTCCCTGGCCCCCAACAGGTTTATGCCTCAGGACTGAGTGGTTTTATTGCCTCTCCCTTCTCTTCTCCCTTGGCACTGTAACCCTGGGCAGCCCTACACCCACCATCAAGTGGCTGCACCCCAGTGACCCTATGCCAACAGACCGTGTTATCTACCAAAACCACAACAAGACCCTGCAGCTACTCAATGTGGGCGAGGAGGACGATGGCGAATATACCTGCCTTGCTGAGAATTCGCTGGGCAGTGCCCGGCATGCCTACTATGTCACTGTGGAAGGTATGGACATGGCACATCCTTTCCTGGCTACCACAGGCTCCTCAGAATGGCTTTCAGGGATGATGGCCTGCAATGTCCACTGTCACAGGAGAAAGCAGGGCCTGCACTTAGGGCCAAAGCAGGTTTCAGGCTCAGGTTGCTTTTTCTTCCTGTTCAGCTGCCCCATACTGGCTGCAGAAGCCCCAGAGCCATTTGTATGGTCCAGGAGAGACTGCCCGCCTAGACTGCCAAGTCCAGGGTAGGCCCCAACCAGAGATCACCTGGAGAATCAACGGAATGTCTATAGAAAGTAAGCATGGCCTCAGCAGTGGTTGGGTGTGTAGGACGTACAGGAAAACATCAAGGGGAGGAAGAGGAGGGTGAAGAGGGCTTTCAGCAAAGCTCAATGTTCTAACCTGAGCCTTTGGGCCCTGCCTGTTGCATGCAGAGGTGAACAAGGACCAGAAGTATCGGATTGAGCAGGGGTCTCTGATCCTGAGTAACGTGCAGCCAAGTGACACAATGGTGACCCAGTGTGAAGCCCGCAACCGGCATGGGCTCCTGCTAGCCAATGCCTACATCTATGTTGTCCGTGAGTGCAGTGACCTTATCTCCTGCCTGCCTTCCTTTCTTTCTT
>NC_045030.1:75599354-75613068 GCF_008632895.1 Mastomys coucha | reverse complement strand
TGTTGTCCGTGAGTGCAGTGACCTTATCTCCTGCCTGCCTTCCTTTCTTTCTTCCTACTCACCTGCTTACTCTTGCCTCATAGCTCCGAGTCTGTCATTCCAGTCTACCAAAACTACTCAGCCAGCAGCTGGTTGGGGCATAGCTTCTTGGGGATGCCTTGCTTCTTTCTAAGGCCTTCACCCATTTTTCTTCCATTCTTACAATAGTTGGGAGTGGGAGTCATAGAATGGGCAGGGTCTTTCATCATGTCTGAGCAGGGATGTACCCTGGACAAGATGTAACCCAGGATAGTCTGATGACTTCTGTCACCGATACTCAGGGAGATTTGGGGCTGGGCTGGGAAGGCTTTGGGGAAGACACTAACTGCTCTTTGAGCCTTCAATACTTGGTAGATTCCTGGTGGCTGAAGTACATACAAAACTAAGGAGACCATTTAACTAAGGCTGAGAGGGACAGCCTAGAACGGGGAAACCAATAAACATGACTCCTAAGGTTCTGTGTATGCCATCTGGGGAGTTACTGGATTTTCCTATACTTGGGACATCTAGACCTACCCTGTCTCCTGAGATTATTCTTCCTCTAGAGCTGCCAGCCAGGATCCTAACAAAAGACAATCAGACATACATGGCAGTTGAGGGCAGTACTGCTTATTTGCTGTGCAAAGCCTTTGGAGCTCCTGTTCCCAGTGTCCAGTGGTGAGTGCCCATCCTATGGAGGCTTCTAAGCTATCTTCTCATCTAAAGATCCCAGGAGAGCAGGGAGTCCAAGCTGGTTAGTTCAAGCCAGGCCCTCTTTTTGCTCTAGGCTGGATGAAGAAGGAACCACAGTGCTTCAGGATGAACGATTTTTCCCTTATGCCAATGGAACGCTGGGCATCAGAGACCTCCAGGCCAATGACACTGGACGCTATTTTTGCCAGGCTGCCAATGACCAGAACAATGTGACCATTTTGGCTAACCTACAGGTTAAAGGTTAGATGATGAGCACACATGACCATCAGACTTCCTGAGAGGTAGGGTCAAAGTCTGTGGAGAACATCAAAATGACCTCCCCTCCATTTTGTTCCCCTCAGAAGCAACCCAGATCACACAGGGACCTCGGAGCGCAATTGAGAAAAAAGGTGCAAGGGTGACATTCACATGCCAGGCCTCCTTTGACCCCTCTTTGCAGGCCAGCATCACTTGGCGTGGAGATGGGAGAGACCTCCAGGATCGTGGGGACAGTGACAAGTGAGAGCCCCAAGCCCTAAATAGGGCCAGGTAGAAGGGAGCAGAGTGAGGAAAAACTGGGAGTCAGACATCCTAGCCTTGTCCTGGCAGAGGCACTCCTCCTTAGAGGAGGAAGTTCATGGTGGGTCAAGGGAAAGAGTCAGGAATGGCAGAAAGTGGTTCATCTGCCCCTAGCTAAGGGGCATGTATGCCCCTACCTCTAGGTATTTCATAGAAGATGGGCAACTGGTCATCCAGAGCCTGGACTACAGTGACCAGGGCAACTACAGTTGTGTGGCCAGCACTGAACTGGATGAAGTGGAGAGCAGGGCACAGCTCTTAGTGGTGGGTAAGTCCTAATATAGAGTTAGGTACAAAGAGTACCTATCTTCTGACCCACCATGCCCATGCTCCCTCCTATTGCTGGACATTCTGAGTTGGAGGTGGGGGGGCATGTGGATGGTTCTTGAGGAGGCTAAACAATCCACCTTCTGTGACCCTCAGGGAGCCCTGGGCCAGTGCCTCATCTGGAGCTCTCCAGCCGCCACCTACTGAAGCAGAGCCAGGTGCATTTGTCTTGGAGCCCTGCTGAAGACCACAACTCTCCCATTGAGAGTAAGAGACCTGAGTGTGGCATCCCCTGCACTACCCCCTCCAGCTGTCCCTCTTCCTCAGATCCTCCTCTCTCCCAGAGTCATAGCCACAGGATGGTCTGCCTCATTAAAGCACATACTTGTTTTCCAGGGGGCTTGTGTTCCTTTATAGCACCTCCCTATTGACCTCCCCATTGGGCTACACTATAAGCTGGTTACTCCACTGTGGATTTGCTTCTTGGCAGAGTATGACATCGAATTTGAGGACAAGGAAATGGCTCCTGAAAAATGGTTCAGTCTGGGCAAGGTGCCAGGAAATCAGACCTCTACTACCCTCAAGCTGTCCCCCTATGTCCATTATACCTTTCGGGTCACTGCCATTAACAAATATGGTCCTGGAGAACCCAGCCCTGTCTCTGAGACTGTGGTCACACCTGAGGCAGGTAAGCCAAGGCAGAACCCTCTCCCAGATCACCTGAAAGGGGTGGCAGTTACTGGGCCCCTGATTCCAGAGTTCTAGGGCAACAAAGAGGTCTTTGTTGTACTCTTGGGGCTGCTGGCTTCAGGAGCCAGAATGGGCCATTTGTTCCTTGTCCTTGCTGCAGCACTGATAGGTTGACACATTACTTTCCAGCCCCAGAGAAGAACCCTGTGGATGTGAGAGGGGAAGGGAATGAGACCAACAATATGGTCATCACATGGAAGGTGAGGGTCCCTACCCTGATCGACATTGTGGACACAAAGCCAGGACCCAGCTATTTGCTGTCTTTTGGCTATACTAAAGAGGAAGCCAATGCCTGGGATATATCTGGGCTGGGGGACAAGGCAAAGAAGATGGAAGCTCTTGACCAATGGTCTTCTTATCTCCTGGCATACTCCAGCCCCTTCGGTGGATGGATTGGAATGCCCCCCAGATTCAGTACCGTGTACAGTGGCGTCCACAGGGCAAGCAGGAGACCTGGAAGGAACAGACCGTGAGCGACCCCTTCCTGGTGGTGTCTAACACTTCCACATTTGTGCCTTATGAGATCAAAGTCCAGGCAGTGAACAACCAGGGCAAGGGCCCTGAGCCCCAGGTCACCATTGGCTATTCAGGGGAAGACTGTGAGTATTGGAGTGAGCCTGGCCCTCATCCCAGGGCTTGAGGGCTGGGGACTGGAATCCTCATGCATGTCATCCTATGCACATATGTATTTCACTCCATTTGCCATTGCCAGCCCTGACCCTTCAGTGATTCAGTGTACAATTCTTACAAGCAAGGACATGCTTTCCCATAGATACTGTGATGTTATGAAATTCTGCACAGCTCAAATTGCTGCACCTTTGTCATTAGAAGAAATAGCAGTTGAGTGAACCCTGCACTATGTTTGGGATCATTTCCTCTCTCTGGTCCAGGGAGTGTCTAGTATGGCCTGAGTATCCCTCATCAGAAAATCCCAACTCTGAGATGTTCCAGGAGCTGAAATATGGCACCCAAAGTGGGAAATTTCATACTTAACTTTTTGTGTTGGATCAGTGAAAACACAAGCTTGTTAAAAATAGTGTAGTATATAAAAGCCTGGGATGTAGCTCATTTGGTAGAGTGCTTGTCTGACATACACAAAGGCTAGATTGGATCCCCAACACCATATAAAGCAAGCATGGTGGTATATACTTGTAATCCCAACACACAGGAAGTGGTGGCAGAAGGACGGGAAGTTCAAGGCCATCCTCAGCTACATATTGACTTTGAGGTCAGCCTGAGTTCCAGGAGACTATCTCTAAATCATATATATATAATTAAAATTTATACATACACATGTGTATATATGTGTATGTATATATATGTGTGTGTATATATATATATATATATATACACACATATATATGTATATGTATAAAGTTAAGCATGACATTCCAGAAGCTGAATCAGAAATTAGAGGATGTCCTAGGATACACAGTAAGTTCTAGGATAGCCCAGATTACAGAGAGAAACCCTGTAGATTTAGGCTTGAACTTATCCTCAGAACATCTTATTATGTATATACAAATATTTCAAAATATAAAAGAATTCAACTCACTTCGGTCCAGCATGTCAGCTAAGAGCTAGTTACCAAGGCAAGTTTCCATGCCTCATGGGTTTCCTTGAGTCTGGAGCATCATCAAATGGTAATTTTGAGCACCCAGTCAAGATTTTTTTTTTGTGGTTTCTCTGTGTAAGTTACTACTTTCTTCCTGGATAGCCCCATTCCTCACTGAATAGCCCCTCAAGTGGCATGCAGCCCCCTTTCCTGTGAAAAGGAGTCTGACCTTCTGGCTCAGGTGAAGGCCTGTGTCTTCTCCAAATAACTGGATGTTTTCAGACCCCCAGGTGAGCCCTGAGCTTGAAGACACCACAATCTTCAACTCAAGCACTGTGCTGGTCAGGTGGAGGCCCGTGGACTTGGCCCAGGTTAAGGGCCACCTCAGGGGATACAATGTAAGGATTCAGGATATGGGGAGAACTAAAGAGGAATGTGATAGTATTGAGGGTGGGGACTCTGTTGTCTGTGAGCAGCTCTTCTGCAAGTTCTTGGGTTGGGGGAATGGGTCTATGACAAGGGTGGTGAAAAACATGTATTGGAGGTCCTGTTCCATCAATGACTTCTACCCTTATGAGGTTTGTTGGCCCTCTGGACAGGTAACATACTGGTGGAAGGACAGTCAGAGAAAAGACAGCAAGAAGCGTTTCCACAAAAGCCACATGGTGGTACCTGCCAACACCACCAGTGCCATCCTCAGTGGTTTGCGTCCGTACAGCTCTTATCATGTGGAGGTACAGGCCTTTAATGGGCGGGGCTTGGGGCCTGCAAGTGAACAACCCTTCAGCACTCCAGAGGGAGGTGAGTCTGCCTGCCACCCTACCCTATACCTGCACCTCTTGCTCCTTCTCCTTGGACTCAGGTGAGGACCTTCTACCCTTCTGTACTTCCACAGTGCCTGGCCACCCTGAGGCATTACACCTGGAGTGCCAGTCGGACACTAGCCTGCTACTGCACTGGCAGCCACCACTCAGCCACAATGGAGTGCTCACTGGCTACCTGCTCTCTTACCATCCCTGTGCGTGCCCTGTACCTGGTATGGAGGCTGGGAGACCTAGAAAAGGTAACTAAAGCCAGCCTCTTACTTCTTTCCACAGTGGATGGGGAAAGCAAAGAGCAGTTGTTCTTCAACCTTTCGGACCCAGAACTCCAGACTCATAATCTCACCAACCTCAATCCTGATCTACAGTACCGCTTCCAGCTTCAGGCCACCACCCAGCAGGGTCCTGGTGAGGCCATCGTGCGTGAAGGAGGCACCATGGCCCAGTTTGGTGAGCTGAAGCAAGGGTTTTGGTGGTGTTAGTCTTGATTGTTATCCTGTCCTTGACTAAGGGAGGAGTTTGACTGGGAGACTAAGCTCATGAGAGTGGGCCTTTGAAGAGCCTTGTGGTCCCTCTTTGCTCCTACATTCTCCAGGCAAGCCAGATTTTGGGAACATCTCAGCCACAGCAGGAGAAAACTACAGCGTGGTCTCATGGGTCCCTCGGGAGGGCCAGTGCAATTTCAGGTTCCATATCTTGTTCAAAGCCTTGCCAGGTAAGTGCAGAGATATCCTTGGGGGTAGAGATAAGGCTCTGTCCCTACCCCTAAGGTGTCCTCACTCCTCCTGCTGAGTCCCTCTGCCACCGTACCTCATCTGTACAGAAGGGAAAGTGAGCCCTGATCACCAGCCTCAACCTCAGTATGTCAGCTACAATCAGAGCTCCTACACACAATGGAACCTACAGCCTGACACCAAATATGAGATCCACCTGATGAAGGAGAAGGTCCTCCTGCGCCATCTGGCTGTGAAGACTAATGGCACTGGTGAGGCACCAGGGCCACCATCCTCTGCCAGGAAGGCTTGGGTGCCACTGCTGGATTTGTTGCATGCAGCCCATACCTAGCAGCCATGAACCACTCTTTTGCCTCCCAGAAATCCGGGTGTGCTTTGGCTAGTATACCATTTCCTACA
The DNA here is from genome assembly GCF_008632895.1 of Mastomys coucha. Classification (NCBI taxonomy): domain Eukaryota; kingdom Metazoa; phylum Chordata; class Mammalia; order Rodentia; family Muridae; genus Mastomys; species Mastomys coucha. Next base: position 75,607,252 of record NC_045030.1, on the reverse strand, counting down.
CCATCAACAAAGGGCTTTCTTCCCCCACTCCTTCTCATCTGCTGCTGTGGTACCCCCTGGCCCCAAAGGTCCCCTATAACTTCAAATGGGTCCTGAGCACCATGCTTTAACTTAGAGGCTGCTGCTCAGGCTTAGGAATGTAGCATGCCTGTTGGCAGCATAGCTCATCCCAGGCCCTGGGCTTTGTCTTCTTCCTGCTCTGTGCTTTCAGGCCCCGTGCGAGTTCCTACTACAGGTAGCTTTGCCTCCGAGGGCTGGTTCATCGCCTTTGTCAGCACTATCATTCTCTTGCTCCTCATCCTGCTCATCCTCTGCTTCATCAAACGCAGCAAGGGTGGCAAATACTCAGGTAACCTGGAAAATGTGCAGGCTTAGGTAAGACAGCTGAAAGTAAAGAAAAAACACCTTATCCCAAGAGCCCAAACTTGGGAGTTGCATGACAAGCATAGTCAAAGAGGTGGGGTGCAGGTCAGAGCCCAAAGATGGCTTCTTCCCAGGCTGGGGCCACAGGGGCCTACACCAGTAGCAGCTGGATCCACATGGGTGGGGTAGGTCACTCTGAAAGTTTCTAAGTGCTGTCAAGATAATGCTAGGGGCTCTTAGCATAAAGCAATCCAGAATCTGGGGGTGGGCAGGAGAAGCTGACTCCTCTGGTATGTCTGTAGTGAAGGACAAGGAGGACACTCAGGTAGATTCCGAGGCCCGGCCCATGAAAGACGAGACCTTCGGCGAGTACAGGTGAGCAAGGGCAGAAGTAGGGTTTGGCCCAGCTCTGCTTGACCTTTGCTTCTTACTCAACTCCTCTCTCTTTTCTGTGCTTCGGGTGACTTCAGGTCCCTGGAGAGGTAAGACATGACAGTGGGGATGTCCAGTTAGAGCTCAGGGACTGGGAAGGGAGGGACCCCCACTTTTCCTTTGGTGGTCCATCAATTACCCTTTTAGGTAACATTACTCAACTATCCTTCTGTTAAGACCCTAGTTATAGGCTGCCTGCCTATAATTCTTAACTCTTCTAGCCTTTAACTCCAAGAAAAGCTCTAGCAGTAGGTATAGGCCCTGTGGCATCATGCATACAGCCTGACCTAGAAGCATGTCAAGATGAGTCCCAAAACTTCCTGTATGGACAGGAAAATAAAAGAGGGCAAGAACCTACTAGGGTGACCTGCTAGAGTATCCTGCCAGGGCCTTGCAATACTCACACCCCACCTTCTCTCCATACAGTGACAATGAAGAAAAGGCCTTTGGCAGTAGCCAGCCATCTCTCAATGGAGACATCAAACCCCTAGGCAGTGATGACAGCCTGGCTGACTATGGGGGCAGTGTGGACGTCCAGTTCAATGAGGATGGCTCTTTCATCGGCCAGTACAGTGGCAAGAAAGAGAAGGAGGCAGCAGGAGGCAATGACAGCTCAGGGGCTACCTCTCCTATCAATCCTGCAGTAGCCCTAGAATAGCGAGGTCCAGCCATGTGAGGCAGGGCCAAGCTGGGCCCAGGGCCAGAGGTGCAGGAAAGCCAGGGGCCAAGACACCTGGCCAGTGCAATGCACCATGCCACTGGCCTGCTGACTTTGGGATCGAGGTCCTTCATTCTCTCCACAGTGCATGGAAGTCTTGACTGGAGCAGAGGAGAGGAACTGTGGCTTCGAGTCTCTTTCTTAACACCCGCTACCCTCTTTATTGCCAAAACCCAGCTGCACCCTTTCCTGGGCATACGCTGCTTTGCCCCAGCTTGGGGCAGTTCATTCCCATATCAGGGATCTTCAGGTGCTGCCTTGCCGACCTATTTAGACAGAGAGGCCACATTTTGGGGGAAAAGACAAAGGAGAGTCCTCTGAGCTGTCTCTGAGAAGCTTCCCTCACTTTCTGACTGGAAACAGGCATGGTGGGGTCTCCTCAGGACTAGGTTGGCACCTCTTCTTTCTCTCTGGCTAGCCTGACTGGAGACAAAACTCTGTCCTCACCATCTGCTCTCTTTTCTTTGCCATTTTTGATCCAATCAGGATGGGGACCTGAGCAAGCTGGCCACCTGTGTAGAAGAGGCCATCTGGAAAGCCCAGAGTTGTCCCCCCCACCCCCTTAGCAAGCTAGGTTCACACTCTCCTCCCATTGCTCTTCCACCTTTCAGGACACACACACACACACAAACACACTTACTCATATTGCCTTCAATACCCACCAGACAACATTGAAGTGGCTTCTCTCACTGTTGGAGATAGGCACACCTCTTCCTACTGGCACTGGCTAGGCTTCTCCCTGCTGTCACCATACCCCAGGACCCCTTAGCAGCCCTGCCTGCCCCTAGTTCTCATCCTCAGCCCCTTCCCCTGTTCCTCACATTGGGAATGTAAATACACCGTGACTTTGAAAGTTTGTGCCGTTGCCCTTTCCCCATATGCCACTAGCGTGTAGGCAGATGTCTGAGTCTCTAGGTGGTTTCTCCATTTTATAGCAGTTAGCTTTGATGACCCCACTCCACGAAAATAAAAGCAGACAAAAAAAAAAAAAAAAAAAAAAGCAAAGATTGGCTCTCCTAGCACTGCTGTGCTCCTGCCCAGCAGCTGTGGCTTCCCTGTATGCTTTTGCTTGGTCTATTGATGAGCCCTCTACAAAAAACAAACAAAAAAATTATATATATATATGTACATAATATCAGAATTATAACAGGCAAATAAAAATCTAGAAATGAAGGGATTCTTTCATCATTTTACTGATGAGCTCTTACTCCCCTATACATGTGGAAGCTCCATCCCTGGGCAGGTGATTCCCTGAGGTCTGTGATCAGCCCTGTCCCACAGTCCCAGCCTCACTTTCCTGCTTCTTCACACAGTTTGAGCATCCCACCCCACTACCAGGCCTTGTGATCTGCTCCCCTTGGATGTCATTATCACACTGTGGACCTTAGGGTTCCCTTTGCACTCATGGCCTTTCAATATCAAGCTTTAGCCCTCATTGTTAGTACCCTCCATTCCTAAAGGAGGTAAACACCGCCTAAAGGGGCAGAATATGCTGAGGACCCTGAAGTCTTGGAGCCCTCAGTCTGCAGCGGCTGCAGACTACTGGCCTGTACCTAGGAGCCTCTTTTTTACCAATAAGACACAGCAACTAAAGCCATATAGAAGTGTCCACTTGGCACTCGGGGTTCAGGTAAACCAGTATGCTGTACCTGATGTCATTCTACCCTTGGAGTGTCCAGTACTGAGGATTAGAACCTTGCTAGGCAAACAATACTCTGCCTGAGTTACCTCTCTAGCCCTCTTTTCACCTCCTAGACTGGCCCTAAGGTCACTCTGTAACCCAGACTGGCCTTGAACTTATGATTCTTCTATTTTGGCCTTCTAAGTAGCTAGGCCTATATGCAGGTCCCAAGCTGGCCATTATGCACTCCTCCCATCTCAGCCTTGAGAGTGCTGAAATTACAGATATCAGCTACTTCTTTACTAATGACAGAATCAGAGAAAAGCTTCGAAAGAAAAAAATGGCTGGGCAGTGGTGGTGTACACCTTTAATTTCAGTACTCGGGAAGCAGAGGCAGGTGGATCTCCGTGAGTTTGAGGCCAACCTGATCTACACAGTGAGTTCCAGGACAACCAGGGATACACAGTGAAACCCTGTCTCTAAAACAAAATGTTTTCCCTCTTGTTCTCACCACCAGCCCAGCCCCAGGCTCTTCCACTGAGGCATCCACTCCCCTCCATACCCTGTGATTCACTGCAGTCTTGCCTTTGCTTTTCTGTAGCTCTTGTTTTGTTATAACAGCCTCTACGGTCAAAAATCTCCAGTCCTCTGCGTCAAAAAACAAAACAAAACAAAACAAACAAACAAACAAAAAAAAACAACTCCAGTCCTAATGCTGTGTGCTTCCAAGCTCTTGGCCAGTTTTCTGTTCCTATTCACTGAGAACCCCTTCAGAGTCAGCTGTTTTCCTTAGTCTCACTATCTCTATTTGAAACATCAGCCTGCTATGTGCCATCCCTAATGTATTTACTGGCTCTGCCATAATAATAGTCTTTTGACTCAGGCACATGGCAGCTCAACTAACATTCTCCAACTTCTGTTCTTGCCAAAAAGGTGGGAAAGATGAAGTATGATGTGGGAGTATGGGAGCAGCCACTGGCTGCTTTGAGGAGCAAAACACAGATATGACAGGTCAGAGAGAGCTGCAGGGAGTGCCAAGTGGAAGTTACATGTTCAGGATAACAGACCTATACCTCTATTCAGAGAGCCTTCAGACCTGCCTGGGTTACCTCCCAGGCTATTTTTTTTTTTAAATGACACAATTACCCAGGGGGTGGCAGCAAAGGCTTTTAATCTCAGCACTTGGTGGACAGACATAGGCAGATCTTTGTGCGTTTGAGGCCAACTTGGTCTATAAAGGGAGTTCCAGGACAGCCAGGGCTGTTACAGAGAAACCCTGTCTCCAAAACCAAAATACCCAAACTAACCAAACAAACAAACAAAACCCTCCACAAAAGGCATACATTTTTTATATGCACATGTATGGAGGCCAGACTTCCTCAATCAGTGTCCATCTTAGTTATTTTTTTAATGTAAGTGTGTATGCACAAATTGAGGCTAGAGGAAGAGATCTGCTGTCCTACTCTGTCACTTTTCCATTATTCCTTTAAGACAGTGTCTCTCACTGAATTTAGACTGAAACCAGCAAGCACGGTGTTAAGGTTCTAAGGACTGAGTAGCCATGGTTGGATTTTATGTAGGTGCTGGAGATTTGGACTCAGCAAGTACTCTTACTCATTCAGTCATCACTCTCCATCTACCTTACTGTTTAAGACTACAGTCTCCCACTGAACCCACAAGCCCCAGGGATCCTCAACACAGACTACAATTGTCACAGTATCTATCTGGCCCTTACTTCATCTCCAAAACTTTCCCTATCTTCTTGCATCTCTCACAGTTGATTAGCCCTAATTAATATTAAGAATGAACTTATTTAGCCTGTCCCATTGAACACATTCTTGTTGATCTCTGAGATTAAAAATGTATGCCTGGGCTGGCGAGATGGCTCAGGGGGTTTCCGAAGATCCTGAGTTCAGATCCCAGCAACCACATGATGGCTCATAAACCATCTGTGATGAGATCTGACGCCCTCTTCTGGTACGTCTGAAGACAACTACAGTGTATTGTGCCGGAGAGAGCGGGCCGGATCAAGCAGAAGTTCTGAGTTCAATTCCCAGCAGCCACATGAAGGCTCATGGCCACCTGTACAGCTACAGTGTACTCATACACATAAAATAAATAAATAAGTCTTTAAAAAATAAATTAAAATTTATGCCTTTTGTGTGTGTGTGGGGTTGTTTGTTTGTTTGGTTAGTTTGGGTTTTTTGGTTTTTGGAGACAGGGTTTTTCTGTAACAGCCCTGGCTGTCCTGAAACTCACTCTATAGACCAAGTTGGCCTCAAATGCACAAAGATCTGCTTATGTCTGTTTCCCAAGTGCTGAGGTTTTTACCTGTGTATATTGATTCATATGACCATCATTTGATCATCAAACTATTGAACACTTGAAAACTTCTTGTGCTTTCCCCAGGCAACCCTCACTACATGACCTTGACCCCTTTTCTACCACCTCAGGCTGTAGGTGGATCTCACTGATGGTTGGCATATTCACCAGTGAAACTGTGCCTTTCATTCTTGTCATGTCTGTGAGACTCACACGTTACCCACTTGCAAGAAGATATCCTCTGTTGCCATTGGACCACAATTAGGGTCTGATCTCAACATACTCAAAGGAGGCAGGTGCATACTAAGGCCCAAAAGGAAATAGCTTAGACAACAAAACAGAAAAAGATTTTGTTGTTTTGTGAGACAAGGTATTACAATGTATCCCTGACTAACCTTGAACTTGACTTCCTTTCCTCAGCCTCCTAAGAGCTAGATTTATTAGTCAGGGTTCTGTAAAGGAACAGAACTCATAGAATTAATAAACACCAAAAGGGAATTTATTATACTGGCTTTAAAAATGTGTTCATGTAGTCCATCAATAGCTGTCTCACAACAGAAAGGCCAAGAACCTGCTAGTTGTTTAGTCCACAAGGATGAATATTTCTGCAGTCCCAATCTGGTGCGAGAGTCCCAGGTGGTTCCAAGAGATCTGTTGGCTTTTAGCTTTGTTGTGGTAGTTTGAATAGGAATGGTACCCATACACTCATGTATTTGAATGCTTGGCCTTTGGGAGTGACACTATTAGGAAGTGCAGCCTTGGGCTTGTGAGATGGCTCAGTGGGTAAGAGCACTGACTGCTCTTCTGAAGGTCCTGAGTTCAAATCCCAGCAACCACATGGTGGCTCACAACCATCTGTAGCAAGATCTAATGCCCTCTTCTGGACTGTCTGAAGACAGCTACAATGTACTCACATGTAACAAACAAATAAATCTTAAAAAAAAAAAAGGAAGTGCAGCCTCTTTGGATTAGGTATGACCTTGGAGAAGTGTATCACTGTGAGAGAGGGCTTTAAGGTCTCCTATGCTCAAGTCTGGCCAGTGTGGCACAGTCTCCTGCTACCTGTGGATCAAGATGTAGAACTCTCAGCTCCTTCTCCAGCACCATGCCTGCCTGCATACTTCCATGCTTCTCCCCAAGACAATAATGAACTAAACCTCTGAAACTGTAAGCCAGCTCTAAGGTAAATGTTTTCCTTTATCAAAGTTGCCATGGTCATGGTGTCTACAGCAATAGAAATCCTAACTAAACAGTTGGAATCTTAAAGAAGTTAAATTTAGTAACAGCCTCAGCAACAAGTCAGATAACTTGCCAGTGAGCATTAGGGCAAGCAAGCAAAAAGAAAAGTTTCCTTCTTCCACTTCTTCTATGTCCTTTTTGGATCAGATTCAGGGTAGGTGTTTCTACTTCAAATTAATCTGATTAAAAAAAAAATTTCTCACAGGAGTGCCCATCATCTTAGTTTTAGTTGTTTCCAAATGCAGTCAACTTGACACCAATATTAAGCATCATACTAGGATTACAGGTATGAGCTACCATAGCCAGCTAAGGAATTTGCTAATAAATATGGAGAACAATCTCAGGGAATAAATATGTACATGAATCCTAAGGATGCCATGCCAAAGAGGATGGAATATGACGTTGTGTTGCGTATACTTTATTGAGATGAGTGTTTGTACTACATTGTATATTTAATGAATTTTTTGGTTGTCAGTCTTGGAAAAATGGCTTTACCCACTCAGCCATCTCACCAGCCACTCCAGCCCTTTTCATTTGTTTTTGAGACAAAGACTCACTATGTAGCGCAGGCTTATTTGCAACTCAATATATAGCTCAATATGGCTTAAACTCACAGCAATATTCCTACCTCAGTTTCTCAAGTAGCAGGATTACAGACAGCATGATCCACTATTCTCAGTTGACATTCTTGGAGGAAATGCAGAGCCTAGCACCTTGAATTTGAAGCTTGCAGTTTCCACTTTCTATATGGCCAATGCAGGAAGTATTAGTATTATGATAAAGAATAAGCACAAATACTTTATTGTATTCTGTTTATTTTATTTTATTTTATTTTTATTTTGAGACTGGGTCTCATTACATAATCTTAACTGGCCTGGAACTCACTACATAGACCAGGCTAGCCTGAAACTCACAGAGATCCATCATCCTCTGCCTCTCCAAAGCTAGGACTAAAAATATGCTCCACAACACTCAAGAGCACAAAGCACTTGAGAAGCCTCAAATGAGGTGGATATAAACTATATCAAAGGAGGCACATCCCTTGGAAACTTAGCAGCCTTGAAGTTCAGCACAGTCTCTAGAAGTTCTGTGCTCTGAATGGAAGCAAGAAAGACTATCCAAGGTAAAGACACTGTACCTTGTACTGCCTATTTCTGAAGACAATGTTTGGTGAACTTTTTGGAAACTGGAATATATACAAGG
>NC_045030.1:75593619-75598532 GCF_008632895.1 Mastomys coucha | reverse complement strand
AAAGGTAGACTATAGCATATGCTTAGCCCTGGATTTAAGCCTTAGTAAACAAAACAAAACTAAACCTATCCATTTGGTTCTTATGGTCAGGTAGGTCTAATACTATGTAAAGGACATATGGAGTGGGACTTGTGTTAAGCACCCATAAAGGAATCCTTGTTCATAATTCAAAGTAACAACCTTGACTTGATACAGAGAATGAAGCAGGATGGTGGTGGAGCATGTCTCTAATTCCAGCACTCCAGAAGCAGAGGTAGGTGAATCTCTGTGATTTTGAGGCCAGCCACTGATCTACAGTGGGAGTTCCAGAACAGCCAGAGCTACACAGAGAAATCCTGCCTCAAAAAGGAAACAAAACAACAATAAACAAAAATATCAGAGAATGAACACTTAAGAACACAGGGCTTTGCCACACAGGGCTTCACCGGGCAGTGGTGGTGCACGCCTTTAATCCCAGAATTTGGGAGGCAGAGGCAGGTGGATTTCTGAGTTCCAGGACAGGTCTACAGAGTGAGTTCCAGGACACCCAGGGCTACACAGAGAAACTCTGTTTGTTTCTCAACCAAACAACCAAACAACCAAACAACCAAACAAAAAACACATGGCTTCATAGCAAGCCATGGAATACAAATCTCAGTACATGAGAGTTGAGGTAGTTTCATGAACCTCCAATGACATAAGAAAGTGGCTTTAGTTTCTGTAATACCAACCTTGTAGCAGGACATCCTCTCTCTCAGTCCATTCCTATGGCTTCCTGAAATGGTCTATATAACCAGTTGGGAGAGAATCACTCAAGCCAGGTATAGAGATGTTGACTCTGTCTTTACTTTGTTTTGTTTTGTTGTTTTGTGTTCTTTTTGTTTTGTTTTGAGACAGGAGTAGCCCTGGTTGGCCTGGAACACACTATGTAGACCAAGTTAGCCTTGAACTCACAGAGACCCTCCTGCTTCTGACTCCACATGCTGAGATAACAGGTGTGAACCACCATGCACAACTAGATGGTAACTCCAAAGTACTCAAAGGGATAGTTCAGAAAGCCAGGACCTGTGTCTTTTGTGTTGTTTATTTTTGTTGCTTTTTTTGAAACCCATTTATAGGCCTCTTTTTGCCAACCAATGCTGATTCTTCTGTCTTAGCCTCCCAAATGCTGGAATCATACCGTGTACCACACTTAGCTTCTCTTCTCTTCTCTTCTTTTTTTTTTTTAAAGATTTATTTATTTATTATATGTAAGTACAATGTAGCTGTCTTCAGATGCACCAGAAGAGGGCGTCAGATCTCATTACAGGTGGTTGTGAGCCACCATGTGGTTGCTGGGATTTGAACTCATGACCTTCTGAAGAGCAGTCGGTGCTCTTCCCCACTGAGCCATCTCACCAGCCCTTCTCTTCTCTTCTCTTCTCTTCTTTTCTCTTCTCTTCTCTTCTCTTATCTTCTTTTTTGTTCTCTCTCTCTCTCTCCCTCTTTCTCTCTCTCTGATGAGTTTCACTCACCCAAGCTGGTCCTATCTCCCTGTAACTTTAATTTTTTTCAAAACCTTTTTTTTTTCCTAGACAGGGTTTCTCTGTGTAGCCCTGGCTGTCCTGGAACTCATTCTGTAGACCAGGCTGGCCTCGAACTCAGAAATCCACCTGCCTTTTCCTCCCAAGTGCTGGGATTAAAGGCGTGCGCCACTACCACCTGGCTCAAAACCTATTTTTAATGATGGTTCTTAAACTCTTTAACCTCCCTTCTAGCCCACCACCCACCAGAAGCAGTGGAAAAGAAAGGATACAGGGCAAGTGGACCTGTTTAGAAAGGTTCTTTGGAGTAACTCCCATCTGTGTTGTCTGGAAATCAGCAATTCAGTTCACAGGTTAGCAGGCAGCAGTGGCTGGATCCACTCACAAACACTTCATGGATACACCAGCAGTCTAGTTTGGTAGAGTCAGGTTAGCAACACTGGTGACACAACCTAGCAGAGACAGGCAGGCCTCAGCATTGGCTAGAGTTAGCAGGAGGGACCTGGAGGAATACCAGGAGAAGTTCTTGCGTGTGCCTCTCTCAAGGAAGCAAAGAACATCCAAGACTTTGAGATCCACAAGCGTTGCACAGCTAGCTCTAATGCAAGCTCAGCCTCCGTGACTGTCACTGTCTGTTGAGTCCTATTTGTACCCTCTAAACTTCACATGTCCTCCATGGGTCTTGCCTCAGCACATGTTTTGTCTCAACACTGCCTCAGCTGACATCACCCTGCCAATTATCCTGAGTCTGCAGAGATGGCAAAAAACTACAGCACACCACCAGAAGTCTTTTGGTGCATTTCTCTCTATGGAGTTCCGACAAAAGGAGCTTAACTACACAATGTAAGGTGGACCAATACATGCCTGACCTTAACAAAGAATCCTTCATCATGTGTCCTTTCATGTGCTTGCACTAGCAGAACATCCTCTCTCCTGTGTCTGCTTCAGTGAAACATTCCTTCATGAGTCTGCCTTAGCCTTTTACCTGTGTCCACTTCAGAAAACCACTCCTTCATCTGTTTGCCCCAACAAAACACCATCCAACCGACTTTCCAAAGAACCATTAAGTTTCCAAATCAGCTCCCTATGTAGCCAAGGATGACTTTAAACTCATGATCCACTTCTCAAGTGCTGGGATTGCAATCATGTATCACTCCAATGACATAAGCAAGTGGCTTTAGTACCTATAACACCATCCTGGCTCTTGCTTTGCTTTTCTATACCATTCCTTAACTCTATTTGGTGTGTGTGTGTGTGTGTGTGTGTGTGTGTGTGTGTGTGTGTGTTTGTGTAGAGGCCAGAAGTCAATATCAGATGTCTTCCTCAGTCACCATCCACCTTCATTTTTGAGTCAGTGTCTCTCATGAAACCTGTCTCTGCCTCTTTAGCACTGGAGTTACAGAGACACATAACTGTGCCTGGCCTTATGTGGGTACTGGACTCAAGTCCTCATAGTTGCACAATAAGCACTATGTCAATTGAACCATTTCCCCAACCTTTGTGATCTTCCTTTTCTTACAAGACTGGCATATAGCCACATTTTTGGGCTCATAGATAATGGTTGATGATTTGGCAATTTGTCAAAATGATCCTGGCCTCAGAAGGAACAGAGCTGTAAGTTGGTAACAGAAAGCTTGGGGGAAGACAGGTGGAGAGAACTCTGAGAAGGACATAAACTTTACAGAGGACTTTCCATATGTAGATGAGAGGAAAAAGTATCATGTTCAATGGGCTTTGAAGCCTGTGGCTATGGTGACAAGGATAGGACCATCCATGAACTCAGCAGCATGTGAGGTGCCTCCTGAGGACCACCAGTGCCCAGGGCCAATCATGCAGATAGCAATATAACATTTTATTTGGGACAGTTTGCTTTTGACACTTCAGCTGAAAATGAAATATACAGAATGTAGCCAGATGTAATGATATATACCTGGAAACTTTGCGTTTAGGAGGTGGGCAATTAGTTCATAGGCAGCCTCAGCTATATAATGAATTTGAAGACATTGGACTACATAAAACCATGTCTTAGAAAACAAATAAAACAAAGAAATATGCAAAAGTAGGAGAAAGAATGCATAAAAATCAAGGGCTAGGGATGTAGAGCACTTATACCTAGCATGCACAACCTCTGAATTCAATCCCCAATACCAATAAAAAATACCCAAAAATTCATTTTCAATTGCATTATATAAATAAAACTAGTAATGTATAATTACTTCCTCAATTTCATTAGTCACACACACACACACACACACACACACATATATATATATAACATGTCTAATATATATATATTAACTAATTGGTTTTCTGAATCCCTTACTTGGGTTTCTTATATTTAGCAACAATTGTTTTGATGGCTAGTCTTAAATAATTAAGTCTCCAGGCCATGACTTATTTAGAGGAAAAACTAACATCATCTTCACTGTGTGTTTCATTTAAGACAGTTACCAAGACTATGGGGAACATATTCTCCCCTCTCGGGAAAAGGGTAGGAACACATTAGTATAAAAGCTATCGGCATTTTGTTAGGCAAAACCACAAACTTATTGTTGCTGATGATGGAAATTCATGTGTACAAAGAAAGCTTTGAATTGATATCACAAAGCCAGGCAGGTGGAAAAGTAACCACACCACACTGTTCTATAAGATGCTGATGTGATACATAGACACTACACTCACACTTTTTCTTTGTCATCTGGCTGTCTGCTAGGCATTGCCAATGGGGTGTTTGAGGGAGACTAGAAGGCTGGAATAGGAGAGAAAGGTCTTGAGCCTTTCTACTGGCATTATGTTTATGTTACCATGGTACCAGTCCCAACCTGTGCCTTAGCAGCATCTCTTGGGTTCAGTTTTCAGCAACTTTGAAGATGGTAGAAAGCAGCCAGGAAAATACTCCTTTATGTGTCTGCCCCAGCAAAACACATGACTTTCCAACCATCCAACACAACTGACTTTCCAAAGAAACAAAACACTTTACAGACTGGCAAGCTGCCATGGTGTGTAAAGCTTTTGCCCACAAATTTGAAATTTTGTGTTTGATACTTGGAATTAGATATTGAACATATTATGCTTCACCCAGGCGTGGTGGAACACTAATCCCATCACTCAGGAGTCAGAGGTAGGCAGATCTCTGTGAGTTCCAGGCCAGCCTATTCAACACAGTGAGTTCCAAGACAGGCAGAATTACATTGAGACCTTGTCTCAAAAACAAACAAACAAAGCCAGGGCTATACAGAGAAACCTTGTCATCTGGTAAGGTGGCACATACTTGTAATACCAACATCTGGGAGGAACTGGTCCATCTAACTAGTTACCAGGACGGTTAGGGCTATATGTCATGACCCTGTCTCAAAAATAACTAAATAGACGGTAATTTTTTTTGGTTTTTCGAGACAGGGTTTCTCTGAG